>NC_092872.1:111873422-112176452 GCF_028372415.1 Notamacropus eugenii | reverse complement strand
GAGTTTGTTTCCATTTATGTGTATTAGCTCATCCTAAAGGTTGACATCCCTATAATATAAATTACTTGGATTTTATTACTAGACTTCTGTAAAGGTGAAGACATTTCCAAGCTGAGGCTAATTACATTAAAATCTGTTTTTGAATGCTAACCACCTTACTATTATTGGAGAATAATTTTTAGGAATTTTCAAAGACTTTATGTGGAATGTAGAAAGAATGATTTATTATGGGCACACATATAATACATTTTTCCATTCAGTGGTCACAAATTATGAGATAAAGTTTTCTAATGGCTAAACTACTTGGAATCAAGATCTGAGTTCAGATCCACCCTTTTGATACTCAAAATTCTTGTGACCATAGCCAATTCATATCTCTGAGCCTGTTTGCTCAACTGTAAGAAAACACTACCAAAAATTCCTACTACATGGGATGATTGTGAGGCACAAATTCAATTTATTACTGCTCTGCACATTTGAAAGTGCTGTATAAATGTCTTTTTTGGCAGATTTCACTTTGTGAATAGAATAAAATCCCATTGATACATTAAACTGATGCATTTTCTCTTGTTAAAAAAATTTCCTGTTAAAATGCATATAGGTTGTATTTTAGATCTTGTTTTTACCTCTTAGAATACACATTTTTCCCATCGTTATACCTTCAGATTGGGATTTTTATATTACTATATATAGTAACTTATTTATTGTTGTTAGTATTGTGCTCTCTTGCCTCAAATTTTACAGGTCAGATTTCTCAGTACAGATTTTCCCTTATATTTCAACTCTGCTGAAGGTCCAATGCCTTGCTTACCTTGAACTTAGTGTTGGGAATTTGTCTCATCTGTGACACACAGCCAAGAGTTTCAAAAGGGACTTGTAAAGTTGTGTGTAAACATGTTCAAGAAGGGCAAAGGACTCTTGTTGAAGTCACAGGAGCCTTGCTTTTACATCAATAGGTGCCAGTGCTGAGTCTGAACTTTAAAAGCCACTAATGACTAGTACTTGTTATTTGTTTTATTAACATTCATTTTTTTTAAAATTTAAGTTCCAAATTCTCTCCGGTGAGAGAAGGCAAGCAATACTACATCATAAACATATAATACATTATATTTATATTTAGAAAGACCATTTTAGTATTGTGGTTCTAAAAGGGAATTTCTCCTGAGTTCTTTTGGCTATGATACAGATTCTGATATACTGCACTGCCATTTTGAGTTTCTCTGCTTCTATACAACATATTTTGGCTGTTCTCACACCCTATGTTGAAAGTATTATTTGAATTATTTGATTATCTTCTGCTTAAATAAGAGTCAAGTTTCATTCTTTTCTCTTAGGTTCTCCAAAAAACCTCAAAAGTATTTAAATAATGTCTGTAAGCTGCTGGAAAAGCTACTATTTTTTCTTTAAAAATTTAACATTGAATATAAGATTCTTTGAACTAGATTTACTTCTGGACCCTTTTTATTTTTAAAGGATAAATCTTTGCAGGGCAATGTATAGGGTTGTTTGGAATAAATGCTTATGTATTTATCCTAGGAAATAACATAATAGAATAGTATCTTACATTTGATTTGTAGAATTCTTTTGATATCCAGTATCAAAAGTTAAATGATAAATCTGTTTAAATAGCTATAATTTGGTCTGTCAGGTGGTATTCCTCATCCAGAAAAATACTCAGTTAGCCATCCAAGTTTCTTGAAAGTTCATTGATAGAGCTATCTGATTATTGTACCTTTGTCTTTTGCGTTTTCTGATAATCAGTGTTTTGGATGTATCTAGTTCCCGAAAAATCTACATATGGCAAAGCTATACACAGTAAATGAAAAGTGTCTGATCAGTGGACCTTCCAGGTTTACAGATCTAGACCAGTGCTTCTTAAGCTGTGGGTTGGGACCTCTGGGGTCCTGAAAAATTTGGTAATAGATGTGTGAATGGGCAACAACCAAAAATTAATTAGAAATCAAAAACATAATGTATCTGAGGTATTTCTAGCAGCACTTGACTGTGTTGCATCTCACAACTTCACTGCAGCCTTGGTTCTGAATACAAAGCATGCCCGCTTTTCACTGCTCATGCCCTCAGACCACACATACATGCCAATAAGAATGCTGCCAAAATGTGAAGAAGGGTCTTTGAGAGTGGAAAAAGTTTAAGAAGCCCTGATTATTGTAGTGGGAGTTACTTAGCCCTTCAGATTTCCTTATTCAAAATCTTTTGCACTTCTACTAGACATTTGTCTGATTGGAAATATTCATTTTCCTTTGGAATGTTACATCAGAAATGTTAACATTTTCCTTTGAAATGTGTGTCTTTAACTATCTTTTTATTCCTTGATTTTTGAGTGATTAGGAAAATATGGTAGAAGAAATGAGATGGTCAGCAGATGTTCTTGCACACTATTTTACAGTAATTCAGGCCTACATGAGCATCTTACCTCTGGATTCAGAAGATTCCAGAGTCTACTGATATATGGAGACTCCCCTGCGTACAACTACTGATATGTGTGTTTATCTTTAGAAGTACAGATATGTCAGTGAGTAACTATCATTTTTATATATCCAGACCTTTTAAGTTTTTAGTTAAAATCCAGATATACATGGAAAAACTAGGATCTTAATTCTGCTGGAATAATATAAATGGCAGCGTTCTGTGTAGCTGCATTAAATGCTAGCTCTTAGCAACCGCCTCATGCTGTGTCTTAGAAGATCAAATTAAATTCTTCATCTTAAAGATAGCTTAATTCCAAGTTTTTCTAATCATGCTATATAGAAATGCATAGTCATCTCACCTATCAGTCCATTTTAGATTCATATAGCCTTTTACAAAGAATAAGAATGTTAAGACATTTCTGTAGGTTTAAAGGATTCACATTTCATGCTTTTATTCTGATTATTTCTCTTTTTTTTGTATTTCTAAATTTATTTATTTAACTTTTAACATTCATTTTCACAAAACTTTGGGTTCCAAATTTTCTCCCCGTTTGTCCCCTCCCCCCACCCCAAAACAACGAGCATTCTTATTGCCCCTATCACCAATCTGCCCTCTCTTCTATCATCCCTCCCTTCCCTTGTCCCCATCTTCTCTTTTGTCCTGTAGGGCCAGATAACTTTCTATACCCCTTTACCTGTATTTCTTATTTCCTAGTAGGAAGAACAGAACTTGACAGTTGTTCCTAAAACTTTGAATTCCAACCTCTCTTCATCCCTCCCTCCCCACCCATTCCCTTTGGAAGGCAAGCAATTCAATATAGGCCATGTCTGTGTAGTTTTGCAAATAACTTCCATAATAATCATGTTGTGTAAGACTAACTATATTTCCCTCCATCTTATCCTGCCCCCCATTGCTTCTATTCTCTCTTTTGATCCTGTCCCTCCCCAAGAGTTGCTCCCTCCTCCCATTGCCCTCCCTTCCATCATCCCCCCCCACCCTGCTTATCCCCTTCTCCCCCACTTCCCTGTATTTTAAGATAGGTTTTCTTACCAAAATTAGTGTGCCTTTTATTCTTTCCTTTAGTCGAGTGTGATGAGAGTAAACTTCATGTTTTTCTATCACCTCCCCTCTTTTTCCCTCCACTAAAAAGTCTTTTGCTTGCCTCTTTTACGAGAGATAATTTGCCCCATTCCATTTCTCCCTTTCTCTCCTCCCAATATATTTCTCTCTCACCACTTAATTTCATTTTTTTAAGATATGATCCCATCCTATTCAATTCACTCTATGCTCTCTGTCTCTGTGTGTGTGTGTGTAATCCCACCCAATACCCAGATACTGAAAAGTTTCAAGAGTTACAAATATTGTCTTTCCATGTAGGAATGTAAACAGTTCAACTTTAGTAAGTCCCTTATGACTTCTCTTTGCTGTTTACCTTTTCATGCTTCTCTTCATTCTTGTGTTTGAAAGTCAAATTTTCTTTTCAGCTCTGGTCTTTTCATCAAGAATGCTTGAAAGTCCTCAATTTCATTGAATGACCATTTTTTCCCCTGAAGTATTATACTCAGTTTTGCTGGGTAGGTGATTCTTGGTTTTAGTCCTAGTTCCTTTGACTTCTGAAATATCATATTCCGCACCCTTCGATCTCTTACTGTAGAAGCTTCTAGATCTTGTGTTATCCTGATTGTATTTCCACAATACTTGAATTGTTTCTTTCTAACTGCTTGCAATATTTCCTCCTTGACCAGGGAACTCTGGAATTTGGCCACAATGTTCCTAGGAGTTTCTCTTTTTGGATCTCTTTCAGGCAGTGATCAGTGGATTTCTTGAATACTTATTTTGCCCTCTGGTTCTAGAATCTCAGGGCAGTTTTCCTTGATAATTTCATGAAAGATGATGTCTAGGCTCTTTTTTGGATCAGAGCTTTCAGGCAGTTCCATAATTTTTAAATTGTCTCTCCTGGATCTATTTTCCAGGTCAGTTGTTTTTCCAATGAGATATTTCACATTATCTTCCATTTTTTTCATCCTTTTGGCTTTGTTTTGTGATTTCTTGGTTTCTCATTTTGAAAGAACTATTTTCCTCAGTGATCTTTTGAACCTCCTTTTCCATTTGGCTGATTCTGCTTTTGAAAGCATTCTTCTCCTCATTGGCTTTTTGAACCTCTTTTGCCAATTGAGTTAGCTTATTTTTCAAGGTGTTATTTTCTTAAGCATTTTTTTGGGTCTCCTTTAGCAAGGTGTTAACCTGCTTTTCATCCTTTTCTTGCATCTCTCTCATTTCTCTTCCCAGTTTTTCCTCCACCTCTGTAACTTGATTTTTCAAAAATCCTTTTTGAGCTCTTCCATGACCTGAGCCCGTTGAATATTTATTTTGGATGTTTGAGATACAGAAGCCTTGATTTCTATGTCTTTCCCTGATGGTAAGCATTGTTCTTCCTCATCCCAAAGGAAGGGAGGAGATATCTGTTTACCAAGAAAGTAACCTTCTATGGTCTTATTTTTTTTCCCTCTTTCCTGGGCGTTTTCCCACTCAGTTACTTGACTTCTGAGTGTCCTCTCCACACCTACCTCACCTCCACATCCGCCCAGCCAGCGCTTTGGAGTCTGAGATTCAAATGCTGCTTCCCAGCCTCAGGGTTTGGTGGGGGGCTGCTATCCAGTGTGAGATTAAGTTCAGGTGCTCAGGTCGGGGCAGGGCTGCCACACAGGGCTCAGTTCCCTCTAGGGGTTTATGCAGAGACCTTCAACAATGGATCTGAGCTCCTGCCTGCTTTGGGAGCCCCTGTCTGCTGCTGCCTCCCAAGCGGGCCTGAGTTATGGGGACACCCTGCTCCCCTCTTGGGGAGCCAAAAAGACTCTCTCACTGACCTTTGGTGCCTGTGGGTGGAGGGACCTGCTCGGCCTGCTTGAGATTCCGCCCCTGAAGCCTGCTCAGATCCGCTCCCCTCGGTGCCACGTGGCCAAGGCAGGATTGGGCTCTGCTCCAGGGTCCAGTCTCTCTGGAACAGAAATCTCCTCCACTCCATTGTTTTGTGGCTTCTGCTGCTCCTGAATTTGTTGGGAGTTCTTCTTTACAGATATTTTATGGGCTGTGGGTTCGGAGCTAGCATATTTGTATCTTTCTACTCCGCCATCTTGGCTCCTCCCTATTCCCATTATTTCTGGGAAAAGAACTAGGAGTTGTCTTGGCTGATATGACACCTAATTTTTCCAGAATAATATAGAAAAATGCCATTTAATAAAACCATTAGTAGATATGTTATTCAACAATCAAAGGAGAAAATCATAATATAGTGTAAAGACTACTACATTGAATTGAAGAACCTCAGTTCAGATTCCCAGGTAGTAGTCACCTCATAGCAATATGACCGGGAACAATCAAGCCACTTAATCTTTCTGAGAATCAATTTTCTCACCCACAAAATGGGAGTGTTTCTAATCTTACTTCACAGGATAGTGATGAGGACACAATAATATATAATGTGTATAGATATACTGGTCAATTCTAAAATGTAATATAAAAGTAATTTTTGGAGGATCTTTCATTAAGAAATCTCATTTTAGAACTATTAAACTTAAATTATGTCAGTAATCACCTATCATCACTGTTTCCTTATTTGAGGGTTTGCTTTTTTTATTACTTTTTTTTTGTGACTGCTGCTGTTTTATAGGGTACTGAGTGAGGAAAAAGAAATTCATACAGTTAGGGAAAAATTTAAAGATTGTGTTAGGGGCAAAGATTGACAGTTGAAGTGATAAGCAGATAGGTGCCCCAGTGGGACCTAAAATATAGCTGATAGATGATTTAAACTAGATATGGTCATTTGTTTTTAAGTGATGTTCCCCTTTGGAATCTCTACCAATTTGAGCTTATCCTTAAGAAGATATATTCTAGGAGAAATATTGGTCTAAAATGTTTTAATTTTGTACCAAGGAAGATCTGTGTTACAGAGACTTTGTTTTATATACAATACTCTTAAAATGTACAATGTGTATGGAAGTGTACATTTTATTTGGTGTTTTAAGTTTAAAATAAGGTAAATATGTGCTAATGGTAATAGGCTACTGAGTAATTATAAGAAGTTAATTTCTTAAGAGACTAACAGGATAAGCTCCATGTGATCAAGTGAAGAGTAGTTGAATACCAGCAAAATGCTTTTTATACAGTCTATACAGGTTTTATGTGTTTCTTGTTTGTTTTTTTTTAAGAAAATTGTTGTTTTCTGAACGTTATATAACAGTGCTAATGAGACTGATGGGATTAATTTTGTCCAAACATTCAAAGTTCTTAGTGAATAGGAATATCCATTTATCTGTTGTCGATCATCTATTTCCTACGTAGTGTGTGTGTATGTGTATATCATAGGATATGCATGTTATATACACACGTATATATGTATTTTATATATCTATATGTATCAGTGGAGAAGCTGCTCTCATAATTATGAAGTTTAACTCATAAGGCTGCCTTCTTTAGCCTACTAGTAACATAGTGTTGCTTGAGATGAACAGTACTCAAATATATTATGGCATTTTTTGGTTTGTTTCCTAACTAATTACTTGGGAAGGGGGCAGTTGGTTTTAAGTGACTTGCCCAGGGTCATACAGCTAGTAAACGTCTGAGGCTGTGTTTGATCTCAGGTCCTCCTGACCCAAGGACTGGTCCTCCATCACACCATCTAGCTGCCCTTTCCTAATTAATTATTGGAAAACATAGTCTTAGAGATGCTGTGGCATTTCTAGTTGGAATTTTTTTTTTATGTTAAGAGTAGGGATACCCTATTAATAATACATTTTTATAGAATATCTTGATAGTGATAGGGACATGACTAACATCAACTTTATAGGCTGTGATTGTACCAGACAATTAATATGTTTCAGGCTATGTGATTTGGTTAGGCAAATGTATGTAATTTTGAGATTTTGCCAAAAATGAGAGATTAATATATGGAACGTATTGACTATCCATTTTTCTCTTAGAGAAAGAAATAATTTCTAATCTTAACAAGGATTTAGATTATCTCTTAAGTAAAACTCCCTACAGTTAGGGTCATTAGAAGATAAGCTTTCAAGGCAAAGTATGCCATTTTAAAGATAACCTTTATAGCTTTACAAATACCCATTTCTGAAAAGATTTCTGGGAATTACAGGTTGCAAACAATTTTAGAGGTCCTCAGTACAACTTTCTCATTACTCTTCCACCCTGTCTCCCCTCCGTCTGCCTCATTTTACAGATAAGTGAAAGTACCTGTCTGAAGTAACACAAGCAGTGAAATGGCAAGGGCTGGATTTAAACTAAGGTCTTCCTGCTCCAAATCCAGAGCCAGAAGGAGGGAAGGGAAAGAAGGTGTTTATAGCTAGGTTGGGCCTTATTCAGTGTGAAATAGTAAGTAGAGCCCTGGACTGAGTCAGAGTATTTGGGCTGGATTCTATCCACTCTGTTATTGTGTGCCTAATAGCTTTGGGCTGAGTCATTTCACTTTCAAGAATCTCACTTATCCCTGTAAAATGAGAAGATTGGATTAGAGAGGGTTCTTAACTTAGAGTCCATGAACTCTGTGTTTGAAATAGTTTATTTCCGTATTCATTGTAGTTTCATTTGAGGTCCTTTGTATTTTGTTTTATGTGTTCAAAAACCATTCTGGAAAAGGGTCCATGAGCTTCACCAGAGTGCCAGAAGGGGCGCATGATGTTTTTGGGTTTTTTTTTAAAGGTTAAAAACCCTTGTACTAGAGAGAGACTTCTCAGATTTCTTCCTGAAAATTGTAAAGGGCTCTGAGTCTAAGTCATGTATGTCGTTCTAATACTTTATTTTATAGATGAGAGAACTGAGGCACAGAAAAATGAAGTGAGCCCAAGATGATCACATCTAGTTAGTACCTGAGCTGCTTCTGGACCTTCTGATTCTCATTTTATTGCTGCTTCCCTTTATTCCCTTAATCTCTGCCTGTTTTGACCTAACCTTGGAATGAAACTGCCATCCAAAGTGTCCCCAAAGCCCTATGTGTAGTATTCTTAGGAAGAATCACTTTGAAGAGTCAGTTGTATTTAACTTTATTAAAACATTTTTTATAGCTTACAGAAAAGGTGAAGAAAAGTTTGGGAGGATGAAATGTTCTTAAATTACTTTAAAACATCTTTTTGGTTTTTCAATTCAATCAACATTTTTTAAGTACTTACTCTGCACAAAGTGTCAGATACCTTCCCTCTGTTAGTTATTTCCTGTTTATCCATTATATACCTTGCTTTGTACATATTTGTATGTTTTCTCTTCCATTTGATTGTAAGCTTCTTGAGAGCAGGGACTACCTTTACCTCCTTCTGTATTCCTGGCTCTTAGCTCAATGCTTGACACACAGTAGATGCTTAATAAATGGTTATTGATTAATTGAAATAAAGGTGTAACTGAAAGAGGAGATGGACTGGTCCCATTGGAAAAGTGAAGAATAACTGATAGATATCACCTGGATTGGTAACTCCTTGAAGTTAAAAGAACTAGAGGAGGGGTGTTGGGTGGATTTCCTTGTTGCAAACATAAGGGAAGACTTGAAGCAAGCATTGCTAGGATGAACAAAGTAGATGAGTTGTAGGGATCATCCACATCACTTAAATCACAGACCCATGACAGTATATAGACATTGGACTAGGTATCATCTATTTAAAAAAAAAAAAGGTGAGAAATGTTAACTTCTATTTTAAGGAATGATTTTATAGTCCATTGGTTTGAATGAATAAACTCTGTGCAGAAATATAACACAGGTCACAGTGTGATAAGGGAAAAGGCAAGTCTGTATGACGTGTAAGAAATTTGTGGAGAGGTTGAGCCCATGAATGCTTTGTGGAAAAGTAACCCCTGAGTGCGGTATTAAATGAAATAGTATTTCTGCAACTATGGAAGTCATGTGTGCTCAAGGTATTGATGAATCCACAGAAATAGAAGAGGGCAGAATGATATGGTTGGAAAATGAGATATGTCAAGGGGAAGAGATGAAATGCGGCTGGGAAGGAAGATGAGTGTCTCAAATTGTGGAGGGTCTTGAAGTAGGGTTTTTTTATTGTTGTTAATATTGTGCCATACGCAAGGGAGGGCCACCGAAGATTTTTGAGGTGAGGTGTAATAACTGTGAGACCTGCATGTGAAAGATAGTGTTTTGTCTGTGTCCGAGCATAAGAGCAATGATTGAGAGTTCAAAAGGACCTTAGAGATCATTTAGTCAGAGGGGGCGTGTCACCCTCTTTTTTGCACTCTGGTATGTGGACACTTCCAGAATAATGTTCCTAGAAAAATAAAATGACTAAGATTATAAAGGACTCCAGTTACATTGAAATATAATTATGTAAATGTATTTATTTAATAAAAATTTCATGGACCCCAAATTGAGAACCCCTGATAGCTAGTTCAACCTTCTCATTTTATAGATGAGTTAACTGAGGCCAAGAGAAATTATGCGTGACTTGTGCAAGGTAGGACAAATAGATAATAAATGACAGGCAAAGTTTGAACCTCATTTCAATTCGGATGCATTTTCCACTTTGCTGCCTGATTACTATGTTGCTTGAGAAATTAAAAAGTAAAATAAATTTACTTGATAAGTAATTGAGGCATTTAACTGAACAGATACCTATGAAAAGTCAAACCTCACATACATTTACAGTAAAAGAGAAGGGCACATTTATTTTTTATTTATCACACTAGTTTATGTAGTAGTAAGCTAGTGTTGTTCCCCCCCCCCACCCCCCCAAAAAAGTTTATTTTTGTTTGGTCAAAAATACATTTTAATTTTCACTTCGTTAAACACACCTGTAATGAAATTTAAATTCAGACACTTAGAAATAGATAAATTTTCTACCTAAGAAATGAATTTTATTTGAAAAGACTGCTTGCATGATATGGGGTGGCCAATATAGGAACTACGCCATTTTGTATTTTTCTTTAGAAGCCATCTGTTAATTAAGGGGACAAAATGTTCTTTATCTGACAGTTTTTTATAAAGTAGGCTCTTCCCTAACAGGAAAAATAAATAAGTAAACAAAATGGATGCTTATTCTTACCCAGCATTTCTCTGATGTAGGTTGCAGGTCACACGTTATCCACTGTGAATAGATTTTATAACTTTTACCATGAACTGCTAAACTTACTCTGTGGATTATATACCATTGGGATGGTTGTAGGTTTTTTTCACCATTCCTGCTTAGTAGAGGCCTTTCTAAGTCTCTTCTAGCTGCATCTGCAGTATTTAAATCGTCTTCCTTTTATAGTCAGCATTTATGTACCAACCTGCTGTAATAGAATTGGTTCATTTGGGGATTTCTCATAACTACAGGAATCAGGGCTTTATATAGTTTTCAAAGTAGAAGAAAAATTTTCACATAGCATTTAGAAGATGACAACTTATTTGCAATAAAGATAAGCAAACAAAAATTCCCTCCTATAGAAAGGCCAGAACTAAAATATTAGTTGCTAAGGTTTTGTATTATTATATCCTTTGTGTTTAAAATGTATAGAATTGATTTGGGGCATTTAATGCCTATGTAGTTTTATTGGGGCAGGTAGGGGGTGTAATGGATGGAGTGCCAGGCCGGAAGGTAGGAATACTTTCTCTGTGACCCTGGGGAGAGTACTTAACCATGTTTGCCTCCATTTCCTCACCTGTAAAGGGAGTTGGAGAAGGAAATGGCAAACCAATCCAGTTTCTTTGCCAAGAAAACCCCAAATGGGGTCACAGAGTTGAACACCACTGAAATAACTGAACAACAATTTTGTTCCCTTTCTCCATGTAAACATTATATTTTTGTACTGTTTTTTTCTGAAATATGCCCAATTTAACTGGTGGCTTTTGCCTGGGAAGAACCCTTCCTTGCATCGAGTAAGTACTTTTCTGTGAGTTAAGCATATAAGTCTCAGAACCAGTGAGGTTTTCAGTTTTCCAACAATCAGTACTGTCCTCTTAAACCCGGATTCAGTTCAGTCCACTTGACCCTTCATAGTTAAGACCCTTTTATTCTTTGTCTCTTCATATTACAAATGAAAACATAAGTGCATCCTCTTTCAGGCATATACTTTCCGGAATCATCTATAAGCAGCTTCCCAAGAGGAGAGTCAATAACTAAGAAGAGTCTAAGCATCTCTTCAAAATACTTTATTTCAAAAACAAGAACAAGATTGTTCAAAATTTATGTTGTAGAATTTGAGAAAGTACATACTCAGATTTAGTGATTAGGGTATGTAGGCAATGTGTTGCTGCTGTTTGTGCTTCGTTTTTTCGAAGAGGACCATGACATCAGGGAAATTATGACATGATTTGCAGTTGACTTGGATTTGAGGGAGGGAGGGCTGTGCAAAGTCACCAGCCTCACTTTCTCCTCCAGAACCATCTGGGTCTAATGGCCAGGATTGACCTAATCTAATGGTCAGGATGACTGGAAATGGCCAGGATGCAATGGGAGACCCTGGCCCTTTTAGGCTAAGGCCTTCTCAGGTTCTTACTTTTGAGTTAGATAACTCCCATTCAGTGAATAGACCTCTTAAAGAAGTGAGTCAAGGGATGGCCCCTTTAATTTGAGAAAAGAAAAATAATCAAACGAGGAAGGAAAGACCCTCAGGGTTGCTGGTGAAAAAAGAAACAGTTGTCATTGACATTCGCTCTGAGCCAGCAGGGCCCAAAATATAGCCGTTAAGTGGTGCTTGGGCAGGAACCTATTGTGGGCCAATCTATGAGTTTCTGAATGAAAGGTTTGGTGAAAGAAAGAAAGATAGGAAAGAAACTCCCCAGTTAACTGGGCAGCTTCTAGCCATCAAAATTTACCTTCCTTTGGAGAGGAGAGGGAGAGCTGAGTTACCCAACTGGCTAGGTCCCCATTCAGGCAACTTGGACTACTCCCAGGTTGTCTTTTGTTTTTTCGAAGAGGACCATGACATCAGGGAAATAAATGACATGACTTGCGGTTGACTTTGATTTTAGCAAGGGAGGGCTGTGCAAGGTCACCAGCCTCCCTTTCTCCTCTGGAGCCATCTGGGTCCAGTGGCTGGATATTCATCAGGATGACTAGAGATGGCCCAGGGCATATAGACAAAAGTGTACTTTGTATAATTATGAAACGTGAAAATTCACCATCATGATTGCTTCCATATTAATATTCAAAAACATAGCCAATTTAGGAGTGATTAACTTTTATGGGTAGAGGAAGGATGACTTTAGTCTTCATTTTTGAGCCCATTTCCAAGGAAGACTGTGAAAATGAAGTCTTTGCATTATGCAACTTTGCTTCAGTGTGTCAGAAAAGTCTGTTGGGCTCTTCCTTCACAGATGCTGTTTGTAATCTCACTGTCCTTTGGTAAAAGTGTTCTTATCTTGGGTTGGTGAACTTGTTTTTTAAAAAACAAAACACTATTTTAATTGAATTTGTTTCCTTTGTAATCCAGTGTATTTTATTTTGTGAATTACTTTTTAATTATTTGGAGTCTCCATAGTTTTTACCAGACTTCCAAAAAAAAAAAAAAAAGGAATCTCTCCCTCTCTCCCTCTCTCTCTCTCCCTCTGTCTCTGCCTCTCCCTCCGCCCCCCCTCCCCTCTACACAATAACACTCACACACGAATCCTTGCATTAGGAAATGGCCTTCATGAGTTATTGAAGCAATTCCCACTCTTTCTCATCCCCTCTTCTCCCTCCCCCATAAAAAAATTCAAAAACCATTTGGTAATATTATTAAACCTATTTTAAGTCAGAACTGGTACTTGGATTACAGCCTGTTATCAGACTTTTACTGAAAGTTTTTTCTAGCTTAATGGGTCCTTCCATAGCTAGACTTTTACTCAAGAGTTTTTCTAGTTTGATATAGGTCTTTCCATAGTTTGTGCCTTGATGAGATATCAGAGTATTTGTAACGAAGAGCCTACGTTGAAGCTTTAAAACATTATCCATGTTTTTTTGTGGCCAAGAGTTTTTCTTACAACTCCCTTTAACAAGTACTGACAGATGGACAGCTGTATTATTCTTTCTGCATGTTAAGGGCATCAGAACAGAAACACACACACATACACACCATCCCCTCTGGTTATTTATCATTTAATTGGGAAGATTAGGCTGTCTATCATGCAAATGGTAACATCTTGGGGCCTAGAGCTAGGGATTTGATGTGGTTAGAAAGGTTTCTAAGGATGGTCTTGATGTCCCTTAATGTTTGGATGTTCCCAGTGTTTGGAGGAACATAGTTTGTTGATGTGAAGTATATTCCCAACAAAAGTTAGGTAGGGGGACTAGGAAGTCTATGAGCTGAAACAAAAACACTTGACTTATTACATCAGGTTTTGGTCTGGAATTAAGCTAGGAATAAGCAATAAAATAGGATGGGGTTCACTTATTAAAAATCTCTTTGCCTTTTAGTAAAAGTATGCAATGATCTAGAGAGTCAAAGCTGGCAGAAGGCTTGTAGAAGGCTACAATAACTCTCGTCACATTTCTGGACTCTTGCAAACTCCTGCTTGATGAATTCCCTTACTGTTCTCTCTAGTCAGTGTCCAGTGCTGCTGCCCAAATTATCAGCTTTTGTTTAGTACTTTGACAATGCTATCTCACTGGCTTAGCTTTCCTAATGCCTTCTTGTGGCTTCATTTTGCAAAATAGAACACATTAAAAACCCTCACTTGTTATGTCTGGACTTTATTAGGATGTCTTGGAGATCTTACTATACTATTATTTTCTGTTTTCCTACTAATCATTGACTTTCCTCATGAAGATAAATTCATTGTTCTCTTTATTTGACCATCTTATTCCTGCCTATAAGGCTACTCTCTTTACTTGAAATAAGCCCTTTTTCTTCAGTCTCTTGGAAACTACTTGGTTCCTAAAATTTCATTTCTTAAAACTGAAATTTCTTCCAAAGACTGCTTTTCCTACTTCTACACTGATTAAATGTGAAAATCCAGTGAATCTAATTCCATTGCAGCAACCTACTATATGTGAATTCTACAATACCTCTAACTTCACTTTATCAAAACATTAGTGTACTTAAGGTGAGTACTTGTTTCAGATGCCTCTACTATGCTTGCTCTTTGTTTTAGTGTTAAAATTTTGAGCACCTTAAGGGTCCATCTTATTTTGGAGATTTTGTAGCACAAAAAGCTTTTGGAGTATTTTAGTTGGTAAGATAGAAACAGCTTATGCTAAAGAGAATTTTGACAGCAGTCCGCAAACATCTATTAGGTGCTCACTGTGTGCCACACAGTTGGCTCTAAGATTTGGCCAGATAAATTGTTTTATATGCTTCCATAAAAAGCAGTTCATGTAAATTCATCTTGTTTTAAATTTACATTTCCCCCTCTATTCCCACACCTGGAATTTTATCAGTTTAGAGTACTCAAAATATGAAAACTCCCTCCAACGATGCAGATAGGCAGTTCATCCTTTCCTTGGAAGTGAAACCTTCTACAGCCAGAATGTGTCATACAAAATGAACCCTGGTTTTCCTGACTCCATTGGTGATTCACAATCTATTATGCTGTGCTAGCTGTCTTTAAATTCACTTCAGATATTCATCTCTAATTTATCTTTTTTGTAAACAGGGATATCACAGGCATGTACCTGATGCAGTTTTGCTTTTGAATATTAAAATTACATGGGTGGATGATTCATTTGGACAAACATTAAGTGCCTAATGTGTGCAGGACGTTGTGCTAGGTGTGCTGAGTAAAGAAAAGAAGGCTCAGTTTGCTGAACTGCTGTTCTGGAGTAATAGAATAATCAAAGGTAAAATTGTTCATGTCTGAGCAAGCTCATCTCAAGAAGGGATTGTTTCTTTCTTTGTACTAGTTAAATGATGTGGATAGAGACCAGTACCTCTGTCTTTCTTGAATACTGTCATTTTAGCTGGTAACATTTTGTAGTTAGAAGTTATGCTTTGATCTGTCAGTTTTTGGGTAACCAAAAACATTCACATCCCAGGAGGCACTGAATAGATTTCTCAGATTTTGCATTGGAAGCTGTTGGTTAACAATCCTCTTGATTTTTAAGTCTTTCAATTGGTCTAACCTTACCTTTTATTTTCAGAAGGAAATTTACTTATTTCTTAATTGGAGTTCCTTTGTAAAGTAAGTGTACTGTAGATTTTCATGGTCAGTATGTTTCCTATTCTTTAGGACAAAACAGGGAAGAATTCAGAGCTCTACAGAAAATTTGGACATGTTTGATTTTTGCAAATGACATTTAGCTATTTTTAGGCACAACTGTGTAATTTAGTGTGACACATCAAACCAAATAGATTTGTTACATGAACTGAGAAATTATTTTGCTGTAGTAAAGTTATAATTATGATGTTTAGTGCTTCTTTGATTTTTCATGCCAGTTCTGAATTTTTTTTTTAAAAAAAAAGGTCACTGGCAGGAAGAGAAAAAACATGTTTAGAAGCTGCCCTGCTGTTCTACGGCTGCTTAGTTGTTCTTTATTCTTTTCTTTTTTTGTGAGAGTTGACACCCAGTTGGTGGCAGGGGCCAGCAACAGATGCCCCTTTTTACTATCACAGTTGCTGGTGTATTTTCCCCTGTTTCTTAGCACTCAGTACTTCAGGAATTAAAAAAGTCTTCTATTTTCTGTCCCCATCCCTAATAGAGTTAATATAAATAAACCCCTTGATTTTAAGTATTACGAGGTAAAGGCAAGTAGCAAAAAAAACCCCTTTATTAACAAACTTAAGGTATTCATTAGAGAAACCAGAATATTTCAACGGGATTTTTTTTCTAGAATATTTGTTTCAGATTAGCAAAAATAAGGCATAGTTGAATTAGCACTGGAATAGAATTCAGCAGATCCTGCTACATTTAGTCTCGGTCTCTATTTCCTTGTCTCTAAAGTAATGTTAATGCTGATGATAAGACTTGTTTTTAAGGACACATGATATAAAAGTGCTTTGAGAATTGTAAAGCATAATATCACATACATGCAATGTGATTATTTAAAATGTAACAAGTCAGAATCTGTTTATCCTGAGTAAAAAAAAGTCTCTCCTTGAGTACCCATCCTTCCCAAGCAGGGCCCTTAGACTTTAACTTCATCATGGAGACCTCTCAGTTTTTGAAGATGGGATTCTTTTTTTTTTAACAGGAATGGTATAAAATCCATGGGGTAGGAAGTTTGGTCTCTTGAAGACCCTGTGTTGCTAGGTACAAGAAAGATATGGGGTACCTGAGTCCCAGAGAAGGAAAGGGACTTGCAGAAAGCTGAAATTTAAACCTATGTTTAATCCACTGTGCTACTTCTCAGTAACAGGTGGAGGATTGAGGGTGGACTTAAAACCCATAACCTTTGAATCCCTGCATATATATCTCTTTCCACCCTTTTTGGTTTTTCAAATTTGGTCTCAAGTAGTTTTTAGTCACAGGAAGTGTATGTATTAAAGATGGAGTTCATTTTATTTCCTGCACCAGTGTTAGGTTGCTTTTTTCTTCAGGTTTCAGTTACAAATCACCCTATTTCTCTTTTCCTGTACAGAATAAGATGTGCTTGCCTGGTGCTACTTTTCTAGGGAGACTTAGAATTTCCTAAAGTGGATTGCAAATTGGGACCTATTCAGAAATCACAACTTAATGCAAGGTCCTAATGCATTGCTAGAAAAGTTGGTAACATACAAAACTACCACCAATTGTGTGATCAGTGGGGATAGCTAATTAACTTGAATGGAAAATGCATGAGTGTTATGTGGATACTTGCCCATCATAAGTAAATTAGTAATCACTAATAAATATAATGCTGACCAGAAACTTCAAATTTAATAGAAAATCTGCAATTTCAACAAATTAACATAAGCCTAAATAAATTTCTAATGCCTTTAAAAAAAAACCTATTCAGGGATACCTTTCTATTTATGTCAATTTCATGGTTTGAAAGGGATCTTTAGTGAGCCATCTGTTTTCTGCATTATGTGAATGGATAGGTTGAATTTTCTATCCTTGTTATAATCCCTGATAATGTCCTTTGGAAGCTTGTTAAAATGCCTAAGAGGCTTTTGGGGAAACTCTGTTGCTATCCTATTATACTTTCCTTTCTAGGGTTTCCTATTCCCTAAACTGAGAATCTGTCCTGCTCAATCAGAAGAAAATACAGAGACCCATATTCATAGCTTGCCTTTTTTTTTTTTTTAATGGATGACTTTCTAAAAATGGCATACTGTATTTACAGAAGGCAGGGAATTAAAGTTGGCAGGAACTGAACATTTAAGATTTGTTTACTGAATACTGTAGAAAGGAATATCGAGTCCTTTATGCCACTCGTATTCTAAGGTCCTCTCCCACTAGACCCATTGGTGTAAACATTGTGCCTGATTGGCTTCATTACAGATTAGATACTACTCTTTTTAATATGCCCCCTTTTGTTTCTGGTGCTTGAGGCTGGAAGGGAGAAACTGTGGTACACAGCTTTTCTGACTAGAGAAGCACAGTGAATGCTCAAGAACAAAATTCCATCTGAAATAGTAGGAATTTAATAGTCTGTAGACATACAGTGGAGTTGAGGAATGAGAAATGAACATTACAATGAGGGAAAAAGAGTCTTAAAAAAAAAAAAAAAAGCAATGGAAGATGAGGAAGAAACAAGGAAATTCCCTGACATGAAGATAATGTAAAATCAGATGCCTGTTCATTTTCTTCAGGCTCACAGTATTGAAAACACACAGATGCTTCAATTTGTTCTTTATTCAGATGGTCTCCATTTTCCTATGTCCACCTGAAGGACCCAGGAGAGCCTGCCAGTCAGAGAATATTGTGGTGACCTATTTCTAGGAATAGAGAAGTATTTTTAAAAATAAATGTTGCATTGTACCTTTCTAGCTCTTGAAACATCATCACTTCTTTAAATGAAATAATAGATACACATCAATCAGTGTAGACACTTTTTATTGTTGATTCAATTACAAGGTTTTATAAAATTCACTATCTGCGTTTTTCATTGACTTGTATTTGAATAGTCTCGGCAGACTCAATTATATTAGTGAAAAAGCACTTAGAACGAAATTACATGCTGACACCTCATAATTCATACTTGTAGATCTGTGAAACAGATTTATGTAAATCTATCAGATTCCAAATAGGACATGATTTTTAAATTGAGATTTCATTTTATTATGATAATTGTGAAAATGCCAGTTTTTTAGGTTGTAAGGTATTTAATGTTTGGAAGAAGCTTCCTTATCAAGCCAATTACTTGTGAAGACACAATATATCTGACCATTCTTTTTCTATGTATGACATATTGCATCTGGACAGTGTAGTAACTTAAAATTTTGGAACTGTGTTGTGAGGTGGTGGGGTATAGTGGGATGAGTACCACATTTGGCTTCGGAGGACCTAGATGAGAAATCTACTTCTACTTAGTTAAAATGGCTTGTCCAAAGGCCATACTATATATCTGGCGTCAGTTGCTTTTATTTGTGAAATGTGGGGCTTGAATCAGAACATCTCTCTGGCCTTATCCAGGATTAAGTTCTGTGACTGTGCATGTAGAGGAGCTCCTGCTCTGCTGAAAGGCGAGATGACCAGAGTGAAAGAAGTAACATGGACTGAGAAGAAATATTCAGGTTTTAAACATGTCACTTTTAAGAAGGACCTTTGGTGTAACAAGTCTTATCAACTAGTTAAAAATTTGTCTTGGATCAGATGAGGTTAAGAGAGGTTCAGAGGTACTTTGTAATTTGTACAGTATCATTAAGTTAGAGTAGGAGCTGAGGTTTAAAAGTCCAGATCTCTTGCATTTACCATGTGGGCTTTAATATATGTAAAAAGTCAGTCAAGTGTGCTTATCAATAAAATGTTGATAGTTTGCTAAATCCAGTGATGGTTCTTTAGCTCAGTCATCATATTAATTGTTCAGGAGGTCTAAAGTGAACTCCACAACCTTTTTTATAACTGATAATAGAGCCAGTTTAGACATTTGAACAAATGTTGAAGAATCCTAATGACTCAAGAACCACCCAAGTGATTTGATTGTAAAGAAGAGTGGAAGGTGGCAGGCAACTCTTCATGGCTGTTTATCTGGTCACAAGTTATTACTTTCCTTCCCTTATCCCTTACCACCCCTTCATTTCCAAATATATCTCTCCCCTTCCCCCACCAGAGAAAGAGCCATAACAAAAGGGGAAAAGGCAGTTCTGTAAAACCAAATAAACATTAGTCAAATTGGACAGTATGTGCTATTTTCTACCCTAGAGTCATTTGCCTTTGCAAAGGAGAAGACAGATTTATTAGCATCTAAGAAGGAGATTTATTATCATATCCCTCGGTCATTATAATTACACAACATGCAGTTTCAATTTCTGTTGTAGTTTCCATTTCTGTTATAGTAACTTTTCATGTTCTCTTGGTTCTGCTTACTTTACTTTGCATCAGTTCTATTAATCTTCCCATATAATATTCATTGTTCATGGCACAGTAACATTCTTTTGCATTTGTATAGCATGATTTACCTATCCATTTCATACTCAGTGGGCATTCTCTTTGATTCCAATTTTTTGCCTCTACAAGAAAATACTACTATAAATGTTTTGGTAGGTATGTGACCTTTTTATTTGTCATTAACCTTTTGGGGATATACGCCCAACAGAGATTTCTTGATCAAAAGGGTATGGGACAGTTTAATCTCATAATGTAGTTCTATATTGCTTTCCAGAAAGCACATACTTCACAACTCCACCATATTTGTGTAACAGTTTTTATATGACTCCTCCAATGTTACTATTTATGTCTTTAGTCATCTTTGCCAGTTTGTTCATTGGGAAATGAAGGCTTGATGCTGTTTTGATTTGTATTTTTCTTATTGGCGATTTGGAGTTTTGATACAGTTTTCAAGTTTAATTGCTTGAAATTATATGCAGACTTTGGGGCACCATGAATTTCACATTTATAGGGAATATAATTCCAAGAGAGGCATCATGGTGCCATGCAGGGCCAGGGTTCAAGATCTGCCCCTGACACATCCTGCATGTGTGACCCAGGGTGAGTCATTTGACATTAGATTTCTACAAACTTCTGAGGCTAGAAGTCATAAAGAAGGTTTTGGTCAGCATTGATACTTCTTCATAGACACATTTTCTCATCTGGATTATTGTTAAAAGTTAGAGCAAATGAAACTTGGGGAAGTTGCTAAATTGCATTGGTAAGGGAGAGTTTCTCTCCAGGAGTTAGTTCCCTGTAACAGTGAAATCACATTTAGTTCCTATTCTGTAGAAACAGCATTATAGGAAAATATCCAGGTATCAAGTACTTTACCACATTCCTGTTGAATATAATATGTATATGGTGGCATGTTGGACGCCCACTCCCACTTTCTCAACCTCCTGCCCACCCCACCCCCCCAAAGGCTCCTACTCAGGTTTAAAAATGAAGTCTTTACTTTAAGCAGCTTTAATACTTTCATTATATTTTCTTAGGGTAATCTTGCCTCCAGTACATCTCCTAGTGGGCAAAGGGCAGGGACACAGGAGAAGCATGCTTGATGGTAGTGATTACAGGGAGTGGGATCAGGTAATGCAGATTGCTTGGTTGGTTGTTTTTTTGTTGTTGTTCTTGAAGAGGACCAAAATGATATCACTATGATAAAATCAAGTTTCAGTGTGTCCGACTGTGGCTGATCAGACCAATGTGAGCTCGGAATGCTCTACCACAGATAAATGCAAATAGATGATAGAGAACTGACTGGATGGATAAATGATCAAGCATAGTAAGTTATAGATGTAACCATTCAGCAAAGTATTTATTAAGTGCCACACTATATCAGGTACTGTTCTAGGTTTTGGGAAATAAAGATAAAAAATCAAATGGTCCTTGCCTATAAGAAGCATATTCTGTTAAAGGAGACAATGTATGCATATGTAAGTATACACATTATATGAAAATTAAATTCAAGGAGCAGGGAAGCAAGAAAGGCTTCATGTAGAATGTGGGAGAAATCAGTCATGAAGGAATTCCTGAGGGAATTCTGTGATCTGGGAGTGAATATGGCAGATAACTAGGTGATGTATGACAAGAGACAAGGGAGATAGAGTGTAAGTTACAGATTTCAACCAGCTTTGATCAAATTGTGTAGTGCATGAAGGGAAATGGTGTACATTGAGTTGAAGTGAAGCTATGAAAAGCTTTCAGAAGCAAAACAGAGGAGTTTATACTTTAACCAACCATAAATCTCAATGGTACTCTGTCACTGGTGTTTTGTGTCCAGTGTGTTTCTTCTCTCAATAGTTGATTTGAGATCATAGATTTAGAACTTGGAGGGACGTTGAGGATCGTCTGGTCCTGGGGTGGAGAACCTACGCCTTGAGGCCACATGGTAGCCTTCTAAGTCCTTGGGTGTGGCCTTTTGATTGAGTCCAAATTTCACAGAGCAAATCTCCTTAATAAAAGGAGATGTGTGGTCTCATGGCCTTGGATATTCCACCCCTGATCTAGTCTAAGCCCTTTCTTTTTCTGAGGAGGAAACCGAGGTCCATGGGAAGTCAAACAATTTGTCCAAAATTAGGCAGATGTCATGTGGCTGAGCTGGGATTGGAGTTCAGGCACCCCTCAACTCAAAATTCAATACTCTTGCTCTGATTAGAAACAAGAGCAAAATCCTGCCAGAGAAAACATGTTTTTGGTAATTAGTTATATTATCATGCTTATATTGTTGTAAAGGGGCAGTGGTTCCCTGGGATAGAGGCTGGGCTTAGAATTAATTAGTGTCATCCTGACACTCAAGAATGTGTTCATAGGCAAG
Source organism: Notamacropus eugenii (assembly GCF_028372415.1). Lineage (NCBI taxonomy): Eukaryota > Metazoa > Chordata > Mammalia > Diprotodontia > Macropodidae > Notamacropus > Notamacropus eugenii. The sequence continues at coordinate 112,154,289 of NC_092872.1, read as the reverse complement.
TGAAAGCATCAGATTTCGTTTCCATTTCTGAACAAGTTCCCTCTAACTGTCCTAGGTTGTTGGAATATCTTAAATGGAATAATTGTTACAAACTTTGAAAACCTCTAATGTGCTACATAAAAAAAGTCAAGGATCATTATTCAAGTTTTAATAAGCTTAAATTTTAAAATCCAAAATGATCTAATCCATCTTCCTACCTTTAGGCTGGATTGTACCAGAACTGTCTCAAACAAAAGAGAATCTATGCAGTTTTTAAAGATTTCCTGAGGAGGGGATTCCAACTACCAACTTTGGTACCTATTCTAGTGCTGATTGACTCAATTCAAATTGTTCAACTCTCAGTTCTAGGCCTACTTCTCACTGGGGCACTTGGCTAGGCTTTGAGATCTTTTAAAATATCTACCCTAAATACCAGAACACTGGGGCTTAACTGCTTTACCTTTTGTTTGCAGCATGAATGGAAAGCATCTGGTCAATCATCTGCATTATCATGTATTCTTAAGAACTATCTTTAGTCTCTGTTAGGTTTTTTCTTATTCTAGATAAATTGCCTCTTAGATTTCTGGGTTCAGATTTATTTGGAGAATGTTTTGTTGGTGAATATCTATTACTTTATGCTAGCCTAAATGTATAAGAATATTAAAAGTTAATTGAATTTAGATACAAAATTTCATATTTTATATGCACATAGGCAGTGAATATTGTGGAGTGTGTTATTGACCTGGTCTGTAAGTTGATTTGAATGATCTTATGCTGGGTTTAGCCACTTCACCAGCTACACTACCTAATTAGCTTTTAATGAACAGGGATCAGCCACCCTACATGGCAAGGGAGTTGGTGCTGTTGCTTTGGGATAGAATAATCATTGACCCTGAGCAACTGCTTCTTGGAGCTTGGGAGGGAACACGTGAACTGCCAATATACTGAGTATAAAAATTGACCCCAATTTTGATCAGGATTTTTTAAAAAAACTTTAAAAGGTCAACTTTTATACATTGCAGTATATGGTATCCTGAAATAAGATTCTTTTGCCAACTCATGAATTTTCTATGACAGTTGAGAGTAGTGGATGCTGTAATATTTCATTGGCTGCTAAAGGTCTGTCTTTGCCATTGCCGTAAATGTTATATGGTTCTTTCACCAGGTTGTAGTATTGTGTGCAGCAAGGGAAGAAGGAAGTCCCTAGAAGGACAGGGACTCATTAATAAAGAAGAATTAGAATAAATCTAAAGGTTTCTACTGTTGTATAGAATTTGTGGATGAAATAAGAAGGTCATTAATAAATGGATCTTGGTTTTGGTTACACAGGTACAAAGGGGGTATTTGAATAATTTGCCATAGAATAACATTTAAGTCAAAGTAACACATTTTCCTTCCTGCTTTTTCCCCTAGCATTTAATTGGTACTTACTTGTTTGGTTGTATAGATTGAGTATTGCATACTGAGGATGATTAAGTTTGTTTTATGACACTTTTGTGTTTAGAATAATATTTAAATTGTAACTTATTTTTTAATGCAGTGAGTCACATGTTTTGCAATCTACTTCTGTAACTCATGTCCTGAGTTAGCATTAGATTCATCTTAGAAGAAAAAAAAAGACTTAAACTCAAAGGGGTAAATCTGTAACAGTACATTCCAGCTTGTTTTAGTGGATATCTCTCCAAAGAGAATTATTGTTTTAAATTTTATACATAGTCAATAAACGTTTATGAAGTGCCTACTATGTGCCAGACGTTGTTCTGAACTCTGGGGATTCAAAGAAAGACGAAAGACAGTTCCTACCCTTGAGGAGCTCACAATCTAATGGGAGAGACAGCATGCAAACAACTATATATACAAACCAGTTACATAAAAGAAAAATAAGAAGTAATAAACAGAGGAAAGGTACTAGAATTAAGAGGGATTGAGAAAGGCTTCCTGTAAAAGGTGGTGTTTTAGCTGGGGCTTGAAATTGAAGAAAGCCCAGGGAGATGAAAGTAAGAGAGTATTCTAGAGGCACAATTGACAGCTAGTGAAACTACCTAGACCCATGAAAAATATAGTGCCTTCTTCAAGGAGCAGCAAGGAGATCAGGGGAATGGAAATACATTTATTAAACACAACATACCTAGGATACAAATAGAAAATCAAGACAACCCCAATGATCTCATGTTCTAATTGGGGGAGACAACCTAGAAAGGATGTTTATTTTCAGTTCATGGCACACAGAAAAAGAGTAGTATGGGAGGGATAGGAAGCATGGCAGATGGCAAGGTCCAGGAGATCTTCAGGAATGACAGGGATGTCCTTTAAAGGTTAAAGTGGAGTGGGGCTCTGAGATATTTGCATCAGAGATAAGGATCTGGAAGGAGAAAGTCCTCTGTTCCCTATGGTGGGCACTGGTAGGGGTGGCTGGTCTTGAGTCATGAGGTAGGAGTTGACTGGCTAGAGTGGAGAAGGTGAAGGTTCTTTTTCTGCACTTCCTCTTTCCTCCATTTTGAGGACAATAATAGCTTGATAGTTACCAGTGGATAAAGTGCTGGATTTTGAGTTGAGAAGACCCAAGTTAAAATTCTGTTTTAGGTATTATCTATGGGACCCTGATCAAATCATTTACTAAACCTTGGTTTACTCATTTGTAAAATGGAGATAATGCCACCTACCTCACAAGGTTATTTGTATGTATCAAATGAACTTGTATGCACATACACACACACATACATGCATGCACGTACACACACTATATCTATATCTATCTTTATGAAATTTAGTAAACCTTAAAGCACTATGCAGATGTTAGCTGTTGTTGTCATGCACCTACTATGTTCAAGTAATTGAACTTTGCTTCTATTCTTGTTCTGATTAACACTTCTCTTATTTAGACTTGGATAAACTCACTTTTCTATACCTAAATGGATGAAGTATTTCTCAAAAAGTCTTGATAGTTTTTCATTTCAAAAGTAAAAATCCCTGGGTTTGACTAGATTTTCTTGATTTTTAGCTCCACTACCCCATTCGTGCTGTTCCTTCACCCCCTTCAGATTAGGAAACTTCAGTAGCATCCCTGAACCAAGGCTGAAAACTGGATCCATAGGCTACACAAAATGACTACTTTGGAAAGGATCCCTAATGCTAAGAAGCTTCTTTTCTTTGATATAGTAAAACACTTAATTCTCTTTTCCCTCTTCTACAATAGACCTTGAACTTACCTAATATAAAACCTTGTCAGATCATACATTCTGCCCCATATCCATTAAAGAAACTTGAGGAACTTCCATCACACATGTAGCCTGCATTAAAAATATCTTCTAAGAAAACAGTAGAGTGAGCTGTCTTATTTTGTGTCCATATCTGTAGTGCCTAGCACAGTGATTGGCCTGTAGTAGCTATTTAACAGATGCTTATTGAGTTGAAAGATCAATGGTTGCATAACTAGCTAATCATATAAATTGTAAAGTAGAATGAGCACTGTCTTAGGAGTCAGAGGACCTGGATTTAAATTCTGCCTCTGAGACTTATTATGTGTCTGACCATGGACAAGGCATTTAACCTCCTAGGGTCTACTTATTTGTAAAAATGAAAGAGTTGAACCAGGTGACTTTGAAGCTCCTTTCAAACCCTAGATCTGTGGCCTTAGGAGCAGATTCTTTATGGATCTACATAATTCTTCTCTTCCAGAACTAACTAACTAACTGACTCTCACTCTCTCTCTCTTCCTCCCTCCTCCCCTCCCTCCATCCCTAACTCACTTGACAGCTGAGAAGCATTGGAATATCATGTAAGCATTAATTTCAAGAATGAATGTGAAAGGATTTATTTTTAACACAGATGGATTGGTGCTTGTGCCCAAGCAAGACTATACACCAAACTTTGACTTAATGATTGCCAGCTCCGAGGAACTAATGTGTGTCTTCTTTTTCCCCTCCCTTTATTAGGGCAGAGCTTGGGGTATGGCTTTGTGAACTACATTGACCCTAAGGATGCAGAAAAAGCTATCAACACGCTGAATGGATTGAGACTTCAAACCAAAACAATAAAAGTATGTTTGTGTTTTTTTTTTCCTGTCAATTTTTATAGCTGCTTGGAGCTTTATAGGTTGTTTTGTTTTTTTAAGTACAAAAACAAAACAAAAAATCTGATGGGTGTGTGTTTGGGAGGGGTTGATATATTTAAAGTTATATAGTTAATCTGATCTCCTCTACCTATTTATGACTGTTAAAGCAATTTTTTTTTTTTAAATAAATAAACTTCTCTGAAGCGGGAAAGAGAAACTAATCCTTCACAAGTGCTCCATTCACCTTTATTAGTGAGTGGTAATTGAGATTTGCTGGGAAGAAACTTAAGTATCCCTTTGCAAGTCTAGTTCAGTTTGAGATAAGTGAATTTTGAGGGTTTCTTCCCTTAAATTATTTCTTTTCCTCTATCAATGGTATGTGTTCTTTTAGCTTTGCAATGATTGGGATAACACAGTTCCACATTTCCAGAAGTTTCTGAAAGCTAACTGCTGTGTTAAGCTCTCTAGTCGGCAGGTAACAATTTTTTTTTTTTTTAAGATGGAGAAAAACCTTTGATTCTGGAATCACTAAGTTAATCTATAACCAAGGCATTAATAAGTGGAAAGGGGAGATGAGATGCAGAAAAATAGCAGTAGTTCTTTTTCTGGAAGCTATTTATGGTCTTATTAGGTATTTGGAATGCTTGTTTTTGTTTTAAGTTTTTGGAAGCTATCAACACTTGGAGTTGCCTCTATCAGGACTATTAAAAGTATTTGATAGTCTATATATTGTTATGACATTTTATATACTTTATTATTGCCTGATAATATTAATTTTGCCTTCATAAAAATCACCTAGCAGGTCTGGCCTGTCAATGACCTAAAAAGCTATGGCCTGTTAAAACTTATAAACGAATATTCGTGGCCTGAAGTTCAAGGCCTCAGAGTTCAAGGGTTTTGCTCAGAAAAAGAGATTCAGCCTTCAGCTGAAAACCAACCACCTAAGTAGAGAGGAGAATTATGTATGCACCAGAGAACTTACCCAGATTTTTTTTTTTATCTAAAAATTAAGAAATCATTGTTTGTTGACACTTAGACTTTTAAGTTTGTATTGACTTCTCTACTCATATTCTTGTATGTATTCTGTGATATTATATAAAATTGTGATATTATATAAAAAGATCAGAATTTGTAGTAGCACATCTGTTATGTATGTGTGGGTACACACATATGACATGCACTTATACACAAACATAATCCTTTGCTAAAAGGCATAATGTTTCTAGATGTGTACAAGGCTTCTCTTCCTTCTGTCCTTGATTCCATCATTTCTTTCTGGAAACTTTTGTTAATGGTAGTTTGCCTCCTACACCCTTCAGTAGATGAGTGAATGGGATGAGGGTAGGTAAAAATGGAAGTTTATCCCCTTTTCCCTATCTCTAGTGTCCATGAAAATCTATATCTCATTAGTTATATTTCTCCAGAAAGTCTGACTTACTAGATGGCCTGACTGCAAGGAGTGGTTGGGGAGAGCATATATCAGGAGTGTTGAAAAAACAGGGCACCCTCTGGGGGGGAAAATGCTATCGTTAACAAGAGACAAACTATTGCTGTGGGGTCCTTTTCACTGACTATGACTGTAGGTTTTATCCTCGTTGGACTTACCTTCTAGAACAAGTGGAGAAAAAGAATCTACAAGTAAAGGATAATAATGACTAGTGACTTTTCCATTCTGGCATCTGTTACTTCCTTTTGATTTTCTGAGACAAAGGAGCTAGTAACAACAAGCTGTTCTTGTTCTCCCTTCCCCCATTCAATTCTTTGCAAAATATCAGATAACAGCTGGTACCCCCAATTTGGCCCAGATTTCTTTGGGAGGAAAAGCACAACCACTTTCCAATCCTGTATGATACTTTAATTTGTCTGCTTGTTTTTTTTTTTTTTTTCAAATTTTTAGTTTCAATTAGAGATGACTTGTGTTTTTTCTCTTTTGAAAAGGATGTATTAAGCCAGATTTTCTTCTTTCAGTGCCCAGTCTATTCCTTGATTCTGAGTACTTTCTGGAAGCTGTATTGTCTTTCAGATCCCTAGAGTATCCTTCCATAAATTTTTCTTCTCTGCCCTCCAATCCATCTGGCTTTTTGTAATTAGACTAATCTTCCTAAAACATCACTTTCATTATTCTACTTGCTTACTCAAGAATCTATAATATTTCCATAGTACTTACCATACTGTCTAAGGTCCTGGCTTCAAATCCTCTACCCTTGCCATTCTTTCCCTTCCCTTCTCCCTATTATCTTTTTCTTGTTTGTTCAACCTTACTCTCTAATATTCTCAAAATACTAACATTTGGTGCAGTTAAGACAGTCTCTTCACATTCTTCTGGCCACACCACATTAATTCCTGATTCTGTGGTTGTGCTGTGCCTGCTGTCTAGAAAGGACCTACCTATTCATCTTCATTGATCTGATTTTTTCCATATTTGAGGGGCCAGCTCAAATCTTATCTCCTCCCTTTGTCTATCACTTCAACTTGTCTTTGTGCCTTCTGTAAAATAGGATAATACTTTTAGTCTGTACCATGCAGTTTAGCGAATAATTATGTAATGTTTGATTCTGTGCCTGTTATTAACCAGATACCAATCTTATCTCCTGCTGGATTATTAACCCTCAGAGTTAAGGCCATAGCTTTTTCTGTTTTTAACACAGTGCTGGGCACATAATAAACTGCCTATCGCAAATAGACTAAAAATGGATTTTATTCCTTTATTGGAGTTTCTATATATTTACATATAGTACATTGATCTATGTTCATAATGATGCCTGATTCATTGTAATATTTGAAAAAGCTTTCTGAGTCATCAGACAAATTGTACTATATTGAATACAGTTTGTATTAAGCTATTTTATTTTCAATTTTGACAATTAATCATCCATATACAATATCTTTTCATTAAGCTATTTAGTTAACCAGTATGCCCTATTTTCTGATTATGTTAGAATTTATAAGACTATTACAGAGATCTGTAAATTTTAAATGGAGCTTTAATAAAATGTAATATACAACATATGTTGCTCTGCTCTAAGTTATAGAGAAGGTACTAATCTGTACAAGTAGAGTACAGGACTCATCAGGAGTTCTCTATTCTCCGGTGAAATCCCAACCACAAGTCTGGTCTCATCTCCCTACCCCCTTCCTCCCTTGAAAAAAAAAAAAGGCTTAGAAATCAGGCAACTTTTGAAATTTTGTTGCTGTTCGGATTTTATCAAATAAACAAATTCCATGGTTAATTGTGATTCTGCCCTCTTGATTGTACAGATAGTAAAATGAAAGCCCCGGAGAGTTATATAGATAATAAATAAGTGCTAAGTGTGTTCTGTAATCAAAGTACTGTAGCCAAAGGTATAAGATGGAAAGTTAAAGGAAATGGAGATCTAAGGTAATTTCCTTCATTCTGTTCCAAAATAGAAATTCCTAGACATCAGTGTTTATTGATCTTTCTGGAAACTCACTAAATGATTCATGAGCCTACCAGTTAGGGGGAAAGGGAAGAAAGGAGCAGAAGGCATGTCCATTTCCATTTTCCCCAATAGTATGTGCATTTAATCTTATATCTGGTATAGGACAGGAGAAACTTTTTTCTAAAAGCATAAATCTTGGAGAAAAGGAGACACATGGAACTTACTTTGTCCTTCAGGTAGGCTAGTATTATTAGTTTATATATGTGTGTGTGTGTGTGTGTGTGTGTGTGTGTGTGTATACACGCATATAGGCACATATGCATATATGTCTGAGGTATTTCATGTAAAAACTTCTGATAATTTGGGAGTCTCTCCATTTTGTGAATTGATCTTGTCCCTTGAACTTTCTTTTCCTTTAAACTCATTTCTGTTGGGGGTACCACCAACCTCTTAGCAATTCATGTTCATAACCATATTTAACTCTTCTTTTTCTGTATCTAATCAGATGTTTTGTATCTCTCATGTCTGCCTCTTCTCAAGCCAGTAGTTCAGTCCCTTATCACTTATTGCTTAGGCTAGTGTAAAAGTCTCCTACTTGGTCTCTGTGATTTGAAAATCTCCCCTTTGATCCATCTTTTTCATAAATACCAGAATATTTTTGCTAAGGCACAGGCCTAACCATTCCATTTCCTGCTTAATTAAATTTCACCATAACCTGATTCCCACCTACCTTTCCAGCTTATTTTAGTACTGTTCCCCTGGATTCTTTTCTGCAAACAAACTAGGCCACCTTTTGCCTTAATTCTTACCTAGCCTTCAAGTATTAAATGTTTGTTGCCTCAGACATACTGAGACCTAGGAAAGACCTTAGGTTCAAAGGCCAAAGTCTCCCACGGTATCTAGGGCCATCACTAGCCATCCTGACTTGTCTTGCCATTGGCCTATGATGACTCTAGAAGAGAGAGTGAAGTTGATGACTTTGCATAGTCCTGCCTCACTTAAATTTAATTTGCTTGCAAGTCAAGGTATCATCTTTCTGATGTTACTATTCTCCTTCACAAACGTGTGTGTGTGTGTGTGTGTGTGTGTGTGTGTGTGTGTGTGTTTTAGCTCAACTGAATTCTACTAGATAGCTGTTTCCCAAACTTGGTATTTGATCCCCATCTTTGGACATTTTACAAGCTGTTGTCAAGGGGTCTACATTGTAGTGGGAGAAACAACAGGCATAGGGGAGTGGTAGCTGGAGAAGGGGGTTTAAGTCATAGGTATGGTAAATGGAGCTGTAAGTAGATATTCTCATTCGCCTTCCAGAAATGAAGTTGGCAAAAGGAAGTTTACAAGGAAATTGCAAGAGAGCAGGGAGTAAGATGAACTTAGGGCTGCGGCTTTCCTGAAATAGTAGCCAGGGAGAGACAGCCTCCAATCAGGATAGGAGGGAAGAAGTTTCTCTAGGTTGCAGACAGAGATTCAGGATTGTCCAGGAGGAGATGTTTCTGTAGCAAGAGTTAAACAACTCTGCCAAAGAGCTTTCTTTCCTTGGTCATCTTTCTGTATGATGATATATTAATGAATGAAACTTGTCAGCTTTGAAGAAATTAGCTGTTCTGGCAACTGGCTCTTTAAGTTGTAGGTATTTAGAAATAACTAGGTTTGCCTATGGAAGGTGCTTTGCTAGCCTTTGGAAATTGAGTTTATTTGTCAGGGAAGTCATGATTAATTCATAATACTCTCACAATATATCCTTGATGATAATCATCTGGTGCTAGAATTAATATAGTAAAGTCTTCCTAATTTGGAGGGTTTTTAATAGCTAAGATTTAGTTTAATATTTTTGCCACTTTTTAATTTAACAATGCCTTATCTTGGTATTCATCTTATCCTATGCGATCTCACTTTATTTTCTAGACACACACTTCACATATCCAGGTTGGTTTATAAATTCCTTGCATATCCACATCTGTCTCTTTAGTCAGCTCTTTTTATTCCATTTTCATGGAATAAACATTCCATACTGTGGTGGTAGATTTCATTCTTGATATTTTTAGGCTGCTTTTTCCTACAACATTTTAATCTGCAGGGTTCTCTCTGTCCTTTGTTTTTGAAACCCCTGAACTCTGTGAGACTATACCAAGCATTGTTTCTCTTTGATTTCTTTCTCCATTTTAAAGAATGAAATCATACATTAAGCAAGTCAGGACTCACCTGCTCTGCTTTTATCATAAATAGAGCTCCAGCAGATGTCTGGTTCCTTGATCTCTTCCAACACTACTCCATCATACCTCTGTATCCGGTTTGTGATCTTGCTTGAACCAATATTTTTCTCAGTAGCGCTATCCATATATCTGTGTGTGTCCATCTGTCCATCTATGTGTCTTGTTCCCTGTGTCTCTTAGTCTCTGTCAGTCTCTCCTTCTGCCTCATTTTCTCTCTGTCCTCTCCTTCAAACGTGCTTCTCCCTCTAATTTGTACCATCATGCATTGACTTCCTGTAAGGTGGGGTATTACACCTTTCTGATTGATAAAGAAGCAGGACTCAGGAAGAATAAATGACTTATCCAGTGTCTCATAGTTAGATTTTAGCCCTAGAGCTTTGGGACCAAATCAGGAGCAACAGAGTGAGCCTGTGGCATAAAGATCTTTTAAATAGTATGTATTTTGTTCTTTTCATTAAAATAAATAGATATGTTTCCACCTGTTTTGACTTACCTTATTAATGAGAATCTCCAGCCTTCGAGACTAGAGAGCTTAGTTCTAGAAAGAACTTGGATGCTTTTCCTAACAGCACTTCTTTCTCTGCTCCTTTATCTCCTATACCCCACTTCCTCAGCATAAGTGGTCCCTGCTTTGTGTCATGATAATTAGATAATCTGATAAAACCATTGTAATATAGCTAAATGACTATGGACCTGAATAGTTGATGTCAAAGGGCCTGGCTTCAAATAACAGCTTGGGCCTTACTGTTGGTGTGACCTTGGGCAAGGCCCAACCTCTTCTCTAAGATGAGGAGGGTTGTCTTGGAAGATCTAAGGCCCCTTCCAGCTCTGTCCTTTATTAGAGTGAGTCTATTTCGTTGTACTAATGAACTAATTGGAAAATTAACATTCTAATTGAATCTTCCCAGTGCTCTTCCAATAGTTCCAATTCATTCTAACAGGCCTTCTGAAGGCAATAAATAGTTATTTGGTCTTTCTGTATCTTTTATAAATTAAATTTCAAATGTAGAAAGCAGGACAGATGAATGTGGTGTGAAATCTCTCTGGAGTCATTTGGAGGAAGACTTCCCACACATTATAGTGCAATTTCCCCCAAAAATTATATTCTAAGAATATTACAAGAAAAGCTTTTCTTCCTTGAAGACTTTTTACCCCAGATTGTATAATTCTAAACTCTTTATAGTACTTTACTGAATGTTAGTAAGAACAAACAGGGAAGGTTCTTCTCTCTCTCTCTCTCTCTCTCTCTCTCTCTCTCTCTCTCTCTCTCTCTCTCTCTCTCACACACACACACACACGCACACACACACGCACACACACACACCCCATGCCGATATCATTTCTTTTTTGGGAAGACTGGGTCTCTACTTGCCATGCTCATGTTGGAAATGAGCAGGCAATTTGTAGTGCGGGTCACACTGCTGATCAGCACAGAAGTATATTGACCGTTTCTTTTTTTTTCTTTTCATTAATTTATTTTTAGTTTTCAACATTCATTTCCACAAGATTTTGAGTTGCACATTTTTACCCCATCTTTCTGCTCTCCCACCCCAAGATGGCATATTTTCCGATAACCCCTTTCCTCATTCTGCCTTCCCTTCTATCACCTACTCCCCCTTATCCCCTTCCCCACTACTTTCTTGTAGGGCAAGATAGATTTCTATACCCCATTGCCTGTATGTCTTATTTCTCAGTTGCATGTAAAAGCAATTTTTAACATTTGTTTTTAAAACTTTGAGTTCCAGATTCTCTCCTTTCTTTCCTCCCCATCCACCCTCATTGAGAAGAAGCAATTCAATATAAGTAATACATGTGTAATTATACACAACACTTCCATAATAGTCCTGTGGTGAAAGACTTAACTATATTTCCCTCCATCCTATCCTGCTCCCCATTTATTCTGTTCTCTCCTTTGACCCCATCCCTTTTCAAAAGTGTTTCTGACTATCCCTTGCCCCAATCTGCCCTCTCTTCTAACATCTCCTCCTTGACTTCCATTTCTGACCTGATACAATTTGCCCCTATTTTAGCAGCCTAGTGGCTCTCTACTCCCATAAGTTTACCATTTGGTTTAGTAGTTAGTGTTGACACCTAATAGACTTAGCCTTACTTGTAGGTCAGAACACCTAAACTTGAGAAATTATAGGCATTTGCCATTGTTCTTGGCTTAGGTATTTGAATTTCTAGTCACTCTTTATTTGCTAATAGGCTGTTGAGAGAATGGATAAACTGAAAGTCAGAAAGTTGACCAAAAAGAAGTAAACAGATGTACAGTTAAATAATGTAGCAAAAACCCAACTAATCACTGGAGTAATTTTGTGAGTTTAAAGTTCAGAGGCTATATATTGTTATGATTCCTTATTATAACTCTTCTAAAGAGACTTTGGACAGAGAGCCTGAAAGATACGAAATTGCTGAAAAATTCATATCTTCAAGCTTGAACATACAACACCTGCATCACTGTTTGGAAATACTCAGAGGATATCTTTCCCCCTCACAAGCCAGGGGTTTTGAAAGTTAACCTAGATCATGAGGCATTAATTACTTTTGCATTTGGGAGGCACTATAACATTAAAAGAAAAGTAGAGAAGAGAAGGAAGTTCCAAAGGAAGCACAGACAAGCCAGACAGTACTGAAAGTAACATAGAATTATACAGGGTAATTTGGGGATACTCTGTACACTTTCAGAAGAAAGTGGTATTAAATAAAGATTTAAATTTCGTATGAATCCTTTTTAGTTCTCTCTTTTGTGTTTGAAGATACTCTTTATTTAGTGTCTGTGTTAGTGACAGGGGAATATCTACCCCACACATGTGAAGACTTCCCTAGACAAAATGGGCAGTTGAGAACAATTTATTCCAATGGCCATGAAGTCAGCTGAAGCCAACTGCGTACTTGGCCATTTCCAGTTGTCCTGATTTTGCCTTGCAACTAGACCTTGACGACTCTGGAAGAGTGAGGCTGATGATATTGTGCAGGTCTGCCTACCTTAAATCCAATTCATTGGAAAGGCAAGACACCACTCTATGATGTCTTTCTACAGAATACTCTATGATGTTCTTCGTCCTCTTAAAAAATCAATAAGTTTAGAATTTTTTTTTAAACTTATGATTCATCATATATGGGGAAATTGTATGTAAAAGACCAAATGGGAGGAAGAAATCTATGAAATTTGGAGAAAATGATTGAGATTTTGAATTATTTAATTAATTACTACCAAATTCACAGGAAACTTAGTTTAGACACTTTTTTATTATCCAGTTGCCTAGGGACTGAAATTGCTGAAAATGCAATTATGATGCCTTAGCTTTTGGTGTCTTGGATTATATCATATCTTTGTCATCAGTGTTTACAGCCAGTTGAACTGAAGGGTTTTCGTTTCTTGTTGATGTTCCAGGCATGCTAAATGAGGAATGTTTAGAAGGGGTGAAAGGGCAGAAATGAGGCAGAAAAGGAAAGTTTTGTATTATCTGTGAAGTTGAAATTCATTCGCAATTTTTGTTTTAAATTCTGATGTGTAGTGGACTTTTGAACTAACTTGAATATTTTGAACACTGTGCAAATGTATGGTAGGTAGCAGCTAATAAAGAACTTGCCTTGGTGGGTATGGAATGGTCTAAAGTAAATTGTTAGGCCATCTAGCTCCAATATGGAGGGCAGAGGCTTCTCTGAGGAACAAATAGAGGTTACCCTACCTTCTTCTAAAGAACTCTTGAGGTTTAATTTAAGGACAACTATTCCCCAAACCAAGGATTACTGGCTTTGTAGCTAATGGGAGTCAAAGGGAAACTTTGCTCAGTGAGTTATTGTTGTTGGGTGTTTCTGTCCTTCAGTAAAAGCAACAGTCTTAAATATTCCATTTCCACCAGAACAGATCAAACCTGAACTAGGACATGGTATTTGTGGTAATGGTCAATCTTTGAAAAAAGGACCAGAAAAATGGACCAGTCTTGAATCTATACTAATTGTTCTTGCCCAAATAACAGGAAATTGAATGCATTAATTATCTATAAAATGCTTGCTATGTGTGAGACATAGAGACAGGATATCCTTTGGAAAGACTTGGCTGGCCTTAGACTTCCTTGCACACTTAATAGCTGAGAAACCCTGGACGAGTGACTTAACCCCTGTATATGTCAGGCACCTCCCTAGTACTTAACTTTTCTACAGAATAGGGTTACCACCTGAGGTTCCCTATACTGATTGAATCACAAGTTCTTTGGTTTATTATCTGTGTACAAAGAAAAGAAATCTAGCCAGTAATCCCAAAGTTAACTGAGCAGCTTCTGGCCATCAAAATTTACCTTCCTTTGGAGAGGAGAAGGAGAGAAAGAGGGCAAGGACAAGCTGAATTACCCAACTGACTGGGTACCCATTCAGGCAGCTCAGTCTATTTACAGGTTGTGTTTGTCCTTCACTTTCTAAGAGGACCATGACATCAGAGAAATGATGATATGACTTGCAGTTGACTTTGATATGAATGAGGGAGGGCTGTGCAAGGTCACCAGCCTTACTTTTTCCTCCAGAGCCATCTGGGTCCAGTGACCACATATTCATCAGGACGTCTGGAGGTGGCCCAGGATGCAGTAGGAGACCTTGGCCCTTTTGGGCTAAGGCATTTCCTGGTTGTCATTTTGAGTGAGGTAATGCTCATTCAGTGAAGAGTTGTCTTAAGGAAGTGAGTCAAGGGATGGCCCTTTTTAATTAGAAATAAAAAGGGAAAAAAAAAATCAAGCTGGGAGGGGGAATATCCTCAGTGTTGCCATTCCAAAGAGAAACAAGTTACCACCGTACATTCACTGTAATCCAGGAGGGCCTAAAATACAGCCATTATGTGGAGCTTGGGGAGGGACCTATTGTGTCCATTCTATGACCTTCAGAGTGAACTGGGCTTAAGGTTTTAAGAAAGAAAAATCTAGCCAGGAAACCTCAAGTTAACTTTATTTTCTTCTCTAAAAAAGCTCTCTTTCTTCCCTCCTCCACCCCCTCTCTTCCTTCCTCCTTTTCTCCCTCTCTTTTTCCCTCTCCCTTAAACTCAGTTCACTCTGAAGCTCATGGATTGGACTACAATAGGTTCCTGCCCAAACTCCACTTCATGGCTGTATTTTGGGCCCTCCTGGTTTATGGTGAATGTCGGCGGTAACTTTCTCTTTGGAACAGCAATGCTGAGGGTCTTCACCTCCAGACTTGGCTTTATTTTCCTTTTCTAATTAAAGGGACCATCCCTTAACTCATTTCTTTAAGACAACTCTTCACTGAATGGGCATTACCTCACTCAAAATGACAACCAGAAAAGGCCTTAGCCTAAAAGGGCCAGGGTCTCCCACTGCATCCCGGGCCATCTCCAGTCCCCGGGCCATCTCCAATCATCCTGATGAGTATGTGGCCACTGGACCCAGATGGCTCTGGAGGAGAGAGTGAGGCTGGTGACCTTGCACACCCCTTCGCTCAATTTCAAGTCAGCTGCTAGTCTTGTCATCATTTCCCTGATGTCATGGCCCTCTTAGAAAAAACAAAGGACAAACAGAACCAAACCACAGTCTGTGTACAGTGATTTGTGTTGTTGCTAACAAGATAAAAAATGATAGTAATCGGATGTAGGGCTGAAAGGGAACTTAAGGTCTATAGCCCACCCAACTCCCCTCATTTTACAGATCAAAGAGAGTGAGGACTAATGTGTGACCTACTCAAAGTCAAACAGTGAAACCTGGGATTTGAACTTATGGACTTCCCAGGCCTGTAGTGCTCATTATATTATGTATACCACAGTGCCTCTCCTTGCCTTCACTGAATGAATTGGAAAAGCATTTAAGTGTATGCTGTGTGTGTGTCAAGCCCTGAGGGAATAGAAAATGAGTTTGCTTAAAAGAAGCTCACAGTCTAATCAGAGAGAGAAAAGAGGGGGTATAGCTTCTACAGTATTTGCTTCTAGTCTACAAGAGACTGTTGTGGTAAATGTCACTTTTGCTTACATCTTAGGCCTTTTTAGAGGGCATGGATATTTAACCGGTTCTAAATGTCCCTTAAAAGTCTCCTCTTTCAGTTGTGTGTTGAGAAAGACCATATTAAGTTTGAAGTCAGAAACTGGGGTTCAAAATCACTTTTTTTAAATCTGTTTAACTTCTTTGACACTAATAATTATAACTGCTACGATAAAAAGAAAGGCCAGCTTAACTACAGATCGTCAAATGTCTGTGTGTGTATACATACACAAACACCCCATACGCAATCGTGAGGGTGCCCCACCATGGGGAAAAAGGGCAGCATGGTATAATGAATAAAGGTCACTTCAGAGCCAGGAAGCTCTGGGTGCAGGTACTGACTGATTTATGCTGACTCTGTGATCCTGGACAGGTTCCTCAACTTTTCAATACTTCACGAATTTCTCTAGTACTCTTAAGATGCAGAGGAGGTACAAATCAGGGATATATGAAATATGTGAAACCCAGAGACCAGAAGTGACTTGTGCAAAATCACATATAAATTATATATAAAATACATTTCCATTAATCCTGAATTGCTGGGGAATAGGCATATCTATCTATTAACTGCATGTTGTAATTACCTGTTCATAAGAATCATGAATCGCTTTTAGACTTTATGGTGGAAGCTATAGCTTGCAGAAACCTTGTATTTTCACCCACTACCTTGAAACAGTAGGTCCTTAATCTTTGGATTAAGTTGAAATTCAGAGAACTATATTGAAATTAAATTCTCAATATTCATACTGTTTTGAACATATTTGGTTGAGAAGGTGTTTTGGTATCTTTGTTGGATCCCATCTAGCATGTTCCTTTCCCTCCTTTCCCCACTGTAAATATTAAAATATTTCAGAAGATATAAGAGACTCATTCCCTTCATGTTGTTCTAAACAAAATCCCTGGTGATTATGTTTTTAATTTACACTTGTCCCAAATGTATAATAAATGTACACCTCTCCCCCTAAACAAACCACCTCTAACTTATTTTAGCCATCTAGATAAATATGAATTTATTGTGTGCTATAGGAGCCCTTTGATTACTACGCCCCAAATACATTTGCAACAGATTTTTCTATACACGCAGCATATTGGAAAAGCCAGCAATACACAGGTTTAATTTAGACTTAGTGTTCCTTAATGTAATTTTTGTCTCTTTTAGGCGAGGCAATGATGGCTGTGATTTCAGCCAAATTGCTTTGAATGTACCTGTCCTACTCTCATATTCGTGAGATGTATTAATAGTAAGGAATCTCTCCTAGCTTGCAGCTTTTTCATAACAGTGATCTTTTCCATTAACCAGTGTCTCCAGAGAACAGTGAGATATGTATTTATTGTGTAAAAATGCCTTCACCCAGCAGCGAAGAAGATGAACTGTGAAGGTGAGGGGGAAGGGGAACCCTCCCCACCCCCACCCCCTCACCTTTGTACTTCATTCTTATGGCATTAAAGAACATTGATCTAGCAAGTGGCAAAAGGGGATCCTATTTGGAGGTTTAATTAAAGCAAGTGCATTTTATTGATGCTATCAATCAGCAGAGATTGAGGGAAAGGGCATGGTGCCAGACCATTTAGTGCTCTTGACAGGGTAATTAAATACCTCAGGACTGGATTCTCAAGATAAAGTGAGGTGCTTCAGTAAAGCTAAAGCACTAGCAGGGCTTGTCTTAGAACAAAGGGTAAGGGTGGTTTTCTCTTTCCCTACACTCTCCTCCCCCAACCCTTAAATTTCTGTAGTGGTTATATAAATGATAATTATATGATCTCTTAGCTGTGCTATAGTTAACAATGTTTCCATTATAAACCCCTTCTTACAGGTAAAATCTTTCTACCTGTCACAAGGTCTTTAGGAGTACAGCAATTATTTTTGTTAGCTTTGTTTGGAGGGGGAGGATTTAAGCTCAAATGTCTTGTCATATTTGGTAGGAGAAGATTGTTTTTGAAAGTACTTTTAAAGGCATTTTTGCAAATTATTTCATTGAAACACACCTTATCAGGTTATCTTATTCTGCCTCTCTGAGTTGAGAGGAAAAAAATGATAGGTTTGAAGCTTAGAAAACAGCTAAGAAGTTTTAGGCTTTTCTTTCTTTGCAATAACAGTGTTAGATATAAATTTTATAATGACAGGTCCCTATCTAAATATGTAAGTTTTCCTTTAAAGTTTTATTAGTTGTTTTTAGGATTAAACTCTTAACTCCTTTATAATTTTTTTCTTTAATTCATAAAAGTTACAGGAGGGAAGGGAATAGCACAAGCTACTATTAGGAGTGCCAGAGACAAACCACTGTAATTGTAAATTGTTATAGGAAATGGATTGATAATTGTAAATAGTTTTTTGTTTTGTTGTTTTAAATCCTCTGTTCTTATCTCTGTTTCAGCATAGTTACTTCATTCCCAAAACACTCAACAAGGATACAGATTGAGGGCTAAAAAGAAATTCCCATCCTGTGCTTTGAAGGAAGTATGGCTTTTAACGAGCGATTCTAGGATCTTGTCCTGTTGACTTGGGAATTTTGATGATTTTTTAGCACTGTATATCAGATTCAGATCAAGTCCACCAAAAGCATTACACCCTGATATGTTATGGTTTGCCTATAATAAGATAAAGCAATGGGACATTACATTTGGAAAGGGGAGGATTAGAGATCTCAGAGGAAACCCATGCCTACAAAGATATTCTTAAACTCTCTCTTCCTCCACACTCCCAAGGTCATACAACTACCTATTGAAGATCTGGCAGTAGAATAGGAATCACTCTTCGTTGCTTATTTATTTTTCCCCTTTCTTTTGTATGTTTTCTCCCCAGTTAAAGCTATGTCCAGATGGGGAATGTTGGCTTAGGCTCTTTTTATTTGCCATGCTTGCCGAGGTTAAGATTATATCAGTAATAATAGCTAGCATTGACATACTGCTTTAAAGTTTGCAAAACACTTTACAAATATTGTCTCATTTTATCCTCACAACAGTCCTGGGAGATAGGTGTTGTTTCGTTTTGTTTTTGTTTTTTTGCTCTCATTTTGTTGATGAGGGATCTGAGTCAGAGAAGGGTTAAGTGAGTTGCTCAGGTCACACATTTAGTGTATCAGAGACAGGTTTTGAACTCAGGTCTTCTTGTTCTTTGAATATCTCCCCCTAGGAGCGCCTAAACATCTTTAAGCATTATGAGAATATTTTAGACCTGGAAGGGATCCTAGTAGCCATCTAGTCCCAAAACCCCCCTCCCAATTTTACAGGTGAGGAAGCTCAGGCCCAGAGAGGTTATGTTTAGAACAAGATCTCAAAGTCACACGTGATAGGGGAAGAATTTGAATGCAGGTCCTTGGGCTCCCAAACCAAGTACTTCTACTACCACACTGTAGTCCCTGCCCTGTTTCTAAACACCAGCATTTCACCCCATGTTATGTAGACATACTCTTACTCTATCTTGATAAATTGTGGAAGATTTTTGTAGAAGAAAACAACTTAGTTTATATTTTAGTCATATCTGTCAGACATGTTGGTCACCTCTTTGGCAAGAGGTTCTGATCTAAAGAGCTCTTTCACCTGCTGAATAAGGAAAGACCTTCCCTGCCAACCAGTTCAACTTCTATTTTATAGTAATTGTGAAACAGTATGGCTGTAGTTAAATACAAAGATGTAGCTGAAGTTAGGTTTTTTTTTTCATAATTAATTCAGAGAGAAGAACATTATTTAGGTACATAACCTGAGTGAAGATGTCTTCCTGAAATTAACTGTTCTTTTTTTCACTCAGGGGTTCTTGATAGTTTTTTTTTCCCTCATTTTCTTTTATTTTGGTCATAGATCCTTCTGGGGAGTCTAAAACCTAAACATCGCCTCTCAGAAATGAATAAAATAAAATACATAGTATTACAATGGAAATAAATTATCTTGAAATAGTTATCTATATACATGCATGTGCATGCAAAAGTTAGAAATACATTTTCTCCGGGTTAAAAGCCCTTGCTCTAACTACCCCCTTCTCTAAATCTGGTAAGTGATAAACAAAGTTTAAATTTTCTCCAAACAAAGCTTCAATTTTCTCCTCACATAACTGATAAAAAGATTTCCTCACTGTTAGTTTGTTCACCAAAATTCCTATAAGCTCAGGGGTGGGAGCCTGTAGCCCCGAGGCAAAAAAAGTGTAGAGCTTTGAATCCAAACTTAACAGAATAAATCCACTTAATAAAAGGATTGTTCTGTAAAACTTGAACTAGGTCAAAAGGCCACACCCAAAGACCTAGAAGACATGGTCTTAAGCCTGCAGGCTCCTGATCTAGCTACTGGTTCTCCTTTCTTTGGAGAATTAAGTATACTTTGTATTTTGATTTTGGTTAAGGATGTTTATAACATTAATTCTTACTTTTTGTTTTTGGACACCACTGGCACTGTAGGCCAGGGGTCGCCAAACTCAAATAGAAACAATCCTTACAGGCCACATAATTAATGTTATTTGTGTCGTTTCCCAATTATATTTTATTTTGGTATGGTCAGAACTAGGGAGTAAGGGGCAAGAGGTCCTCGAGTTTGATATCACTTTTGTAGGCTATCTACCAAGGCTATTAGTCTTGGAGTTCAGTAGGAGTGGAAGTAATAATAATCTATTACTGTTGTGGGGTCCCGAGCACCCCTCAACCTTGTCACTGTGAGTTCGCTTGTGTAGGAATTCTAGAAACTCTCTATTGGTTTTAGCTCAGGCCAAGTACAGTGTACTGCCTCTCTCACTGTGGAGTTAGAATAATGACATAACATTACTTAAAATATATTAAGACATTTTTAAAAGTTCAAATGAGCATTCTAATGTCTTTTTATCTACTTTATCTTAACATTCTAATCAGATAATTTTAGTATATGTGTCTTATTGCTCACATTAGGGAAAATGTCTAAAGTTAGATACACATAAAAATGATTTTAAAATGTATAAATAAAAAAATGTTTTTGAAACCCTAGGCAATGATAGGGATTCTCTTAGAATGGTTTATTGAATGGGGTTCTGGACTCCCATGGGAATTAGGACAATTTGAGTTAGAATCCTTTCGAAAGCTTTGGTTTCCTTATCTGCAAAATGGGAATAATAATATTATACTTATTTCAAAGGGTTGTGAGAAGCAAAAAAGGCAGGATAGAGAGAGTGCTCTGTAGGCTTCAAAGTGCTTTAGAAATGTGAGTTTATTTGTGACTTTATTTTAAGTATATGTAATTTCCTTATCTTGTATGTTAGGGATTTTAGTCTCTCTGTGACTTAATACATGGAATTTGAGTTCTGTTGCTTGAAAATTTCATCACCCTGAAGCTAACCTGGTGATGAACCTATTTGATTTAGCCAGCCTAGTCCTTGGGGAACAGAAATATAGTTCTAGGCTTTACTAGAACCAATCAATTTGGCATCAGTGGGGCAGGGAGCCAGTCTGACTAATGCAGTAAGACACCCTGAAGGAGGTAGAGGAGACAATATGTGCTGGGCTAGTCAAACTGCTATTTTGACCACCACCTCAGTCCCAGGTGGAGACAGTCCAGAACCCTGAGCCCAGTTATCTGTCAATAGCAGTGCTCCACCTAGACCCCTGGCCCTGCTTTTATCCTAGACTCTACAGTCATTAAGGGAGAGAAACCCTTGCAGAGATGAGACTTGGGAACTAACTTCTCAGCAGTCACAGCTACTAAAGATTCTGTCTGTAGAAAAAGTACTTAACACCAAAGTCCTTAGTATTGTCAAATGGTCAGCATCAGGAATGAATATTGTTTTATCAGTGCAAGTGACATTTAAGAAGGTGCATTACCATCTCCTTTGCTGCTGTACCCCAAAGACCACATTAGAATGTGAGCTCTTTTGGAGCAAAAACTACCTTCTTTTTGTCTATTCCTATCCTCAGCTCTAGCACAGTGCTTTACACATAGTAAATGCTCATTCATTCATTCCTACCTGTGAAGCTGACTTTCTATTTGCTATACCTTGACTAGCTTTCTTAATAACTGTGCTTACTAAGGATTTTTTAAAGCAGTTAACTGGTAGAAAGTATTTAAGTACTTGAATTCACCATGATGTACTGATAGAGATTTTTGTTCACTCCTCTTCCCCCCTTCCACCCTCTGTTCTGTTCTCTCCTCCCGTTGTAAGCCAGAGATTGATTTGAATTCAGGCCCTCTTGACTATAAGGACAACCTACTACTGTCTCTTATGCCTCTTGTCAATATAGGGAGAGAACTGGGAGTTGTTTTCCTAGAAATGATAAATAAAGGCATGGGAAAGGAAGAAATCAATCAAGTTAAAAGTATTAAAGCAAAAGAAAAAAACACTAAGGATAGAGCCAAGGCAGATACTTCCACTAAAGAGAGAATGGGGAGGAGCTCACAAAGGAGACCAAGAAGGAGTAGTTAGGAGGAAAATAGAGTGTGTGGTCCTGGGAGCTACAGGTTAATAGTGCCTTAATGCTACTGAATGGAGAAGGATGAGGACTGAGAAAAGAGCAACAGATT
Source organism: Notamacropus eugenii (assembly GCF_028372415.1). Lineage (NCBI taxonomy): Eukaryota > Metazoa > Chordata > Mammalia > Diprotodontia > Macropodidae > Notamacropus > Notamacropus eugenii. Next base: position 112,132,190 of record NC_092872.1, on the reverse strand, counting down.
TGGCAACCATGAGCCGTTAGAGTCATTGAAAATAGTGTTTTCAGTAGAATGTTGGAGAAGAAAGCTGGACTGCCCAGAGTTCAGGAGTAAATAGGGGCTATGGAGTAGAGGCAGTGAATGAAAGAGTTAGACTTTAAGTTTTTTAGGCCTTAAAATAGTTTTTGTCATATAATCTCAATATTATCAATACTGACTAAATTTGGTTTTTAATTCTAATCAGTATTAGGTAGAGCACTCAAGAGTGCTTTCTTTAGATTAAGAATTTGATTTTAAGTGAGTGCATTGATACTGAAATTATAAAACAATCCTTGGGTATTGTTCATGAATTCTTCTTATGATCTTTTCTGTTACTATTTCAGTAACTGCTTTATAAGAGTTCTTTTCTTTCAAAATTAAAATAACCCCCTAAGATTTGGCAGGATCCTAAAATAGCAAATATCAGTTTAAAGTGACATTGGAAATAATCTAGTCATCCATTTTACAGATGAGGAAGCTGAGAATAAGAGAGGAAAAATCACTTCTACTTTTAACTAGTTACGGATGACCTACCTAGAACCCATTTTTTCCAACTCCAACCCAATGCACTTTAATTTGTTTTTCTATTTTATATGATACTTCATGCATTATAGATTTTAAAGGATATAACATCAGATTCTTTGAGCAAACAAGAATAACCTTTAATAATTCTGCTGAAGTGGTTCCTTCTGTAGTCACAGTTTGTTCTAGGACATAGTTGCTGTAAACTTATTCAGCAAATACTTGAATGAATCCCTCTTTACTATTTGTGAGGTACTGTGGGGAATACAAAGGTGATTGACATGGTCCCTTTCTCTCAGGAGTTCACAGTTTTGTAGAAGAGTTTATAATCTAGTATTAAACAAGTATTGTGAATTACTGTTTGCTTGGAGAGGATATTAAATCTTACTGCACATCTGGTTTTATTTATGTGAGACCTCAAAGCATTGGGAGGAATGCTAGATTTGGAACTAGGAGACCTGGATTGTCCCGCCTTGTCCTTAATTTACAGTGTGACCTGAGACAAGTCACCTAGCTATAATTTGCTCACCAGCAAAATGTGGTTGGACTGCATGATATCCCTTCAACTTACAACATCTCTACAAATTATCCACAGTTTGGAATTTTAAGCACTATAGATATGAAAAACACATTTATTAACTATTCCTTTTGGAAATACTTTTTCCTGTTTACTATTCTCTATCACCTGCCTTCTATCTCCATCATTCTCCAGGAGAGATGGTTAGTTCACCATGGTTGGCTCCATGACATAATACTCTGACAAGTTTCTTTTGAGGTATTACAGGAGTCAAACGTCCATCAAAAACCACAACCACTATCTTTGGTTTTTTTGCTTTATTTTTGGCACTAGGCTGTTTAGGTCAGAGGAAGTCCATATACTTTATGCTATGTGTTTTTTTAAACTATTTAACCCTTCTCTTGAATATGGGGATTGAATGAATTTTCCATGTTGAGAAAGGAGTGCCTTGGTTTTTGAAATGACTTCATAAGGAAGGAAGAAAAACACTCTTCTGTGACTATAGTTTGTGTTCAGCTTTATTTTTGTCTTTGACCAGTTGGGCTTAATTATTTTCTAAAATAATAAAATAATCCCCTCCAAAGTTCTGCATTGGTACTTCCATGTGGTTCAGGTGACCTGGAGTTCTTGAAGGTTTTTCCAGTAGAGCACAAGTTCTTCTGGTCTTAACAAGAAGAGTTTTGAGCACAACCCACCCAGTAGGTTTGGCAGGGAGGGGGTGGGGGTTGGGGTGTTGGGAGGATATTACATCTGAGGACCCAGCCTAGCCAAATTCACAAAGGATATGCTCCAGAATATAGGCAATGAAGTTAGCCTTTTTTTTAGCCATAGCAACTCACTGCCCACTTCTGCCATAGGGATTGTAAACTGATGTTTTGAAGGGGAGTATAAATGCATCATTTTGAAGTGTATGTAGGGAAGTGTAGGTAAACATTTAACAGATTTGAGATGAATTTAACTTTTAAAAATCTCAATAATTAGACTATTTTTCAAACCTCAGAATGATTTTAAATTCTAGTGCGTTCTAGGAATGCAAGAAAGGTGACTGATCTTTCCATGTTGCAGTTTAAGAAAATATTTGCTATGTTATTCTGAATCACCTGTTTTCTTATCCATAATTGTGTGCTTGACCCCTCTGAGTACCAAAACTAAACACCAACAAACAAAAACACAGGGAAGTTGAAATCCCTCGACTGGTTTGACAGAAATGAACTGCCAACCGCAATGCTTTAATAAAAAGATGTCTATTAGGGCACAGTCTATTTCAACTCTCATTTAATAGCTACACATGGATGATGCTGTGTAAGGCAGCATTTAATAAACACCACTCAGTATGGTTTTGTAGTGGCTAAGTCTATGACTTGTGAAGAAGAAAATCCAATTTGTCATTCTCTAGTTGCTTTGTTGCCTTAAGAGAAAAAATTTACCTTCCTTCCCTCTCCTCCACCCCCCATTCCCCTCCTCCCATTGAGTTTTTGTATTCATATTTGATGAAAAAAGCCTCAGATTTTAAAGGTTCTCTTTACTTTAAAGCAGCTTATTCCTGGGATGTGTAGGTTGTTTTTTCCCCTTAAGTATAATATTGCAATTTTGCCCCTAAATTCAAGAAATCATTGTTCATAATTGAGTTAGGTAATGCTACTATTGCATTTTCATTTTGAAATTCTGTCCTTTGCTTCCTGGCAATTTAGGTCAGAAATCTGTACCTTTTGGAATAGAAGCTAGACTGGAAAGTGTCATTTTTGGATTATTGAAGAATAGCACGGTGTTGCTGACTTCTTTTTTTCCTCTCTTGTGTACTCTCTTAAACACTATGTTCTTTGTAAAGAATAAAAATAGACAGAGAACTTTGTATACCAAAGTTTTGGCTTTTTTCATGGTGAAGACTCAGGGCCTTGGTTTAATCAAATCCATTTAAATCGGTAGTTAGGAAGCCTGATTTGGGCATTTAGTTGTGAATTCTGTGTGGCATGTAGGTAAAAGCACTGTATGAACCTGGGCACAGCTTTGGGTTTCAACCTTGGTGAAATGGGGATGATAAAGCTTGTAATAACCTATGGTGAGAGACAGCATGCAGAGAGAGGACAGATAGCTAGTCTTAAAGCCAGGAGGAACTGAGTTTATTCACTTTCTGCCTCTGATAGCCACTGGTTGAGTGACCTCTCAGTGGTTTAGGCTGTCCTCTAAGATTACTGCTTTCAGAGAAGACACTGATTTGCATGGGTTGAGAGTTTCCTCACCCTAGAGTACCCTTTCTGTGCCATTGCAATGACAATTTTAGTCTCTTTATCCCTTTCCCTGTCTACCTTAGAGGTGGTGGTAGGGAAGTATTTTGTGCTTTTTATAGAAATGCAAGTTGTTATAAATTTTTCATTTGATAAAACCTTAAATAAATTTAGGCTTCAATTTGTGAAGGTTAACATTACAATTTAATGACATGGCTAGGTCATTTGAGTATTTCTGAACTGATTTTGTAGTTTTAAAAATGTCCTCTTTTTTTTACCAATTAAAGATCTTCCTTTTTTGCTTTATCTTTGAGGCTTCTCGTTGTCCAAATCATTGGGCTTTTAGTATTGTGTCATTTGCATTCTTGAAAGTTTGTACTTAAAACCTTGTGTTTGTGGAGGATAAAAGGTATGGTGGATTTTTTAGTCCCATTCTTTTCCAAATGAGCTATGGATAATTCACCAACCAGTCTGACACTGGTTTCTTCATTTTAAAAATGAGGGTCTTGGACTAGATTATTCTTATTCCTTCAGGCTTAAATTCTATCTACTTATAATGATGCTAACAATCACATTATCTTTGGAGAGGGAAAGACCTCACAATTTGAGGACTTAAATTAGACATCTTTGTAATGTTTTAATGTGATCAACTTGAATGATTAAGCATGAACGTCCACTGAAATAATTTCCTTTAATCTTCGTAAATCTTTAGAGGAAATATTAGGAGCTCCAGAAGATTGGGACACGACTTACAGTGGTCTGCCAGTAAAATTTAAAAGGGATAGTAGGGAACTTTCCAAATACAGTGTCTGACATAAATGTCTAATGATCTGAGATATGAATAAGGAAGAAACCCAAGCTATCTGTAATGTATTGAAAAGCATATGATTAGAAAAATATTTATAGGGGAAATGATGATCAGGGCTCCTTCAATCAATTCCCAACTGAAAAGGGAGTAGATAATAGGCAAAGTGCTATTAAGTTCTTAAGTGAAGTACAGTATTTAAAAAAGGGTGGGAGAGGAAGCAAACAGATATAAGTTAAGTACATACTAAGAATTTTACAAATATTCCCTGATTTAATCCTCACGACCAACCTTAGAGGTAAGTGCTTTTATTCTCATTTTACAGTGGAGGAACCTGAGGCAGACTGAGGCAAAATGATTTGCCCAGCAGGGTCACACAGCTATATGTGTCTGAGGTCACGCATGAACTCGAGTCTTCCTGACTGACCCTAGGCTCCACACACTATCCATTGCAGCACCTAGATGTACTTTTAAGGTGTATGAAGTTCTTTCATCAAAACTGATGACGTAGAGAGCAGCTAGTGAGGGAAACACTCTCTAAGAAACCAGGTGAGAATTGAGGCAGGAGGCTGCTTTTAGACTTGTGATCTCTCAGCTGCAGAGAGGAACAGGTACAGGGAGCCAGGCTGACGCCTGCCCAGCAGAGATGCTGTGCCTAGGGAAGTAGCGTGTGGATGTCAGAAGAGGAGAAAAGGCATCAGAGCTGGTGATGTGACTTGCTTTTTGTTCACTCTAATCCATTCTTCCTAACTGATGCCAAGTATGTAATTGTGGGAGAGTGCCAGGTTAGCAAGGGAAATGTTTTGGAGCTGCTATTGTTATAGTACCAGGTGGCGCTTACTAGCTCTTAGCTCTATGACCCTGGGCAAGTCTCTTAGCCTCTGTTTGCCTCAGTGTCTTCATCTGTAAAATAGGGATGAAAATAATAGCACCTATCTCCTAGGGTTGTTGTGAGGGTCAAATAAGATGATAATTGTGAAGTGCTTGGCACTTTATGTTATGTGTTAGCTATTATAATTATTAGATATAATATAACTAATGTGTTAGCTATTTATTAATGTTTGTAAAGTGCTTAGCACAGTACCTGGCACATAGGCCTGATAAAGGCTTTTTCCTTTCCTTTCTTCTCTTGCCCAAATTTACACACGAGCTAAGTTGAGATCTGAACCCACATCCTCTGACTCTTCCACTCTTTCCACCATAAAAGAACACTTTTTTTTATATAAGGAACTAATGACAAGTTTAAATGGAACCTCACCCACTTGAGGTGAGAGGATTCCCCCCAAACTGAAATGGAAACCTAGTACATTTCATGTCTAGTGACATGTCAAGTTGTTCTTTTATTATTCATAGAGATGTAACCATAGATACTGTTTAACTGGCTTTTTCAGAGGCTTTGCAGAATTTAAGAAGGGGGAGGGAGGCCATGGGGCAACCACATGGATCTGGGCATACTTTCTGTTGATCTTTAGGCCAGTAGAAGCACCCATTAAGCATGCTACATATTTTTAGATGGTGATGAGGAAATATCAGCTACAGAAACTATACTATCTCATTTGCAGTTAGCCAGCCTCCAATTCTTAGGTTGTAGACACATAATTATAATGGGTAAATCTATTTTCATCCCTATTCTTCTCATCCATTCTAATCTCATTTGATCATTGAAATTTGTGAAGAGCAATTTGAAAAGCTATAGGTAAAAGTGCTCATTTGCATGGAACTCTCCCTCCTCCCTCTCCCAGGTAATTCCAATATCACTTGTCTTTGTTTACTGTGCAGCTTGTTAGGGCAGTGGAAAATTCCAGGAAACCTGATTTTTAAATTGGTGTCTCTGGAGTAGCAGGGTGTTCAGTGTTGTACTACCTGGATCATCTTTAAATATTTAAATTGCAGACTTTCTGTCTGCTTCTCAAATTAGAGCCTTTGCTTAGTAGTTTTGACATTTCATAACCTTGATCTTTAGGCATTAAGTATTCACCTGTGGAAATAGCAGTAGAAGGCTTTATTATTTTTTTTTAAGAAAGAAAAGAGGAAAAAAGGCCAACTGTTCATTCCCTGTGTGTGTGTGTGTGTGTGTGTGTGTGTGTTAGTCTGAGTCTGAACATGATTCTTGAAGAAATATGCTCTGACACTCAACCACTGGAAAACATACAAGAGGTTTACTCTGTTATGATATTTCTAGTTATCATTCAGCAGACATTTTTTTTTAAAGCAGCTGTAGTGTATTGGAAAGAACTGCATTTAGAATCAGGAAACCTAGGCTCAAATCCCAGATTTACTACTTAACTGACTATGGCAGGCTATGAGTTTGTTTCCTTACCCGTTAATTTTTTGATTGCAACATATACCTTGCATAGTTGTTACGAATGGAATAAAATAAAATAGTAAGCATAAAGTGCTGACCACTCAAATATTATGCAGATATCAACTTTTTTCCATTACTGTTTAAAAGCCACTTTGCCTGGCACTGTGGGGGGGACATGTGGAAGAATTAAACACAATCTGCCCTTCAAGGGGTTTATAGTCTGGTTCATCAGAATTTGGCATAACATGAGTCAATAACAAATCTTTCCTGCTTAGCCTGTTATAATATTTTCCCCATAGGTCTTCTACACAGCTGCCTGAATAGTCTTCCTATTACCATCTTCTCTTTGGTTAGTAGTATATTCCCTGTTGTTGTATCAACTTGTGCTCAAGGTATTTAACTCTTTTTTCTTTCTCCTAAGCTGTTTCCCCAGGGCCTGAGCCTTAAAGCTATCCTCCCAAATTGGACAATTCACTTTTCACTGACCTCAGTCTTGGCCCCAGAGGAATACTAGGAGGACAGAATTGGCTCCAGATGGATGCCAGTCCTTTTTGCTTTAGGACTGGTAAATTCACATATATCCTGACATCCTGTCCCAGTTCCATCTATTCGCTACCTGAGTACTGTTACATCACAGTGCTGTAATATTGCAATTCCACCCAGAACACGATTCTATCTTTTGGTTTTCTATGTCACAGGAAGGGTGGGAGGCAGAGTTCTTGTGAAAGCCTGTGGGTTGAACTGCACATCATTCTGAGAGTATAGTTTGAGAGATTGTGAGAATCTGAGGAAAATGTCTAACTCTCCCTCTTGAGCGTTGAACCAGAAGTTAAAGACTATCATTTCTACTATATCGCTGAGATTAAGTCGGTAATCTACTCAGAATTTTTAAGTAGTCCCCCATCACCTACTGAAGAAAATAAATTCTTGATTGTGGAGCTGGACCATGAAAGGATTTAAATGCTAACCTACTGTCTGGATGTACACCTTTTTGTGTTTTCTAGAATCAAGCTAAAGTGATCTACTTTTCATTTTTTGTCTATTTCTTGCCCTCTCCTTTTTAAATTGCTGTTATTCATGCTAAGTCCTTCCCATTCCTTAATGCTTAACTCAGGAGCTTCTTATGAAGCCTTGATCTGTTTTAAAGAAGCAAACTCTCCATGAATTATGGGCAAACATGGATTCTGTGCAAGTGACACGATTTAATATAGCAAGCTTTACATGCCTACTGTGTACTGATTTTGGAGATGCAAAGACAAAAATGGAAATAATACTTCCCTTCAGGGAACTTATATTCTACTAGGACATTTCAGGGAATGTTTGGACTACTTAGGAGAAACAGCTTTTCTAAGCCTTCAAAAGCAACAAGCACATATGAAGGAAGTATCAACATTATTCTCCACTGATATAGATAAGATCCCATTTGTAACTACCTGTCACCCATATGGAAGGGATGGGATATACCGTACAGTTTGGCAGCCTCCCAGGTTATTCTTCAGAGAATCCAGGCATCTTTACTTCTCTATTAAATCCTCAGGACTGGAAATTTAACAACCCTGCATACTGTTTTGAAATTATTCCTGCTCCTTGTAACCCACCACCACTTTTCATATGTTTGACAACATGGAGAAAATGTTGACAGTTGTAAATCAGAATACCTGGTAGAGACTCTAGAGATGCCATTTCATATGGAACAAAAATGGCAATGGACTTTGATTATCTTAGGCTTATGCATCCTTGTTTTGTTAACCAAGTATTTGGTTTCGAGGAGTTCAGAAATGGTCCTTATGATGTCTAAGGAATAAGTAAAGATATTTTAGGAATTCAGTTGTGCAGCTTTTAATCAGAATAAATGACCTATTTCAAAAGACTACCATTTCAGAAAATAATCATTCCCCATTGTTTCCCGTGCTTATGAAGGCCTCTAGAGAAGGGGTGGGAACTACAGACTGACAAGTCTGAGTTTTATAGGGAGTCTTGATAGAATTTCTAACAAATAGCAACCAAAATACTTAAACCATTGAAGGGAGAGGCAAAATTCTTCCTGTAAGGGGAAATCATGCCTGACTAATCTCTTAGAATTCTTTGGAAGGTTAAATAAACACATAGACAAGTGTATGGACATAATTCAGACTTTCAAAAAGGCTTTTAGCAATGTTTCACATTAAAAAAAATTTTTTTTTAAATTAATGGGTTGTAAGGAGGATAGAGGATAGGGTTAAAGAACTGACTTAAACACAGGGGACAAAAGGTTATGATAAATTGGCTGTGTGTTCTGAATGAAGAAGTGTGTTCATTTTGTCATCTCTGGGCAAGGATTAATACACACACATTCTCATTCTCTGTCTCTGTCTCTCTCTGTCTCTCCCTCCTTCCCTCTCTCTCTCTCCTGATCACATTTTACTTTGCAAAAGACTGTGCATCAAGCCAGTGGGGATAAAGGGCAGGAAATTCTCATGAGACTCAGTGTGGATGTGCTTAACTATAGCAGAAAAACCTTAGTGTCAATGTATATGACATTCAAAGTGATGGGGCCTGATCTATCATTTACAACTAGGAAAACAACTTCTATCTTTTAGCAGGCTTATTGAAAACACTGATCTAACAGAAGAGGCTCTACTTAGCCCTTTATGTATCATGATCTGGCAGTTTGAAGCCTGTGTTTTTGAATATATAAAATAAAACCATAGGGTTGCAAAAGAAAGCAAAGTTAGATACATTTTTGTTTCCTCTCCAAATTCATATATCCCCTGATATATGACCCATGGATTCTAAGTTAAAAACTTCTGATCTGACATGTTTTTGTAATCCAGAAGGTCAAGATGCTTGACATCAGTGATAAAAATATAGGAAATAAAGCTAAAGGTATTACCTTAACCTCGTGCTGAGTCGTGGAGTGGCCTGTACCTCTGAAACCCAAGAAAGGCTCAAAAGTCCTAGAGAGGGGCAACTGATGGTAGTAAAAGCAAACAATAATTTTCTTTGACATCCGGTGGGGGTAGGTTTGGGGGAGGTTGTGTTAGGATTTTTGTTCTGAAAGGGTATGTTTAGGGTTTATGGATTTAATGTAAGAATTCTAGATTTTTAGGGTACCCAGAGAAGCTTGGAAGAGGCATTTGGCTACAAATAAAAGGAGTTATATGGGTAACTGAGGAACTTTAATACCCTAAGAAATGATACAGATTCTAGAGGAAAGTTAGTAAGATAACAGATTATAAGCTTGAGATATTTGGGGATAACTTTGGAGGTTGTTTCTGAAAAGCTGACCTAATATATTATTTTTCTGAACCCTGTGGGTAAGTAGATATTTTCTGCTCTCCCTGCCCCCATGGTGTTCTCAACTTGGCCACAATTTTTCCTCAATCAGAATTCAGATTAACGCTAGATTAAACATGAGTTTAGGTACTCACAAATGGAATGCCCCTTGAATATCCTCACTCTTTGCTAAGAGGGTGATGAGAATGGCATACCTGTCTACTTTGATTTTCCTTGCCTCTTCAAGGTTTCCTATGCTCGCCCAAGTTCGGCTTCTATCAGAGATGCAAATTTGTATGTCAGTGGACTTCCAAAAACAATGACCCAGAAGGAACTGGAGCAGCTGTTTTCCCAATATGGACGAATTATTACTTCCCGTATTCTAGTTGACCAAGTCACTGGTAAGTAGACAAGTAGCTGCTCTGTACAGTATCTTTCACTCTCTTGGGATGACAGATTATGAAATATTCTGCCTTCCAATACAGCAGTCTTGCCTCCAGAACATATCAAAGGTATATGTGGGCCAGAAAATGCAATTTTCTGCTGGAATTGTTCATAAATATGCATGGACAAAAATAGATTGTGGTGTGTAGTGAGCTAGCTTGAGTCCTTTCCACCCTGAAGGTACAGGTTTTGAAGCCTGTTTCATGGCTTGTAATAAATTTACAGCTGCTATAATCTTCCTTTCCAAGTTGCAGTGTGAAAATAGCTCCTTATAAAATGCTAATAAACAATCTTATTTCTATTAAAAAAAGCAACATTTAATGCAGAAGTGCACAGGTGGTCCTCTAAGGGTTAGGATTCCACTGGACCCAAACTGGTCCTGGGGTTGTTTTCAAGGTGCATTCTGCAATAGTATGAGCTTGTATCTAAGGTTGTAGAGCTTAATAGTTAAAAGTAGATGCAATCTGCTTTAATGTAACTTTTAACAAAATGGGAAATGGCAGAATTATAGGATGTATTTTTCAGTAGTAAGGTAGAATTTAAGGGAGAAGTTTTTGACATCTTGAATTATTTTTTGAGCTAGAAAAATTTTTGATCTTCTTAAATTCATTTCCCCTTTCTGTTTCCTTATCTATAAAATGAGGGGACTCGATTAGGTGACTTAAAGTTCCTTCTAGTTTTAAATTCAACAATCCTATGAAAGAAAATTCTAGATTAACAGACTTTGAATAAATGTTGGCGCAAATGCTTTTTCTTCATATGAACATCAATCTGCCTGATGTGAGTCTTATTAAAAGTCATACAAATAACTATTTCTGTTCTGTTCATACCAAACATAGCTTTAATTAGGTTTGCTCTTCTTTAGGTGAAAGAATCACCAGAGTGGATGACTTGGGGAAAGAGCCTGTGAGATACAGAGTTTCACTCTATTAGGGAAACCAAAAATTGTCTGATAGTTATGCTTGTGAAACCAAAGTCTGATTTTCTCTAACTAGTCCCTTTTACTTCTCTCATAATCCTCTTTACTCCTGTTAATATCTCACTTACAGTTATGGAGAGAAATACATTCTCTTGCGGATGAAGTTAAATAGTAAATGTAATCCTTGAAATCTTTACACAATCCTTTAGAGCAAGAGTTAATGCATCATTATTTTGTACGTTTCATTAAGTTCTTCTAGTAATCTGCCCTTGGTGAAGGAAAGAGTTAACCATAATCCTCATATGGAAAGTATTTCCTAATTGAAATCCCAATATGACTTATAGTATTTATATAGAAAAAGCTAAATGAATTCTGTCAGCTAACCAAGGTCCAATGAACAGTACTCCAGTACATTCAGACTGTAGGCTACCTTATTCTGCAACTAATAATTTGCATTTCAAATGATCTGTGATAGCTTGAATGGGAGTGTACCTGTCATTTGACGTAGATCATAATCCTTCTACATGTTTGTATGCTGATTGACAAGCAGTGGTCACAAAAAATAACAAAGCAGGTAATGCCGCTTTGGATGACAAAAATTTCACTGCTTCATTGGGCCTTGACAACCTGAAACTTGTCTGGCTTGGTGTAGGACATGCTAAAGTTTGTGCTCTGCTTGGCATATTTGAGAACCCAGTGTCATTTGAGGGGGAATTTTACTTGCTTAATGATCAAATAAGTTCTAGAGATGTTACCTCATTAAGAAGGAGCACCATTTGCTGTTTCTTCCTACCACTTAAATTTTCTCCCTCCCCCCCCAGACACTCTAGGCTCCCTCTCCCTCTCCTTCTCCCCCTTTTTCTCCCCCTCTCCCTCTCTCCCATCAGGTGGTGTTATGAGATATTCACACCAACTGAGATCATTCATACCAACTGGATAGTAAGTTTAAAGTGGAATCCATGCCTGGGGTAAATCTGCGTCCGCTCCATTTTGAATATGAAAGAAATAGTTTCTCTATATAAAAGTTAACTGAAGTAATGAATACGTCACAGAACTGGTGGAGCAATTCCATGGTACTGTTCCATATCTTTCTCATTAATCTTTAGCTCTCGAAGGAGTTGTTTTTCATTGATTTGGTGAACTCACAGTGTGGAAACTCCTCCTACCAAATGGAGATTTGCTTTGCAATTTATGGTTTATAGTGTTTACTACAGCAGGTTCTGAGAACTTAAGTGATTTGCCCATGGTCAAGCTAGTTTGTATCAGAAGCAGAACTCGAACTCAGATCTTCCTAACTCATGACTGTTCCTCTGTTCAGTGAAATTCATCAGCAGTTTATAAGTAAACAATTAGGAGATAAGGGCTGAAGATTAGCGCAACATCTCCAAACGTGCTCACTTTGACAAGGTATTTCTCAGGCAGTGGAGTTAAATACAACATGCACATATCTGCAGACTTGGTGAGATTACTGAAACAACGTAAAGTCTCCAGGTGCAGAATTTTGGGAAGCATTTTTCATGCCATGATAGCCTTTACAGCACAGTGCTGGGATGAGAGTAGGGAGTGTGTCAAAATCTACACGTCTAGATATTGGAATTATATAACATTTGAACTCTTAAGAAATTATTCCTTTTCCCTCTGCTATGCATCTTTCTTTACTTTCCAGCAAATGATGTGAGGTTTAATGTACATCATCTGTCCTTTATAATGGTCTGAGGACCCTTTCAAGTAATCACTTCTTAAGGCATTAATGACATTAGGTTGTAAGATACTCTGAGCACTCAGAATTTCCTATATATACGTAATCCATGTTTAGGGAAGATAAATATTGTTACTTTGGAAAAAGAGAAGTACCAAATAAAATAGATGGTTGTAATAGAAATAGACAGGCACTTAAAGATTGAAAGTTCAGAGCTTAGAGACAGTTAAGTTGATGACATCTGTTAAAAGAGTTCCTTTTTCTTCTGTGAGGAAGCAAAGTAATATCCCCAGAGAGAGGACGCATTAGCTGTTGAACTGCTCCATCGCTTAATCTTAGCTAGAAAGCTGAGAAGGAAATTTGAGCTTATGGCATTCTGTTCTTAATGTAAAATGTTTCATTCATTTTCACAGTTATGGCAGTAATAATTGTGTCCAGAATATTTTGGTCTGCCTCATATCTTAAAGTCATTTGAGCACAATTTCATTTAACCAAAAATGACAATTGTATTGTTCAAGAAGATAGTAGGCTTTGATTTGGGAGCATATCCTTAAAGTGCAGCTCATTTTAATTTCAACTACAAAATTTAATATTAACTTTTAATATTTTTATATTATACTCAGGTAATGTCTTCCTTTTATGTTGTTTCTTCAGTCTGGTTCTTTTTATCTGCCCTATTTATAATCTAATGAGAAGTGGGCCACATGTGGTCCACAACACTCTGGAGTGTGGCTGAGCCAAATTAAAATGTAATTAGGAAATATTTACCAAAATATATAAAAATACAATAAAATATAAATATATTACGTGGTATTCTAACTCACTTTACACCCTCTGGAATCTTTATGTGTAGTTTATTGGCCCACATTTCTTTTTCAGTTTAACACCACTAATCTAAAGAAGTTGAGGTAAGAGATCCATCCTGCATTGCTCATTTAACATAACACAAGAAATGGTGACGATATTTTTAAAAGTTAGATAGATTTTTGGATCGTTTTTAAAAAGTAGTCGTTTTCTCTAAATGGCACCTGAAGTGCCTAAAGGACACTAAATCAGCCCTGAAGTACCTTTTTGTTACCAGGGTGTGTATGTTTTAAACATAGCTTAGTTTTATTTTATTTTACTTAAAAGGGAAATATTGTGTTGACTTAATTCGGTTTCTTGGGGCAGCTAGGTGGTGCCAGTGGGATAGAGGACTGGGCCTGGAATCTTCCTGAGTTAAAATGTTGTCTCAGACATTTGCTAGCTAAGTGTGACTGTGAGCAAGCCAGTTAGTACTGTTTGTCTCAGTTTCCTCATAAAAAGAGCTAGAGAAGGAAATGGCTAACTACTCCAGTATCTTTGCCAAGAACCCGCCAAATGGGGTCATGAAGAGTCAGATACAACTGAGAAACAATTGAAAGACAAAAATGTGGTTTCTTAGTTAATATTTGAGGAGCCACTTTCAAGTTTTCCAAAAGGTACTTGGGTGTTATTACTATTTTAGTCTGTTATATTGAATCTGCATGTTTAAAGGTAGTAAGTAATAAAATAGTCGGTATTCACTTGGTTTTTTTGGTTACTCTAATTTATTCCTAGCAAACTTAAGTTTAGAAGAACTCTGCATCTGGCCTGATACGGTAGTTATCAATGTGTAGATTATATTTTCTTTGAATATGAAAATGTAAAGGTAAATGAGATTTAATAGACAAAAGTATATTTTTGAAAAGAGGGAAATTAATGTATTTTCCCCTTCCCATCCAATACAGGAGTGTCAAGGGGTGTAGGGTTTATTCGATTTGACAAGCGGATCGAGGCAGAAGAAGCGATCAAAGGTCTAAATGGCCAGAAACCTCCAAGTGCCACAGAGCCAATCACTGTCAAGTTTGCTAACAATCCAAGCCAAAAAACCAATCAGGCCATTCTCTCTCAGCTGTACCAATCTCCCAACAGAAGGTATCCAGGACCACTAGCTCAGCAGGCTCAACGTTTTAGGTAAGTTTGGTTTCATTTTGGTCTGACGTGTTGACATCAAAGTACTGAAGGCTTACTAGCCACTTCCAGGGGGCAGTGTATATCCCTCAAGTTCTCAAAATACATATTTCACATGAAATGCCTTTGGTGGGGTATCGATGTTGCATCGTGGAACTACAGAGATAACAGGCTTAGGAATCATGCCACTTGTAGACACTAGGGTAGAAGGAAAGCACTCTTTATTCTTAAGCATTCTTGACCAATAGAATACTTAGTCTCCATTGGTGTTTTCATTCATTTGTGCCTCTTACTATTTTGAGGTTGAACTCTTTCCTTTAGTCTATTAATCTGCTTATACAAAGATAACTATATTTATAGCTATCGGAAGGATTTAGAGTTCTTTCCTTTCATTCATTTTTTTTAAAGCCCTTATTAGAATGGTGATTCTTAACAGTACCATTTACCAAAATAAATTAATAAATAAAATCAAAATTTTTTAGTTCTTTCCTAATGCTAAATTGACAGTGAAACCAAGATTGCTCTGTGTGTGTGTGTATGTGTTTCTGTGTCTGCACATGGACAGCCTAATTCTCTTTTGTGAAAGAATGGAGACCTCCCTGTGATTTTCACTAGGAAGGCAGTTTCTGTTTGAGCAAGTTGAATATACTTAGCCATATGGGATTTGCTAACTATAGTGCCACCCACCCTCACTCTAGCTTTATTGATTATAAGTGCATATTGATTTTCTTTTCTTTTTTAGAGCAGATAAGCTGGTTAGAAAAATATAATCACAAACAACTGTCCAGTATACAAAAATATTACAGAGTACTAAATTTAAATACATATAAAGGACTGATAGAAATGAATGGCAAAAAAAACTAGTGAGTGCTTTCGATTGTCCATTCTAAACTTTCCCTGTAGCTGGGCTTAAATTTTTTCTTTTAAAACTTAATGGAAATAAATGCTTTGTGAGTTATGAGATGGAATAGAATCATTTCTTATGTTTATAAAAGCATTCGGTTTTTATTTGTAACGGGGGAAGTCCTTCCAAGTAGGCCTTTTCCTCTTGAAGTGGTAGAATGGTCCCCAAACCTGCCTTTTGACACGATGACTCAGTGTTTGCTTTCTCCTTTACCTTAGCCTTTTCTTTTGGGAGAAAAAGAAAGAGGTTTTTAAATTTTATTTCTGTTACAGATAGCATCATAGCTGTGAGTCAGATTTTGAACAGTGAATTTCTTTCCATAGCATTAAAGAATGATTTTTGTAAGATTAAAAAGGAAGAATTCCTCACATTGTAAAGGGGTACAATAGAAAGAATTTTGTGCCATTTTCCCAAATAAGGTCCCTATTCAGAACTCTCTGGGTAGAGAAAGGACCTTGGGTTATATTATAGTAGAGCTCTGAGTATTGAGGAGAAGAGGTAAGGAGGACACTCCTTAATAGTTTTATCTACATTTGAATAATATCTAACATTTATATAGCACTTTAAAGTTTGCAAAGTGCTTCACAAATGTCTAATTTTATCCTCCAAACAACCAGGGTGGAGCGTGATCTTTTAAAGATTACCACATATTTTTTCAAACTTATAATTATGAATATAAAAAGTTTGGCTGGAACATAAACATAATTACATGAAGACTTTTGGATTTCCTCGTTCAAGCTATAACTTTTTTTTAAGCAAATATTCCTTCAGAAAAGTGATACCTTTAAAGTTACATCTTAAAACAAGTCTTTCTGGCAGAGTAGCATCTTGTTAGAAGTTAAATGGACAGGAAGGCAAATAAGGTCTCTTTGGGGGTGATTCTAGGGCAAAGATATGGTGATAAATCAGCTGAATCTTCTATTCTGACTTTACAAGTGAAATGCTTAAATTCAGAAGTTAGAATTATGATTGACTTTGTTTTCCGTACCTTAAACTGGAGTGTAAAGGAACAATAAATGTGATCCATTGTGTTGATCAACTTAGCTGTCCACCTCAATAGGAAGAAATATTGTTTTGTCCTTGTCTGTTTTCCCTTCTTACACCTCTGTCTCTACATTCTTATCTTGGATGAGACAAAAATGATAATGACATTTTAATATAAACATAAGCTTTAGGGGGCTACTAGGTTACCATGGAGAAGTTTTGAATAATACCTTTATTCCTAGGACTTAGTGTTTAATTTGTAAACTTTAAGATTTTAGAGTTTTTTTGAATAATTTTTTCTTTATCTCATTGTTTATCTTATCACTTAAGAGTCATTTCCTCAAGATTCTTGGTAAATTGAATGCTTGTTCTTTTTCATATACTGTGTACATAAATGTTTTGCCCCTATATCAAGGCTCCATTTTCATCGACTTTGTGTTTTATTAAATATTTGCTCTTTTGGAGGATGTGATTTTTTAAAGTAATACATTTTTCTAGTAATAAAATACCTTGAAATATTTGAAATGTTGGAAAATTTTATTTATGAATATTAAGTGCAGTTGAGAGAATTATGATAACTTTGGAGTAGTCATAATCCACATGAACTGTTCTGGTTTTTAAATTTTAAAAAGTGAAAACTGTCTACTTCAAGGTTATGTTTTTAATCTCTATGAGAGTTTGCAATTTAGTCTGTCATGCCGTGTGAAGAAAAGGTAGGAAAGAAATTATTGTAATAGGAATAATTTGCTTGACTGGCCTGATGTGAGTATTTTATTGCCCACAATTTAGAAAATAAGGTAAGTGTATTAGATTGGATCAAAAATCTAATTCAAGCCCCATGATGAGTTTCTGGATAAATAGTGAATGGAAGTTGAATTAACTTTCAGCCAGATTTTCCATATTATCTTTTCATAAGGCTGCCTTCATTTTCTTCAGTTTGATGTCCTTTTTATTGGGGGTGTACATAAAAACTTGTCTCATATATGGACTTTTAAAAGCCTTTGAGTAGCTCCTTAGTTTTAACAGAATTTGTCAATAAGAATTGCAGCTGATTGGCATGCTGGTGGTATTGTCACATCCCCCTTTCTGAAGGGAAAGAATTATAATAGCTTTGGAGTAGTCTTAATATTTCCACAATAAGGTTCCAGCTGTTTATCTTAGAAAATACATCGTGGCATTTAACTACAGATTTCATTTGGAAATAGAGATGGTATAATCCTGGTATACTTTAATATAGAAAATCATTTTGAAGCATATATATGTGAAGCATCTTTTTTTTCCCTGTTAACTTCCATTTTTAAAATAGGTCAGGGTTTGGTTTGGTTTTGTTTGTTTTTTTTTTATCATTAGATAGATTGAGTATATCAAGATGCTTTATGGTCTTCCAGTCTTAGGGATTATGCCATTCCTTGGCTCTTTCAGCCTTCTTCCTATTACCTATTATATCATGACTCTGTGTCATGATCATCATACATACTTTGGAATCCTTTTCCCCTCAGTCTCTGATCTACAGACACACACATACACACACACTCACATTCACACACACACACACACACACACACACACACACACACACACACACACACACAAGCTAGTGGGTGGGTATCTCTAGATCCTAGGGCAACTTCTCCTCTGCAGTGCCTGTGTCCTCTTCCCACTGAGAGTCAACATCCACTCAGATGTTTTATGTATCCTTGGGTCACTGTCCATTTGAATATAGGAGAGTAAACTGAAAGAAGAAGAAACATTTGTGTTCCAGGGAATAGTACTGGCAATATTAAAACAGTGGACTTGTAGGGTAGACAACATTAGGAAGATCCTCAAAAAGTCATGAGGTAAATGATTCCCTATTTGTCAGAACTTAGAGACTTTGGGGTGTTAGAGGAATTTTTGTTCTGAGATTTGATCCATGACTCAGCAGATTTCTTCTCTGTATGTCCATGATTTGGGTAGTGATAATAAGAGGCCAGTCTCTCAGTACTCCTGGTTGTTGCTAAACATGCTACTTTTGGTAGTGGATTGGTACAGTAGAATCTCTGGCATAGATGCCTTTGAGGCATATGAATGGTGAGATTCTATTTTGAGTGAATTGAAAGCTAGAGCACACATTTGAAGAATCATGTTTTTAAGGTTTCTTTGAGAGGAGCCTAAAATTTTTATAACTTTAGTAAATAAGGTAACATTTTTGGAGCTTTCAAAGACTTGTCATTTAATTGGTATAGGTACTTCCTCAACACACGGATGTTGTTCTGCCTGAAAAACATTCATCTAGTGTCTGACATTCTTTTCATAAGCCTTCATGGCATTAAACTGGTCCTTAGAAGGCAGACACAGGATTGGCAGCTGCATGTGTTTTTGAAGCCTTTCCAGTGCCCTGATAGAAAAGCATTCAGGCTCATCCTAGTATCTCAAGGATGTACTTGATAATGATGGGCATGGAAGCCCCGGTAACAAACACCAGATTAATTCCTTGAGTATCAGTTAATTTAACTTTCTTAAATTCAATAATTTGGGATACGTGTAATCAAACAGCCTCCTATGAGATA
Source organism: Notamacropus eugenii (assembly GCF_028372415.1). NCBI lineage: Eukaryota > Metazoa > Chordata > Mammalia > Diprotodontia > Macropodidae > Notamacropus > Notamacropus eugenii. Next base: position 112,113,076 of record NC_092872.1, on the reverse strand, counting down.
TGCAGTTTTTGTTGTTACTTTCAAAAATTCGCCAGTTACAGTCATATTAATGGTCTATTAAGCAAATAAACAATAGCACTAACAAAAAACCTTTCATTTTAGATTAGGTAGCTAATTCGATGGGAATTAATACATTTTGACAATTTAGTAGCTTTGAGGTATTCATTCTTTTCCTTAAGGTAATAAATATAATTACTTGTATTTGTCCTGTCAAATTCTACTCTTTGGTGCCAGAGAATACAGGGAAATGCCCTGCGTAGCCAAAGAGAGAAAAGAGAAGCAAACATAGTTCCATTTGTTGCTTCTAAGGACAATGTATATGTTATCTGGTCCCTGAGTCTGGACTTTGGAAACCTGGACTTTCCTTTGCAGAACAGGGAATTAGATTGAATGCTTTACTATTCTGCAAATGGTTGAAAATTTAACATGCCGTTTTTTTAGTCTTAAAAGAGAAATGTGAATCTGATGAATTGGGGTTAATCAATTAGAGAAATTGTATTTGAATATCTTATTTGGGAAGATTATTTACATGCTAGCAGTATCAAAATGAGAGGTGTCACTTATTACCTTCAGATATAGAGATATAATGAACTTTTCCTCAAAGTAAACACAAAATAAGAGGAAACAATTATGTAAAAAGCATCACAACAAGCCACATTTAAATAAGCAAAAGAGAAAAATTTAAATGGAATGCTTTTGAATTTAATTGGAAAAAATGTCATGACATTTTAGTCCTCTGTCTTTGATGTTAAGGAAAATCTCAAATTCTGTCATCAAAGTCTGTGCTCTTCCTTCTTCCCTATTTTCCATCACATAACTTCTGAAATCTTAAACAGGCTTTAAACTGTTTGTTTTCTTTATCCCCAAGAAGCATGATGTGGTAGAAAGAATATTAAGAAATTTGAAATGTGAAGATTCTACTTCTGGCTGTGCTAATAACTGGCTGTGTGATCATGGGCAAATCAATTGACCAGTTGGCCCTCAGTGTGTTTTTCTGCAAAGTGATGGGGAGGCAGTGGGGGGAGCTTGCACTAGATGGTCCCTTCCTGACTTGAGATTCTATTTTCATGGTACTATGTTTATAAAATTAAAAGCAAAGCCCAGAAGTAAGAATGTAAAGTCAGTCATCCAAAGGGTCTAGAAATTCTGCTTTTCTCCATTTCCCTTCCCTTGTGTCCCTCTCCTGAGGCTATTATTTAGGAATGAGCTGTCACCATAAAGTCTTTTCACATGAGGCACTATAATAGTTATAATGCAACATTCCTTGACCAGTCTTCCTCTCAAATCCCTAAATTTGGTGTTGAACAGGAGAAATTAATTATTCTTAGGTACTATTAATGTTGAAATAGTAATTAAATCTTAGGGAAGATGAATGAAGTCTCGTACTTTTTTCCCCCTCTCTGGAGGATTTTGACCAGAAGATTACAGTGGTGACTCGTGATACTTCCCTTACTAGTGCAGTGTCACAAGCAGAGTTGCACTGACCTGTAGTAATCGGAAACTGTTGTTTCTATAGGAAACAATGTCTGCTGGAAGTGCTAATGGGCACTGATGTGTGGGAATGTGCACCTGTTCTCACAGTCACACGAAAGGTACTGTAATGCGTGTCACCACTGTGTTTACTGCTGCTCTGAGGCTTTGCATACACATGCTGTAAAAATGCACTCAAAGATGATGGCAGTAACCAGCCAAGCTTTCTTAAGCACACAGGGGAGAAAATAGAAGACTGAACAGTTTGCTAAATGTGTGTTTTGCAGGTTGGACAATCTGCTCAATATGGCTTATGGAGTAAAGAGGTAATGAAGAGTCACATTAGGTTCATAATATTCATAATTGTCCCCACCCTAATTGGATTAGTTTGCATTTAATTTTGGAGAAAGAGGTTACTTTCATTTATTTATTTATTTATTTTTCCATAAGGTTTGTGTTGGGTTTTATTTTGCATGTTCAACTGAATGAAATGCTTCTTTTGAAGCGTATCTGATTCAAGGGAAGTTTTCATACCATTGGATGCCACTGAGTCTTCAAAAAGCAAGCACCATTTTTGTTACGTATTGCATTGCGGCGTCATAGCATGTTTGTGGGTTTTAAAAACTGCTTAATTCATCCATCAGCTCTAAAATATTCATGGCTTTTGTGGGTAATAGGGTTTGACACTGAGTCTGGCAACCATTCACTTAGCAATTTACGATTCAGAATTACCTCGGCTGCATAGCATGTTATTGCAAGCTACAGATTATCTTTTGTTCAACAACTTCAGTATTTGTGTGTATGTGTGTGTTGGGGTTGAGGGTAAAGGAAGTTGGGGAGATGGCTAAGAACTCTGAGGGTTGGGTACTAAGGGGGAAAACAGGGTAAGATGACTGTAACCAGCTTCCTTTCTTGTTCTTGTTTTTGTTTCCTGATTTGTTTAGTAGGTTTTCTCCAATGACCATTGATGGAATGACCAGTTTGGCTGGAATTAATATCCCAGGGCATGCAGGAACAGGGTGGTGTATTTTTGTGTACAACTTGGCACCGGACGCAGATGAGAGTATCCTGTGGCAAATGTTTGGGCCCTTTGGAGCTGTCACCAACGTGAAGGTCATTCGTGACTTTAATACCAATAAATGCAAAGGTTTTGGATTTGTGACTATGACAAACTATGATGAGGCTGCCATGGCAATAGCTAGCCTGAATGGATACCGCCTGGGAGACAGAGTATTGCAGGTGTCCTTTAAAACAAACAAAACGCACAAAGCCTAATGAGTTTATTGTCCTCAGTCCGTTTATATATGAAAACTATACAACAAAGGCAAGTTAAGAGAAACTTTATACATTAGTAAATGTCTTTGTAAGTCAGTGTTGAGATGGGGATAAAATGACTACTTAGCATCCTAAGAAATATGTGAGTTTTTTATTGCTAGTATTTGAATTAAAACTTCTTAATATCTTTATGTTTGAATATGGACAAGAGGTACAGGGTTTTTACCTGTCACATTGCATTCTATTGCCTTCTTTGAAGAAGGTGGACCTTTTAAAGTGTTTCAGCTAAGGGAAGAAGTTTCTTTTCTTTTATGTAACTGCCTTGAACATGTGAGTAAATATTGAGGCTTTGTGTTGTAACCCTTACGTTGGTTGTGTTCCTTTCCGTTCTTTTCTCGGTTTGCTTTGTGTTTGGTTTACATTTAATGCATTGCTGTTATGTCTGTTCAAGAAAAAAAAGTATTTTGAAGTTTACATTTTATTTATAAAGTTTAAAACAGTATTTATTTTGTAATTATGATTTGGGTTGGGGAAGGGGGGGGCTACATTATAAACGCTTATTGTAAGAATACTGGAGAACTTTTCGTAAAGCAGTACCTTGCCAAAGAGATAAGAGCCTCTTTGATGTGGGTTTAAAAAAAGCATCTATTTTTATAAAAAAGAAAATTTGGAGAAACTTTTTACTGGTCCTGGAACAAATATTTTGACTTGAATACTTTGAGAAATCTCTTCATATGACACCTAGTGAGCTTTTAAAACTTACCAGGAAATTTGCAGTGGTTGGAAAATTTAGAAAGATTTATGAAGTAGGAAAATAACTTTGGAGATCTTTGTATTAAAGAAGTAGAATCATTGGGAACACTGTTGATTTCATTTTTGTAATCATCAGTGGAGTGTCCGATCATCCTGGTTATTATGTGATAGGTGGCTCACATTGATTTGTGATTTTGAAACAAATAAAAATTTACAAAAAAGAATATATAAGAGCAGGCAAGAAATTTAAATTACCAAGAGATGGGGGAAAAATCTGTTCTTCCTAAAGAATTCCCTTCAGATAGAGCTCATGGTGTTTAGTGATGTACTTGCAGTATTGTTTGAAGAATTGTTTTGTCTTAAGAAAAAAAAAGAAAGACGTTGCACACGATTTGTACTGCGGCAAATCATCAGATGTGATCTGGGTTGGAGATATTTGAAGGTGTTTTGAAAGTTATGTTCAAGGCTAACACCTGAGCTTTGTGTAATGTAAATAAGACCTTGTGTTTATGAACCTTTCAGCTAATTTGTTGTTTTGTTTTGTTTTTTCTTCCTTACATGCCAAGTGATGTTCAGGTTTTGAATGTTTTGGTATCCGTTTTTTTTTTCCTTTGTAAATGGCATTAACATGGTTACTTGAGGTCCTGCTTATTCATTTCTGTTGTCCTGGGGACTTGAATTTACAGTGCATCAGATTTGTTGCTGATTTTGTCTGTAGATAGTCTAGCTTCAGCTGTTTATGGTGATGCTACATTTTTGTTTATAAATATGTTTGTGGTAAAAAAAAAAATGAGTATAACCATAGGTTTTGAACAAATTTCCTTACATTTTTCATACAAAAATCATAAATACCTGTATGCTATTGAAATTTAACTTTGTATGATGCTTAAACGACTATTTGGGGAAATAATAAAATAAGTCTTTACCATGTATGGAAGAAATTTTAAAAATACGAAATATTTTCTGATTAGCATCTAGCTTATAATAAATTTTCAAAAAAGCTGAGGGCAAAATGCCTTCTCCAGGATGCACTGACAACTCAATAGTTACGTCCTGCTTTTTGTATAAACTGAGATGCTCATATGCTTCCCCTTAGAACAAGCAATGTGCTATGCATAACATAGTTGTACATTATCATTGCGGTTGCTTTGACTTTTTATTTTTTATTATTTAAATTGTAGTTACAAAATTTTCAGTATAGTACAGTACATATACTGTGAAGCGCGTGCTAAAGTGAATAAGCGGGTTTTCATGCTGACCCACTCAATGCTATTCAGAAATCAATTGGCTTATAGCACTCTTTCATATCCTTAGGTGCATTTAGATGATCAAAGTTAACCTTCTGCATATAAAGAAAAAAACTTTAAAAAAAACACATGTATATACTTAAAAATAAGATTTCCCACTTGGGAAAACAGTAGCTACATGCTTCTTTCCTATACTATTGTAGCAAACCAAGGCATTGATGAGAAGGCATGTAAATTGTGCTTCACTTTACAGTGTTTATCAGAGCACTTAATAAAATGTAAGGCTGGTATTTATTTGAAGTTGTACAGTATGACTTAATTCACATTTGTTGGAATAGAAAATATATTCTGTTGAGTATTTAAGAGGCTGTACATGTTTTCTTTTGTGTTTGAATCCTTTGTACTTTTTCATGTTCAGTACATCAATAAACAAAGTTGAAGGGAAAGAACAGTGTGGTGAGTAGGTCTTTATACGCAACTGGTGGGAGGGGATGCTTTTTCAAATTTTGAGAAAGTTGTGTTCCCCAAAGGTTTGTTTTGAAAGAAGTATCATCTAATGTGAGATTCCCAAACGTCTCGAAGGCAAGTGGATTTAAATCAGACATGGAAAAAAAACAATTGAATTTGACCCTCTGACTAGTAATTTCCTAAGTATCACCAAGTGGATAATTTTATAAGAGCACACACCATCATTACCTAGTAAAACCATCTATAGAAATGTAACTCTGTTGCAATGATGGTTTCATGTATTAATGTTTCGTTTTATAGTGGAATTCAGTTTGCTGCTTGAAAGGGAAGCGACAATATTCTGTTTGCTTCGGGTGAGGGCGGATAAACCAAATTATAGACTTGAGAAATTGAACTTTAATTGACTACCATAAGTAGGGTTTATCTTTTCTTTTGTTTTTAAGGTTAGCCTTACCAAAGTGCTTTAGTATGAGATGGTTGCCAAATTTTCTAATGAGAGCCCATCTAAAGAAGAACCGGTGCTACATTCATGTTAGGGATCATTTGCACATAGATGAAAACTGTGATATTAGAATTTCAAATTTACTTTGAATTTTTGTTGCATTATCACCTCTCCTATTAAAGATACATAACTTTATTGTCTTTTTTGGTACATGTTTTTTCCTTTAGGATTAAGATATGGTTTGATAATAAGGATTATAATCACCTCTGTATATTAAAAGATTTAATTTTGTTGTAGCATTCTCCTTAGTAAACCATTCTCACATCAGTGGACTTCATTAAAGCCCCTTTTGGCAATAGTCAAAGATTCTAGCTGAGTGACATAATTCTTTCCCCCTTCAACATGGAGCTAATTATCTAATATTTAATTCTTTTGCTTTTATTACCTAAATTTAATAATAAAATTTTCTAGTGTTAATGTTCTTCATTTCACTTTCTTGTCCTCTTCACTGATCAATATTTTGATGGATTATTCAGTCAGACAGTGGGATATGTATCATAGAGTCAAAAATTTAAGAGCAAAATCACTGAAGAAAGGGATCTAATCCCTTCCCCCCATCCCAATAACTTATATTTAGACTGTCCTCATCCCAATAAATTAGCAGATTTTTTTTTGAAAATAGGGTGCAAATGTGTTATCTTTTACTAATTAGTATATTTGACTCTTATCTAATGGTCAATCCAAATTTTTAAAAGTAAACGCAAGTTTATTTTCCAATTTCAGATAAAGTATTTCCTTATTTTTATTGTTATAATAACATAAAATGGGTGTTGCAAAATTTTTCTAATTTCGTTTCTACTTTAAAAAAAATAGATTGGACATAAGCCTTAAAATGCAAATAGATTAACATTCTGAAGTTTGCCCAGATTTTTAATATGCTTTGTCTATACAAGACTTTCTTAGTATATATGTCTTACACGTTTTGGATTAGGGCAGTAATTTACCTCTATTTTCTTTTCTTTCTAAAACTTTTGACTTAAATATATAGGAAATAGGAACAGCTAGAATTGCTAAAGACTAAAAATGAATGAATAATAAGAGGTTTAAATATGGAGAGAATATGTCCATGTGCTTTTCATTCAATTGTTACTCATAATGATGGTATTTTTGCAAATGTCAGCAATTTCTGTTCTTTGCCCACAAAGAATCACTGTAAGGTGGGGCAGGGAATGTCAGAATCACCCCCAAAAGAGGACTGTTACTCTTTCAGTTTGAAAAATGAAGTGTTATTTTAGAATATGTAATATTTAGACATCAACTATGTCAAAGTACCCATTCATAAAAACCAAAAACTGTGTCATGCTTTTTTGAAAAATAGGAGTCCAGTTGTGTGTATTGAGACAGAGCAATAAGCGCCAAATTCTTGTTTTACCTCTTCAAAATTAGAGATTGAAGCATTGTCCTTTTCTTTCCTAAGTTAAAGTGTAGATTTGAATAACTTTTAGTACGCCACTGAGAAACAGATTTGGATTGAACATCTGAGATTTTCCTGGTATACTCTCGTTGATCCTCTAGCCTGGTATCAGCGTCAGGAGTTATTAGTATGAGCTTGAGACAAACTTAAGAATTAGTTTAAATCAAACAGTTATTCTAAACCAGATAACCAGTGTGGCATCAACTACAATATTTAATAAAGCCCTATTTATTCAGAATATTTAGAAATGGAGAAGAAAATGGCAAACCATTCCAATATCTTTGTCAAGAAAATCCCAAAAGGGACCACAAAGAGTCATACACAAGTGTAAATGACTACGCAACAAAATTTATTCAAAATGATTAGTTGGGAAATAGGCTAGCCAAGTTAATCAACAGTGTGTGTGTGACTGTGTCTGTGTGTGTACGTGTGCACAATAGCATAGATACCATGCAGAGTATCTCAAAAGTCTTATTGCAGTTCTAAATCTTGAGTAGTTTTAATAAACTTAAATTTCAGTAATTTTGGAACACTGCATATGAGGATGATGACGTTATTATCATTTACATATGTGCAAGGCACTGAGCTAAGTGCTTTATATTTACCTCATTTGGTGGTAGAAGCAGCCCTGTGAGATCGTAGGTGCTATTATTATCCCCATTTTACACATGAAGAAACTGAGATAAACAGAGGAGACTAAGTGAATTGTCCAGAGTCACCCAGCTAATAAGTGTCTAAATCTGGATTTGAATTTAGATCTTCTGGACTCCACATCCATCACTCTATTTGCTGTACTATCCAGCTGTTCCATGTTCTAGAATTTTGAAAATTGGTATTCTAGTTACATCTTAGATAAACACATGCACAAATACTTCAGGATCTTGGCTGGTCTGTAATCTCACTGATGTGGGTACTTCAAAGCAAATCACAACTACTCCTTCCTGTGTAATTCTTGTCCGTGTTCTCTCATAATTTCTCCAGGTGTTCTGACCGAAATGCTAGAGACCTTCTCTCTAGAGTTTTGTTTTATTTTGTTTAAATCCATTTTGTGGCATATGTTAAATATGCAACTTGCCCCACTTTGCAGTTTTATGATTTTGGAAACTTGCTTGGGGAGTTAACAACTTGTCTAGAGTTGCACAGTCAGTATTTCTCAGAGGAAGGACTTTAACCTAGGGTTTCTTTACTTTCAATCTATCTTACTATCATCTATTCTGCACACTATCTCTTGGTGCAGTACATGAGGTACCAGCTTTATAACATCAATTTTCCTGTTTAGTCTATATCAATGATTTCATCTATGTAAGGAATTCGTTAAAACTTTCTCTACCGATTCAGATCAGCAAATCATCTGTAATTGATACCAACTCCTTTACTGGTGAGGAAACTGAGGCCCAGAAACTTGCCCAAGTTCACAAGATGACTGGCAAATGACAGAACTGGTATTTGAACCAACTGGCTAACTTTAAATGTAGCCTACTTTTTACTGTACCACACTGATCATCTTTAGAAAATGGCCTGCAGGTAGGTACCAAAAGGCTGTGACTTGCCCATAGTAATAAAGCTGATAGGAGTTAGAATTTGAACTTAGATCTTCCTCTATCCTCTATGCCATGCTCCTTTCTGTAACTTAAGTATAAATAAATGCACATAATATGATCAAGTTTCAAAGTACTAATACTTTAATAATAAAGTACACTTAATTCTAAAACTATACTATTTTAATCCTTTATTTACCCAGTAGGAATTTTAAGACCTTACCATGCTACAGTGTTAGGACTATAAACATTAGTTTTCATAACAGAATACTGTAGATGTAAAAACTATAAAAATTGGGATGAATTTATTCTGACATTATGCCACATCCTAGAAGTGGCTATAAAATGAAATCTCTAATAAGTTTTCTTTTAACAGAGAAAAAGAGAGTGCGTGCATGCATGTGCGTGCGTGTGTGTGCATAAAGAAAAATCTTGAGTTTTCTGGTTGTTTGAATTCTAGGTAACTTAGGGTGCTACATGGAAAAAAAATTAACTAAAAGGGATTTATGACCTGAATTAAGATTTTATATTGTCCTTCCTTCTCATTCCTGCTACATTTTCATTGTGGAGATTATATCCTGATTCAAAGGTTACCAGGGGCTTTTAATATGCTTGGTGGTACAGAAAACACAACCCTCCCATTTAATACAGGAGATGTTTCTGGATGATGAGCATTGTATTAGGTAGCAAAATTTCTTCCCCCACACCAGCCATGTGTTGCTCTCAGTGCTTTTACTTCTTTCAGACCAAGTGATTTAAAATCATAATGATAAAGATTTCCTATTTAGCATTTATATAGTTCCTGGTGCCTTAGCATATAAGTACACTATATTATTAGATAATTCATTTTTGTTATTTTCTTATCCAGACTTCTCAAGCATAACTCACACAGAAGCTGTGGGGAAATTGTACAACTTAAATGTTTCTCATTCATTTTCAATACCATAAGGCTTAGGTTTCCCCAACATTATGCACTCCACACACACACACATTTTATTTTATACTTTGGAATCTAGGAAAATAGCCATTCTTTACCTTTCAATGAGAAATTATGCAACAGGGAGAAAAGGGAAATTTTCAGCCAGAATTTCTTTGGAAAATAGACCACAGCGGTCATAATTATTTCATGGGCTGTTGTTGAAAAGTGGTCTGTGCTCATCTACAATTCTACTAAAAGATGGTCCAGGGTTACTGTGGTTTGTTACTATAAAGATACATTCCTGCATGATAAAACCATACCTGTTTCTGAAGTCATCATCCACTTCAGGGAGAGCCTTATGAAGTTGAGACAACTACCGTGTTCCATCTTGCTTCCTTCATTATTATGACTTCCTTCGTTGTATAGAAGAGGAAACAAACTGATTATGCAGTTTATCCTGTCACAAAGGTCCTTAGAATCTAGATATTCTGATCCCATACTCATTGCTCTCTTCCAGAGAATATCCTGCCTCCCTATTGTATTCATGCTTTAATTGGCAACATGTGACTCAGGAGAACCACTTGCCTTATCCTGGATCTAAGGGCAGATGTACTGTTTCTTTTTCTGAGTCAAATTTTCTTTACCTTGGCATTGACATGTAATGAGTTTCTTAAAAAGAAGAAACCTATGGCTTAGAAATTTTAACTGAAATGATAGCTTTGACTCTTCATTTTTACCAAGAATATTTCCAAACAAATTTTTATTTAACTTTAGTTCTCATGCCTTCAAGAGCATCTAGTCCAAACCCTTTCCCCTAATTTTATACTTGAGGAAACTGAGGCCCAGAGAGCTTGCAATTTTTCCAAGATTCCACCAATAAGTACCTTCTCTCCCCCTCCTCTCCACAACAACACAGAAATACTAAAAATAAAAGGTGCTCATGTTTCTAAATCTTTTGCCCTTTGGTTTTTTGTTACAGTCAGAGTTCTGAAATTTGCTAGATGCATAAGTCATCAAAGGTTCATTACAGGTAAGTTCATCTTGTATTTATCGTGGTTATTACCTAGCATCAAAAGTTGAAGGACATATCTCATAATAAGGGATGGAGGAAATTAAAAGCTCATTTTTACTTAATTTGCAGGGTCTTAAAATGCTAGACTTTTAAGAGGTGGAAATAGACTAATTTATTAAATTGTGTGAGTTGACATTTAATGCATTAAATCTCATTGAACTTTGTGAATCATAACTTTTATAGTTGCCACGTTCAAACTTCTGTTGTTTTTTAAAATAGTATTAAGGTGCCATTTATTTTTTATTCTGACTCTAAGGAAGCCTGCTTCTAAAAAAAAAGGGGGGAGGCAGCCCTAAAAACACAGGAGAAAGTTCATTCTTTGGTGTTGCATGTTATTTAATAAGATGTCACCATTGGAAGAGAAAAGACTTTTGGCGCTTAATTATGATTATTATCCAGGTGTAGCCAAAACAATTTAGTTATACTTTTCACTGAGAGCTTCTTGGCAACATATGCTTTAGTAGCTAAAAAATTGACTCTAAAGTCCTCATGAGTAAATCTCAGCCAGTTCCATATTTCATGAACTCTATTTTTACCTCAGAATGCAAATTTTATTTTTGCTTTATCATACAAGTACCCCAAATGAGAAACACTTAAGTTCTTTGTAATGTGTACAATGTGTCATTAAGACAATAGTAACAAATGAGTCAAGATGAAGTTCAAAGGGGTCCATAAGTTTTCACCTAAATGAGAAAAGACAAGTGAAGGTAGTGAGTGGATTTACAGACGGAGAACCTACTTACTGACAATATGAATTCCAGCAAACTACTTAACATCTTCTGACCTCAATTTCCTTCTCTGTAAAAAGAGAAGATCCTATAACACTTTCCCTGAGGTCCCAAAATGCACATCTTCTATGTCTGCAAATCAGAATTTTGAGGGGAGATGGGGTGGAGTGGGGGGAGGAGCTTCACTTTGCTCTTGTCACTGTATGAGAAGATGAAATTTGGCAATCCTGTCCAGAGTGGTGAGTGGTACCAATGTTTCCTGCCTCCATTGAGGAGGGTAGCCATTTCTAATAGCCAACTCTCCTCTCCTCTTATCTTTGTTCTGTCTCATGCTACAGTAAGGTTAACAACATTCTGCCACTGAATGAGGGAAGAGGAGGAGATGATGATCCAAATCATGGGTGAGTAATTTCTCCTTCCTCCTTGCTTCATAGGGTCTCTGATTGCAGTGATATTCTTCGAGGGTCTCAGTAAATAGTATCTCCTTATGTGCATGTACTCAGAAAAAGTGTCTGATGGTAGAGAGCACTTTGCAAAAGATTGATGAAACTGAAAGACACTCATTATCGTGCACCTGGATCCTCCTGTGACATCACAGGCAGGCCATAAATGGCTGCCTAGAAGGAGCCACAGCCCCATTTTCCCCTTTCTTAACAATGACACACAGATTGGACTTGTTCTCTATTCAAGCTTCCTTATGAGTAAATGTCTATTTTTACGGTTGAACTGCACTTTAAAAATAGCACCAATCAGTGTGACTCTTCTCCATATGTTAAAAGTTGTACACTAGTTAAAATTGCTCAGATGTTTTAAATCTTTCTACACTTGGGGTACATTTCATTTTCTATATGGAAGTTTTGAATTTCAGGAATTTTCTTTTTTCTTGAAGTAGCTATTTTACTGCTTGTTTACCCCCAAGTTACCCACCCCTCCTCAAGAAAAGGAAAGGAAAAAAAAACCTGTCACTTGAGATCTCTGTACCGTTAATTTTTTTTTTTTTTTATTAACCAAGGCTTGAGATGGCTGACTGAAAATTCCATTAATATTTGGCGAGTTACAGTTTTCATCCTGTAGTGATTGTTTATTTTTGTTGCTGGGAGCAATTAGCTAGAACAGTCACAGTTGCAGCTGTTAGATACTATAAGCTCCAGCAGAGATTACCAGAGGCCTTGTGCACATTTAGAATATCTATTTGGATTTGTTTTAATGGATGATTCTTTGGATGACACTGTACTAGCTGCTGTTGTTTGATCTTGATTGCATCGTACATTTGACTTGGTGCATCAGCATGACATATTGACCATTGTAGCTGAGATAGTCAGCAGTCTTGCTGAATCCTGAGCAGATGAGTCTGACCTGGGTTTGAAATAACCTGCACAGGTCCTTGCTATCTTCCTTAGGCTCAAACCTCTATGTGACTCATCCCAAGGCATTTCTGCTGTTAACTCATAAATAACTTTTATTATTTTTCTTAAATTTGTTACATCTTCTTTAGGTTTTTTTAAAATTTGCCGGGAGTATTGTTGAATTAAATCTGTTGTTTGATTGTATGATATGTAGATACAGATATATAGATACTTCAATTTGTATTTTTCCCCATTTGCATATAAACTCTTTGAAGGCAGGAGCTGTTTCATTCTTCCCTGGAACGCACTCAGATTCTCAAAATGACCTATGACCTCATTGATTTGAATGTTTCCTCTCTTCCTTCTAAAAAATAAAAAATAAAAAAGAGGAAAAAATAACAGTTCAGAAACACTTGCCAGCACATCAGGGACGTTGTATGTAATATACGTAGACTTGATAATAATATGTCATTCATTTTCTTCTGTCTCCTTCAACTTTTCACCCCTCTTCTTCTTGAGCTTATATCTTATAGAGGCAAACAGCTTATATAGGTTTCTGCAAGTCAGATAGAAAGGTCCTGAGAATATAACAGTAAAGCATATAGCAATGCATTTTCATTAGTATGACTTTATTGATAAAACGACATCCGTATCTGATGTTGGACCACTTGACAGTTTTTTCAAAACTGCCTAAAATTTTCTTGTATCCCCAGTACTTTACACATTGTTGTTTTTATTATTCAGTCATTTTTCAGCAGAGTTCAACCCTTCGTGACCCCATTTGGGGTTTTCTTGGCAAAGATACTAGAGTGGTTTACTATTTGCTTTTCCAGCTCATTTTGCAGATGGGGAAACCAAGGCAAACAGGGTTAAGTGACTTGCTTAGGATCACACAGCTAGTAGGTGTTTGAACTCAGCAAGATACTTGTCAGCACTCTACTGCTCCACCTAGCTGCCCCACTTTGCATGTAGTAAGCACTTAAATGCTTTTTCATTTCATTCATTCAGTGATGAGGAAGATCTACGAGGTGTAGTCCATAATGTTTTTACTTCTCCTATTTAAGACTTGATTACATCTTTAGGCTTTTTCCTCTTTTCTATTCCTTAACGATCCCTTTGCTTCTCCCCTTATGCCTCCTACAATATTTAGCATTGGGGCTGGCACATAATTGGTACTTAATAAATGCATGTTGATTTGACTTCTCTGTTTCTTTTTTAAATTAAAAAAATTTCTTTTGTTTCTGTTGTTTAAAGTGTTAACAAGTCAACCCTCTGCTCCCATTCGTTGTTTTTGTTTGGCATTTTTGTTACTTTCTCTTTTCCCCTTTTTTCCTTCTGTTACTTTTTTTCCCTTTTTTCCTGTTGTTAGGAATGCTTCAAAGCCTCTTTTGTTGAGCCTGCGTCTTTTTTTCTTGAAGATTAGGCCCCAGTTTGCAGGCTGTGTTAGGGTTGCTGCTTGTGTTACTTTGCTTTTTGAAATACGTTGTTTTTGTTCTCTTTTGCTACTTCTCATGTCTAAAGATTAATGTCTTTCAGATTGTTTCCTTTGGATTTGAAGGCTTTCTGACCACTTGCAAAATTTATTGTTTGCTATTAAAATGTTTAACTTCTATATTATCTTGGAGTTTGAAGTCTTTTATGCACATATACTCTTTCCCCTCCCTGCAGTCCCCTTTTCTGTTCTCCCAGAAAGTACTTTGCTGTCTGTCTTTATTCATTCTGGGCATTTTCCTGGTATTATGATTTCCTGCATTATGGTAGGCATTAAGATATAAGCTTCTCAAGAGGAATGATTATTTCTAGCTTCGTAATTTTGTCCCTAGCACTTAGCACAGGGTTGGCACACATAGTAAGTGCTTAATAAATATTTTGTAATTCATTTTATTTTTTGTTGCCTTCAGGTTCTTTTGAACCTTAAGTTGTTTTTGGTACGCCTTGTCTTGAAGGTCAACCATTTTGGCTTATATAGACTTAACATACTTTAACATTGTTGTGCTTCTCTTTTGCCAGCTTTTTCTCCTGTCTAATATTTCATTTCTGAATCTATTGATGTCTTCCTTAGATTCAAACATGGACTTTTTTTAATCTGCTAGTTGATTTTTTTTTTTAATTATGCATTGAGAGCTCTATGTTCTGTTCTGTATCATTCCTCATTTATTTTATGGATTTTATTTCTTGAATCATCATGGAGTTTCTTGTTGCTCCATTTTCCCAAGAAGGAATTCATGGGATTCTGTATTTTATCAGGTATTGGTTCACTTTCTTTTGTAACACTTTTATAAGTGATCCCTTTGAAACTCATGTTTCTTGCTAATTTTAGGATCCTTCCTGTTGATTGATCTGCTTCTAACTTGGATTTCTGTTTAGGATTTTCTCTTGAAATCTTTAGTGTTTCGACTTTGGAATTTTATATTTCCCTTTCTTGATTCTTTTGCTGACAACATAGTCAGAGCTGTAAGGCTGAGTTAGCTTGCTTCTATCCGGAGTTATTGGGTTTGTCTGCTTGGGCCCCCTCCTTGAATGCCTTCAGGAGTTGGCTTTTTTTTTTTTTTTTCAACATTTTTAAATATGATACTCCAGGGAGAGAAGACTCAGCCAAACTGGGTTTCAGTCTGTTTTTCTTTATGCTTGGCACAGACACATGCTGTTGTCTCCACTCCAATTATTTCATGATTCTTTTCCTTTCCTTATGAAGCAGGACTTAATAACTTAATGGTACATTTTTATGCAGAGTAGGAAGTGGGGCATGGTGTTTTGAGCAGAGTGTCTGCAGCCTTGGAGATCCCTAACCTAAAGTCATTCCTGTCATCAGGCAATCACAGCTTCACAAAACTTAGGTAAGAACTAGGTTTATTACAAGAGAGAAGAATGTGCTTGTGGAATCCAAAGAATCCCATTGAGTTTTATAACAGCAGGACAAAGGAGGGAGAAGATACCAGAAATCTCCATTTAAAAGGGAGTGACTGGAGCAACTAGGTGCAATGGGGTACTGGCTGTGGAGTCAGGAGGACCTGAGTTCAAATTTGGCCTCAGACACTTAAGACTTACTAACTGTGTGACTGGACAAGTCGCTTAACCCCAATTTCCTTGCCTTCAAGCCCCCCTCCAAAAAATGAAAGGGTTAGGGTTAGGGTTAGAAAGGGAAAGGTGCAATAAATGTGGGAAAAGGACAAAAACCATCCCAAATGGTAAGAGTAAAGTAGTGGCAAAAGCAGAGTTCCTTTCCTTTGAGAATTGCTAGACTATTAAGATAGGGTAGTTGCTTATCTACATGAGTCTGAGCTGCACAAGCAGTATCTCAGCCTAGAGTAGCCTCATTGGCTTCTGTCTTGACTCCAAGGACATACAGGGAGTCCATTTTGGGATGCAAATAAGAAATTATGTCACCTGGGACCAAGCGGGTGGGGTGTGAGACTTTGTCCTTGACACATTCAGGGCCTTCTGCGTACTCTTCGTAAAGTGTTTGTGGAAAATAAAGCAACTCAAAAAGATAAATCTGAGGGATTAGTCAGATTGCAGTACTTTTTACCCCTTCTTCTTCTTCAGTTACATGAGGCTAGGCAGAGGTAGGAAAAGGAGGATGAGTTCTGGTATCATCTCTGGAGCAGAGAAGTGGGAAGTGATCCCACTAGGGACTCCAGCTCCTAAGTATTAACTCATGCCTCTTCTATAGGAGATGGAGTCTGGTTGGAGAGTAGTGCTGACTGGAATGATCCTATGTCAAAACTTTGTTTTTACGTTATTTTCTTTGTTCTTGCAGATTCTCTTATAGCCATTTAATATGTGGTACATAATTAATTTTTAGAGAGTTAAAAGGGTCCAGAAAAAATGATGACACCTCTTCTGTTGCACATTTTCCTGATAACACTTTTTACTTTCATTCTTTTCATTTCTTTTGTGTTGCAGATTGCAGCCTGCTTACAATCAGTTAAGCATTAATTAAATTCCTACTGTTTATCAGGCACTCCGCTGAATGGTGGGCATATGAATACAAAGAATCAAATAGTCCCTACTCTCACAGAGCTTGCCAACTATCACGCACAATGAACCTCAACATGGCTTTCTATATATTCTTTTTCCTTTTCTTTGGCATGTAACAGGCTCATAATAAGTGTCTATAAATTGAACTGAATCGATATCTTTATTTCTTTGGAGTCTAGAACTTTGATGGAAGGTAAGAGCACGGAATCATGTGTGTTAGTACAGGTTTGTTATGCAATCAACCCGTTATATATAGAAATAATCAACTTGCTTTCTACCCTGGATTTTATTTAGAAGGCCAATTAAGTGCTGTTCAGCTCTTGGAAGTAACTACTTTTCTAAAGTATTTCCACATTTATTTTGTGGAAGTAGGAATGAATGCTTAATTTATTGGATGCATTTTTATTGCTCTCCTAGTCCACCTTCTTGGAGGAGGATATGATGGTTGATTTGTTTTTATTAAAGAAATATAGCTTGCTTTATATTCTGTACTTATTCATAAGACTTGTTTAAAGGGTGCTTTAATAAAACTTAAATTATCAGAATTTTCCCCTGATCTTTATGAAGAAATGAAACAATTTTTGGAGAGGAGGAAAAAATTAGAAGATTCTGGAAATTGCATTCACATTTTAGGGAGGAGCATCAGTGAGCTGTAAACTCTTCTTAGGATATTAACTACTGTAGGAATCCTTCAAGCCCTCATCTCCAGAGTCTTCTGTCCTGACTAAAATATTCCTGAGAGAATAATGTTTTCAGAAGGTAGGGTTCCTCAGCCTAACACTTTGGCTTACAGCAACTGAGTTCATAAGAAGACTTGCTCAGGCAGACACTTAGCAGAGAAACTGATCTCTCTCAATGAGATCTCACACATGTAACTCTCTTTCTCTTCCTTCCCCTCCCCTCCCTTCTTCTAATAGACCACTCTGCAGATATTGGATTGTTAAGATTCTGGTTCTTTTTGTTTTTAATAGGCTGCCTATAGGCAACCTCAAAATGGAAGAAAGACTATTTTCCTCCTTTGGGGTTATTATAAGAGCTTAATAAATATTTGTTGATTGATTAGGTTGCTGCTGCAATTCACCCTTATGGATCCACTAAGTGACCTTCTCTGCTGAACTTTGGTAGCCACATTCACAGTCCTGGACAAAATAGGGCAACCCTACCTCTCTACATGCTCTTTAGTAGAGAGAGGTCAGGTTCAAGAAAGTTACTGTCTAGTCCTTACAAATGTTTCACCCCTTTATTACCATAATAGTTTCTATATAAATAAAAATTTCGTGGAGTGTGACTTAGTGCTTTCCTTTCTAATTCTCTCTTAACCTTCTTTCTGTAACACATTCTTCTTATATTTCTGTTGGAAAACTGTTCTGAAAAAGGCCACTCCATCTTCTCTCTGACCTTTTGCACCCTTTTGAGATTCACGTCCTGCCCCAGAATAGAGGGCTTATAGTCTGGTTTATTTCTCCTTATTTCCATGTACAAGACCTTTAGTCATTCGATAAGATACAATTTTTTTTTTAACTCCATCTTGGGACCTCTCTCTGCCTTGGGTCCCTACTTCTATGGTGGAGTCATAACTTTGATGATGGAGGTCTGTTTCATGCCACATTTACCTATGGAAAATGCATTGTTTTGGGTGGTGGTGTATGTATGTGTATTTGTGGGTGTTGTTCTGTCACCTGCACCATTGGACAAGATGATTAAGTCCACTGCACCAAAAACATAAAACCTCACTGGGTCTGGTACGTCTACGTTTTCCATGATAATAAAGTTATGTGCCTACCTAGACAAAACTCATTTATGCCTTATGAGGGATTATTTTCTCATATTTCAGTTTCTCTGTCACGGGCAATAATAGACACTAGATGATCAGATGTGACATACCTAGAGCACAGTCCATGTCAAGAAAGCTATCACCAATCTTGTTATAGCTTATTGGTTTCCATCTATAGAGCTTCAGTCTCCCCACTCCTCTTGGTCATAAACCTAAACATTTTTCTATTCTTTTAATGGATCCTTGATCTGGACAAGCTTACCCATCAAAACATCTGTATTGTAATGGGGAGGGATTTCCTACCAACTGCTCTTTCAGTTCTTTATGGGACACATCTTAAAAATTCCTGTTTACGTTACTTTTCTCAACCTCAGATGAGTATGATACAATATAGCTGATCAGTCAGGCAAAGGGCTAACTTCCCTGCCTTACGCCTAACATCAAAGCTACAACCTTTTCACTTCACAATGGTTGATAAACAACTGGGAACCCTTGGCGATGCATGCTTTCCTCCATCTTTCCCTATCCTGCCTTGGAAAGACCTTCCTTCTTCCACAAACGTCACAAGCCAGATTTCTGGGAAGTATTACTGAAAGAATAAATTTGTCAGCATCTAAAAGAGGAAGTGTTGACTGAGCCAACAAAGCTTCATCAAGAATAGGTAATTCTAGACTAACCACTTTTTCACAAGATTACTAAACATGTTGACTAAGGGAATATTGTAAAATGTATTTTACCTAGATTTCTGCAAGACATTAGACAAGAATCTCTTTTGCTCTTCTTGGTAACAGGAAGGAATGCCTCAAGAGGAATGATTATTTTTCTTTATTCTTTCTATCCAAGCTCCTTTCACAGTGCCGGGTAATTAATATATTAGGTGCTTAATAAATGGTTGTTCATCGATTGCAATTTAAGAGAGGCAGGTACAGGCTTGTAAGGAAATACTTCATTACAATTGATAGCTTTCCAAAAGCAGACTGGTCTAAGAGATAATGGAGGCTTTTTAGCCAAGGCCAAGTGACCCCATATTGAGGTTTTTGACCAGGCATTGATTGGACTAGATGGCCTTTCAAGTCCTTTCCTACTCTGATTCTGATTCAGCATAGTAGTGTTGTATTTCTTAATTTCCACATGACTATTGCCACCTGGGCCTGATCTGATTGAAAAAATTACATAGCTGAGTTCAAAAGACAGTTGACATTGCCCAAGGAAAGGCAATATCCTACTGTTTCCACCAAATGGACAGAGATAAAATCATAGATGCAGACAACAGTGGCTCTGTTGTTATAGAAGGCATATGGAGTGGGGAAGAGGTGCTGTGAACATAATGAGTCCAGGGCATTTCTTTTGAGGATAGGACCTCACAGTCAGCACATTTTGCTATTACAATTGCTCCCGTAAGTTCTATTCTCTTCCAGAGCCTACAATATGACAGGAGAAAGGGAAACTGACTTCATAGCATGTTGGGTTTCTGTGACCTCTGACACAGGTACTTCTAAGAGAACTGGCAAAGGCTCAAAAGATGATGTCAGGCTTTACTTTTCACTTCTCTGATGAGACAGTTGTTACCCAACCTTTCAATGATCCTTTGGGCTTGAGATTTCCGGCAATTTACAGCATATCTCAATGCCTAAAATTTTGCCAGACACACATAACATTGTGTTAATATTAACATAATCATAGCAATCCAGGTGAAGCAGATATCTAAATGAAATAAAGAGATCTTACCTGAATATCTTGTTCTTAGCCCCCTTTAACATGCAGTGTTCTATAACTGCAGTACTATAATCAGCCAGACTAAATAAAACAGCACAGAGGGTTCTGTCTCTCATTGCTTTTTTATGCTGCATATAGACATCCTTGCAGTATAAGAGAGATGTGCCTTAGTTAGAACTGTTGGCCACAGCTGCTGTTTTTCTGCCTAACAGATGAGTTGCATCACCTTCTTAATTAGGGTTACATCTAGTTTGGTGAAATGACTCAAAATCATATCCCATGAGGATCATTTGAAGAAACTGGGGGTATTTAACTTGGAGAAGAGAAGACACAGGAAGAGTGTGTTATAGCTATCTTCAGATACTTGAAAGATCCTTATGTGGAAGAGATTAAATTTGTTTTGCTTGGCCCTGGAAGGCAGAATGAGAACCATTGAGTGGAAGTCAGGCAAATTTCAGTTCAATATGAGCAAAACCTTTCCAGAGCTGGCTAAATTTGGAATCCTCCTTATAGAAATACGTATGACAGGGACTAGTGCCTCTCTTTTGGCTGCTGTCTAAATTATTGGAAGAAGCAACGAGTTTTCTACGTCACACCTTCAAATGAAGGATTTGTAGAGGGATTCTGTGGAAGAAATTTCTATTTCAGATTTGTTTTGGATAACATGCCTTCTAAGATTTCTTCCAAGATACTGTGATGCTTCATATTGACTAAAAGGACTATTTTTATGCTGATGGTAATAATAGCTGACATTTACATACATATGTATGTTCAAGATTACAAATTGCCATACATAAGTTATTTTATCCTTACAACCTGTGAGATAAGTATTCTCCCCCCTCTTCCACAGATACCCATTTTATGTTGTAACCAATGTGTCACACACACCCCACAGATGTGGCCTGGACTGCACTGTCAGGAGAACAGTGAACCCCAAAGGTGGGTCTTACTAGATCTGAAAGATTCCCCTTAGTGGGTTGTCCTAATGTGGCTATCAGTTCTTCAGCAGGAAGGAATATACACACGTACACGCACACACGCACATTAGGACAACCCCACTAAAGGGAATTTTTGATGTGAACAAATGCTTCATATTGGTACACATGTGCAACCATGACATTTAAACATCAGTTTTTGGTTGGAAATGTTAACACCTCAAGCTCTAAAAGGAAGCTACTCTTTTTTTTTTCTTTTTTAATTGCTTTAGTCTAGTGATAGCTTGGCATTTAAAACTTCTCACAATTTGACTCTAGATTGCCTTTTTTGGCTTATCGCACTTTATTGCATTTTACAAACTGTGTTAGAATGCAGTTCCAAATTGTACTACTTGATGTTCCTTGATCTTGGTATTCTATCTCCAGCCTCCATGACTTTGTATATCTCCCATACCTAGAATACACTCCTTCCTTACATTGCACATTTAGAATCCCAAGTTTCCTTATGGCCAAATTCATGAATTTTCATATAGGAAACTGTTCATGATCCCCCTTTTTTATTAGTGTTCTCTCCCATACATGTTTATATGTATACATATCTGTTGACATGTGTATTTCCTCAGGAAAACGTGAGTACCTTGACGATAGTGACTTTTTCACTGTCTTCACAGATTCATGGAAATTGAGAATTAGAAGGCAACTCAGCAACAATGTAATCCAACCCAATATATGAAAGGAATTTCCCACAATAACATATTTGACAAGTAGTCATCTAACTTCTGCTTAAAGACCTCCAAAGAAGGGGAATTCCACCATTTCTTCATATAATTCATATCACTTTTGGACAGCTCTGACTCTTAGGAAGTTTTCCCTTATATCCTACCTAAATTTGCACCTTTTCAGTTTCCACTCCTAGTTCCTAGTTCTGCTCTGTGGAACCGAAAAGACTAAGTCCAAACCTTTCTCCACATAACTGCCCTTTAATACTTGAACACAATTATCCTACCTCTCTTGAGTCTTCTCTAAGGTAAACATCCCTGGCTATTTCAACCAATCCTCACAACCTTAAGCCCTTTCACCATTTCCCCCTCTAGATTCTTTCCAGGTCTTTGATATCATTGTTATATCATAGTACTCAGAACTGAACATAATTCTAGGTGAGGCCTGATGAGGGAAAACTGTTATCTCTTTATTTTTCAAAGCAATGTGGCCTAAGATGATACTGGTTTTTATGATCTTCAGATCAGGTTGATGTCTCCTATTGAGTTTGTTATTCACTAAAACTCCCAGATATTTTTCAAAATAACTCCCATATGTCAATGTCTCTCTCATCATATACTTATGAAGTTTGGGGTTTTTTCTGCCCAAGTACAAGACTTTACATTTATTTATTCTAATTGAATTTTATGTTATTAGATTCAGCCCACTGTCCTAGCCTTCAAGATCTTTTTTTTTTTGGTATCCTGATTCCACAGTGTTTGCCTTTCTTCCCAATCTAGTGCCATCTACAAACTTGAAGAGCACATCATCTATTCCCTTATCCCAATCATTGATAATATTGTTAAAAACAGCTCATGATCATGCATAGATCTCCAGTGGATTTCATTGAAACCTCCTGTCTTTTTGACATGGAACCATTAACAGCTGCTCTTTGAGTCCAGCCAACCAACGAGTTATGAATCTGACTGTATTATTGTCTAGTCTACATGTTCTCCATAAGAATAAAGCTTTATGAACAACTTTGCTAATGCTTTAGTGAAGTATAGCCACAATATTCCCCTCATCTACTAATATAGTAATCCTGTCAGAAAAAGGAAATTTTAGTCTGCCATGAGTTGTTCTTGATGGAAGCCATACTGCCTCTATATATTACTGCTTTTTAAAAATCTACTTAATGACACATTCTAGAATTCTTGTCCTGTACCTCCCCAATCAAAGTCAAGCTTACTGGTCTATAGTTAGTTAGACCTGAGGATATAGTTCATATTCCCAGCTGTTAACGCAGGACCTTGTAACAGAATTAGTACGAATTAGAACTCATGGTGCTCCACTATATATTTAATAATTTGTGGGATTCAAGGTGCTTATGTTTTGGTCAAAACTTTTAGCCCCATTCATCCTCATACCAAAAATGTACAAGTAAACCAAACCCATTCCCTTTAAAACTTTGTCAGTCATCTCACAAAACGTGTACTGTTTGCCTGAAAGAAGTGCTTTGATTATAACCTGGTGTCAAAGACAGAGCTCTTACTCTGGAATCATAGACCCTGGGTTTAAATCTGTTACCCGCTATGTGACTACTATAAATCAGTTAGCTTTTCTGGGCCCCAATTTGCTCATATAAAAAAATGAGATGATTTGACTATTTTAATCCAGAGGTCCCTTCCAGGTATTATGTGATCCCATATTACTATGGGTGGAATAAATATATCTCTTGTAATAGGAAAGACAACCTAAAGGACATGATACCTTATTGAAGGATGGTTATCTTTCTTCCCCTCATGAACGCTGTCTACACAGATTCCTTTCATTCAATTCTAAACTCTGACTAAACTGCCCTTTCCAAAGTTAATTGTGATCTAATTATAAAATCTAATGACCTTTTCTCAATCCTCCTCTTTCTTGACTTCTCTTCAGTCTTTGAAACTGTCAGTCACCCTCTTTTCTTTAAGGTTCTCTCTCCCTGAATTTTCTTGACCTTGTTCTCTCCCAGTTTTCTTATCAAACCATTTCCCCTTCATCTCCTTTGTTAGATCTTCATCCATGTCATATTCAGTAACTTTGGGTGTCATTGAAGACTGTTCTGGGCACTCTCCTATTTTCCCTTTATATTTCACTTGTTGATCTCATCAGCTTTCATAGGTTTGACTATCTGATGTATATAGTATATCTAGTCCTTACCTCTCACTTGAACTCAAGACTTATATCATCTAACTTTTGAGTATCACAAACTGAATATCCTACAGATACCTCAAACTAAGTATGTGTAAAACGGAACTCATGATTGTTTAGAGGATTGTTCCAATCCTCTCATCTTCTGACCTTTCCTATTACTGTTGATGCGACCTACCACCATTTTCCTGGTCACCCAGGTTTGCAGATCTTGACATTATCCTCAGTCCCGCTCTACAGTCTCTTGCCAAGGTTTGTCATGTCTACTTTTACAACATCTCTCCAAGTTCACTTTTTTCCCCACTTGAACAGTCACCATTCTGGTGTAGGCCTTTATCACTTTATTCCTGTACCATTGCTATAACCTTCTGAATGGTTTCTGTGTGTTAAATCTTTCCACAGTCCAATCCATCCTCCACTCAGCTGCCCCAATGATTTTCCTAGAACTCATACCTAACCTTGTCACCTTCATACCAAAAAAGTCCAGTGGTGGTTCCCATTACTTCTAGGATCATAGATGAAATCTTTTGTTTCATATTTAAAGCCCTTCTCAACCTAACCCCTTCCTACCTCTCCAGTCTTTTTATACTTTATTTCTTTCCATGGACTTTTTAAGATCTAGCTGCAGTCAGTCAACAAGCATTTGTAAAATACTTACTTTGTGGTAAGCGCTGTTCTAAGCACCAAAGATACAAAGAAAGGCAAAAGACAGTTTGTGCTCTCAAGGAGCTCTGTCATTGGATGTGATATCCATCTCCTGACAAAGTGCCTTTTTATGTACTCCATGTCACATACCAGAGGTAGCTAGGTAGCACTGTGGATAGGGCTTCACTTTACTTATCCAAGAAATGAGCTAGGTTTAACAGGATCAAGGGTTGTTGACATTTTGCTGTATCTTGAATCCTTTTTGGCATTCTGGGGAAGCCTATAAACCCTTTCTCAGAATGTTTTTAACATATAATAAAATACATAGAATTGCAAAGGAGACCAATTACATTGAAGTACAGTTAGCAAAATATTTCTGAAAATAAGTTCATGGATTCTTGGGTAAGGAACCTTGGTTAAGGAACGAGATGATTGTTAATGCTCCTTTACCAAGAATTAGGGTCGATTATGCTGACTCAGGTTTCATTTGATCTTATAATTGACTTTTATCAGCAAGACAGAAAGTATTATTAATAAATTGTGTATGGGGTTTTTTTTTTCTTGACTGTTCTTAGGTGGTTTGGTCAGTTATCAAAATGTTCTCCCTTAATTTGACTGCTTTGACTGATTTCCGGAAGAAACATGAAAAGGATATTATATAGGCTGTGGAATGTGGGTCAGCAAAATCTCTTAAATCTCTTTTTACCATCTGCTTTGAGAAAGCAGTCCTTTTCTAAGTGTAGAGGCTTTACTTGAGTTGCAGATAGGAAGAGTATAGGTGTATTTCTCAGATGAATGTGCTATCACTGAATACATGAGGCTAAAGCAGAATTCTAAAGGTAAAATGCCTGTAGTCTCATTTCTCAGGTAGTGATGGGAGAATAGTATTTGGCAAAGCTGTCTTGGATTTGTGTGAGTGTTATGCCCATAACTAGATTTTTATTACACTATTCTGACTGTATTGAGGATGTATGTTTGTGAAAAGAGAAAGCATCCTTTCTTCCTTGAGTCTTCTTTTAAGAATGTTAGATTCAATAAATCAGTCACAAACCACTTATCCCAGCACCTACTAAAAGAAGTCAGGGAAGGCTGTACAAGGAAAGAAATTAAACATTCTCCCTGCCTTAAGATTTTGTTGGGGGAGAAAACATACATACAGAATGTCCAAAAATAAAAACAAGGGAAATTCTTTGGAGGAGGATCCTAGTTAGGTGAGACCCAAAAATTGCTTGACTTAAAAGATGGTAGGTTGAGCAAAGTGTGAAGGTAATAAGTTTATGAGAGGCAGAGGTGAGATAAGAGGTGTGTGTTTGGGAGGGGGTGGAGTTAGTGCAGAGACACAGAGAAAGAGAGATAGTAACATGTGTGACGAACTAGTGAAAGAAAAAGCCTTAATTATGCACTTACAATGTGCCAGGCCAAAGACAATTTTCTGAACTGTAGGGTATGGGAAAGGATTTAATGAATAATAAGGGCAAAAATGTAAGTTAGGTCCAGGTTGTGGCAGACTTTCAAAGCTTTCAGATTCACAAGAATTTGTCTTTATTCTTACAGGCAATAGGAAGCTAGTGGAGTTTGTTAAATGGGGGAATGATGTGGTCTTAACTGAACTTGGGAATCACTTTGGCAGCTGTACATCAGATGGGTTGCAGAGGGGGCAGCCTTGAGCTAAGGAGACTAATTAGGAAGCTATTGAATTATCCCAAGCAAGAGGCCCTGAGTTAGGGTAGTGGCTGAGTACAAAGAAGGGATTGTAGTTGAAAGATAGAGTAGACATAGAAATGACAAAGATTTGACACCCAGTTAGATATGGGGGGAGGGGTTTGAAGAAAATGAACAGAAAAGTGAGGAGGCAAGGCTAATATTTAAGCTGTGGTCTGATGGGATGATGGTACCCTTAAGAGAATTAGGGAAGTTCAGAAGAGAAATGGATTTGTGTGTGTAGGGTGGACAGATGATGAGTTCAGCTTTGCACATATTAAGTTGGAGTTGTCTGTAGAATACGCCATTTGAAATATTCATTAAGCAATCCAAGATAGATAGATGAAGTTCAGTGTGCTGTAATGGATAGAGCACTAGATTTATAGTCAGAAAGTTCTAGGTTTAAATCCTAGCTCAGTCATTGGGTCTGTGACTCTGGACAAGCCCCTTAAACTCTTTGGTGTTCAGTTTGTCTATAAAGTGAGAAAATTGGACTGAATAACATCTTAGGTCCCTTTCAACTCTAGATCTCTGATCCTAGGATCCTTTGAGAGACTAGGGCTAGGTATACAAGGTGTCATCAAAATTCTATCAAAGCTTAAAACTGCACTAAGGTTTTTGGGACACCTTGTATAGATTTACTATTACTACTTCCACTACCACCACGTAGCTTTATATAAGCTACATAGCACTTTAAAATTTGCCAAATGCTTTATATATTTTATCTCATTTGATCCGCTATTATCACCATTTTACAGAGATGAGGAATCAGATAGAGGTTAAGTGACTTGACCAGGATCATGCATAAATTAAGTTTCTGTCTGAGGTAGGACTGGATAGTCTAATTCTACCATTAGGTCAAAATTTAGGTCAAAAACGATTCCTCAATATAATTCTAGTGAATTTAGTATTTGTTGTGTGAATTCTTCAGTAAATATAGGCATATGCAGTATAAGGAGTTTATCATCTGTACAGATCAATACTCAAAGTAAGATTCAGCATTTGACAATTTCTTGTTCATTTGCACAGATCCAGACTCTCCCATTCCTACCCGCATTGAAAGAGGAGAGAGAAAAGGTACATGTGAGAAGAAGAATTATTGAGTGATTTATATGACACCAGAATTAGAAATACCCCCCACCCAATAAATTGGACAAGAGCCTCAATCCATCTTTCTGAGCTCAGATATGTGTGTGTATATACAAACATGTACACATATACATACATGTATATATACACTATATATGTACAGTGTGTACATACATAGATATTGTATATATCTGAGTGGTAGAGCTGGGGAGGAAGAGCTTACCAGACGCAGGAGACAACCCAATTGTAGAGACACACACACACACACACACACACACACACACACACACACACACACACACACACACACACACACACACACACCCACACACACACCCACGATTAAGCCATGGGGAGCCCGCAAGGCTGAATGAAAAGTCTCTAATCTTGCAAAAAGTAGAGAAATAAAGGGCAACTTTAATCTGAAAAAGCTTTTATTTATTTATTTATTTTTGGTTGCTCCTAAGTAAGGTGACATGTAGATTCCCTTCTGCTTTCTTTGTGAAGAAAATTCTTATCTGCATAGTTGCTCTGTTGGTTTTGTGTTGGCTGAATACTTTGTAATTACTGACACTGCATGAGTTTGGTATAAATACCTTCATTTTACAGCTGAGGAAACTCAGGTGAAGGAGAATTAACTGACTTAACCAGGCACCTACCAGATGTAAGATTAGACCCTCCAGACCCCCAGGTACCAGGCTGTGATTCAAACACTGAGCAACCCAGATGAAAGGGTTAGAATATTAAGGCATCTTTAGTAATAGTACACACTATCTGTTTTAAATTACACATAAATTTAAAACATGGGTTTTAAGTACTTTCTAAAGGTTTTTTCTCTTAGTATCAAATAAATTTAATTCCATAATTGTAGTACTGGGAAGCTATTCAACAGAAGGCAGAATAGAGGCAAAATTAGAGTGAAGGGCAAAGACAATAAATAGTGAAATTGGGAGCAAGGCAGATAATAAACTCTTTAAGGGTAGAGACTTGGTTGTGTTTTTCTTATATTCCTATCATCCAGCACAGATCCCTACATCTTAGGTACTTTAAAATGTTAGGTTAGCTTGCCACTCATAAATCACCAGAGCTTTCAGGTCATCTAGTTTAGCACTATCATTTGATACACCAAGAAACAGGCGCAGAGATGTGCATTGAATGTTTAAGGTGGTACAACTAAAAAATGGGAGTTAAAACTAGAAACTTAGGTCTTTACTTTCAGTTTGCACTTTCTGACATGGGCATAGTCTAAGCAGTACAAGTAATTTAGTCTACAACAATTTAGCCTCAGTTTAGACTAGGAAGTCCAGGAGATGGAGATGTAGTATGCATGAGAAGGAGGAATGTTAATTAAAAATCTTCCTAATGGTCTGTCGGTTGGTAGGGTGCTTATTGGTCAATCAGTAAGTCAACACATTTATTCAGCATTTATGTATTTGACATTGTGCTAAGTTCTGGGGATACCCAAAGGGAAAAAAAAAGAAAAAAAACAGCCTCTGCTTTCAAGAAATTTACATTCTAATTAGGGAGATTTTGTGTGTGGTTACCTAATAATTGATCAATTTATATAGCTTGTATATTATTCTCTCCATAGATTGTATTTGTGTATATACTTACAGAATATGTTATTCTATATTTTTCTATAGATTATTATTTATTTGGATTCTATATATATTGTTCATTTCTAAGTTTCTGTATTTTATATATTTGTATAGATTATATAGATATAAGCGTATATATGCACATAAACATGTATTGTGCATGCATGTACATACCATGCAAAATACATACAGATTAGATGCAAAGTAAACTTAGGGGGAAGGCACTAGCATCTGAGGGGTTTGGGAAACGATTCCTAGAGAAGGTAGCGCTTGAGCTGAATTTTGAAGAAACTCAGATTCTGAGAGACAGAGCTGGGAAAGAAGAGCTTAACAGACATGGGGGACCACCCAATGGTAGCAGTAGTAAGTAGTTAAGTATGTCATGTGAAGAGAGGAATGATAGAGAAAACTGGAAAGATATGAAGGGGCCACATTGTGACGAACTTTAAATGCCAATCAGAGAAGTGAACCACTTGAATTTATTGAGAGGAAAAATTGACATGTTTCAGATCTACCCTTTGGGAAAATTACTATGGTAAATATATGAAGGACATGTTGGAATGGGGGAGAGACTTGATACTGCGAACAAATAGGAGACTTGAAATAGTTTGGGCAAAAGAGTGATGAAAGTCTGAACTAGGGTGGTGGCTATGTAAATGTAGAGAAAGGGCTATCTGTAAGAGATGTTTGGGAGATAGAAGATTCAGGAACTTGTTTTATATATGGAGTAAATGAGAATGAGAAGAAGATACCAAGATGAAGCTAGGTGACCAGTTCCTTTGACAGTAATAAAAGAAGGGTGTGTTTAGGGGTGGGGAGATAATGAATTCTGTTTTGGACATGTTAGGTTTAATGTTCCTACAGGTTATCTAATTGGAAATATCTGATGGAGTGATATGAGATTACAACTTGAGATTTAGATCTGGTAGTTATCTACATAGAGATGATCACTGAATCCAAAGAAGGTGATGAAGTCGGGAGTAGGGGGAGGGTTAGCATGACTTGATCAAAGATTTAGCAAAGAAGACTGGGGGTGGTCAGGTTAAGTATGAGAAAAAACACAGTGGAGGAAGTATCTAAAATGAGGAGTTCAACAGTGTCAAGTGCTGATGATTGAGAAGAGCTCTTTAAATTTGACAATTAACTTGGAAATTTTGGAGAGAGGAATTTCATTGAATGACAAGGTTAGAATTTAGATTACAGGGGCTTAAGAGAACAAATGGAGAGGAAGTGATATTACTGAGTCAAAGACAGCTTTTTCATGGAGTTAAGAGAGATACATAGGATGACAGGTAACAGTTATAGTGGAATTTAATGGAGATTTTTTTTTTTTTTTGAGGAAAGGATAAAGTTAGACATGTTTGTAAGCAGTAGAGAAAGATCCAGTAGATAAGGAGAGATTGAAGGGGTGTGTGTGTGTGTGTGTGTTTGTGTGTGTGTGTGTGTGTGTGTGTGTGTGTGTGTGTGTGTGTGTGTGAGAGAGAGAGAGAGAGAGAGAGAGAATGGGCATGAAGAGTGGAGGCAATCAGCTGGAGAAGAGAGGAAATGATGGGATGAAGAGTATGCCTAGAAGGCTGGCCTTGGCAAGGAATAGAGCCACCTCTTTCATCAGAAGTTGGAGTAAAGAAAGACATGATGGGGTGTGTATAGGAAAGACTGGCCAGTAAGGCACAGTCCTTGAAGCATGTGCAGACATACTTTGACTGCTACCAGTACTGAGTATTCCTGCTCATAATTGAAAGAGTTCGAGGATGGGAATGGTGTGTTGAGTGGGGAACAAACAGCTAAAGAGTAATAGTAAGATTGTGTTGCTGCAGTGAAGGCCCAGTTGAGGTTAGATAACATAAAAACCTGTAGTGCATCCAGTTATCACAGTTTTATGAATTCTTTCATCTCCAGTCAATAGCATATGAGGACAACTAAAGGAGGTAGAT
The DNA here is from genome assembly GCF_028372415.1 of Notamacropus eugenii. Taxonomy (NCBI): domain Eukaryota; kingdom Metazoa; phylum Chordata; class Mammalia; order Diprotodontia; family Macropodidae; genus Notamacropus; species Notamacropus eugenii. Next base: position 112,082,079 of record NC_092872.1, on the reverse strand, counting down.
GATGTAGAGTTACCTAGGATTGAGGTTTTTGGTGAGGTTTGAATAGCATTAGGACAGTGGAACAAGGACTGTGGCTGTTGACTGCAATGGAGAGTTGGATTAGTTCACCAAGGGGTAAAGAGTGATAAAGTAAGAAAGTATAGTCAGCACACACTTCATTTTGGTCTGTTCAGTGTCCCATTTGCCTGAATGGGAGGCAGACTTCTCATGATCTTAGAAAGTCACTTAACCTTCTAGGTTCCGTTTTTCTTATTTATAGCATAACTGGGGATAGAAGTGATCCTCTCTAAGGATCTTTCCCCACTAACTTTCTATGTCCTATGAAGTTATGAAAGTTGTAGTCTCCAAAATAACTTCTTTAGTGTGCCTACTGTGGTTTTCAAATGTTCATATCATGTTTAAATTTTTCAAAGAGGTTTTAATCAGTTACAGAAATAATGCGTCCTTTGAGAAGGACTGCATTCATAGCAAGGAGTGATTTGCCTTTATTAAAGATATTTGAAATTTAGTGTGGGAACAGAGATGACATGTTAATCGTTATACTCACAGCTATTGTAAATCATCATGGGAATCTCTTCCTGATAAAGGTTTAAGAAGTGCAGAGAGTAGATTGAAAGTGAATTAACATTATCCTGAAAAATTAAACCATTATAATTTATAAAATTTTCATATAAATAAGTGCTGCTAACAATAGATAGTTTTAAAACAAATGTGGCTGATGAATTGACATGTTCTGAAGTATGTATTTTTTTGCTGCTAAATGGATCTGATTATATGGTCTCTTTGTTGTTTTCCATATTTAACCTAGTATTTCTCAACATAAGCTCAGGATTGATGTATATTTTCTTTTTTGATCTGGACTTGTGATTTCAACAGTGCAGGAAAATCCTGATTTTGCAAACTCCCTGCATTATTGATATTCAGCAATTCATCTATAAGTCTTCAGTTTCCCTGGGATGTTAAAAGTTTAACGTCTTGTACATTATCACACAACTATAATATGTATCTGAATTATGATTTAAACCTAGGTCTTCTTTACGTTAAGGCTAGCTTTGTATTTGTAATGCCATGCTGTCTCTCATCTGTATTGTGTGTGTATGTGTCTCTGTGTTATATACACACATATTAAAATGCCAGAGATAGAGACTAGGATATAGGAAACTCCCTCTAACAATGGCACCCTAGGATACTAAGAGATACTTTCCCAATATTTCACAACCTCTATGTGTCAAGAAATAGAGCATGATCCCAGGTTTTCTTGGTTTCAAGGCCAGCTCTCTATCTAGTATGCCACATCTTTTCTCGTGTAAAGTATAAAATGGCTAAAGCAAAATCACAGAATCTGAGTTAGAACTAACCCCTACACACAAGGAATGTATACCTATAATCTACCCAACAGTGATCATCCTATGTTTGCTTGAAAACATCTAAGGAGGGGGAACCTACCACATTTTAACTCAGGCAGCTTACTCCATTCTGGACAGCTCTCATAGTTTAGGAATTCTCCCTGACATCAAACCTAAATTTGTCTCTTTGCAGCTTCCATCTCTGGTTCCTGGTTCTATCTTCTGGTGTCAATCAGAACAAGTCAGATCTTCTGATAGCCCTTCACATACTTGAAGGCAGTAATACTGTCCCTTTAAGTCTTCTCTGGTCTAGGATAAACATCCCTAGTTCTTTTAAAGCATCCTCATATAACTGAGGTCTGATGAGAGCAGAATACAGTGAGAGTATTATTTCTATATTCTTGGAAGCTATGGTCCTCTTAACGCAACCTAACGTTGCATTAGCTTTTTGAATGCTGCATCACACTGCTGATTCATACTGAGCTTACAGAATACCAAAACCCTCAGGTTTATTGTTGTTGTTTTTTTTTTTTTTTAATTTCTTCCAAGTGCCATGATAGTTTTTTAAATTCACCTAACATTTTTTCTTCTACCTCATATACAAAAAGGTACTGCAAGGTAAGTTCTGAAGGAGACATATGAAGAAATAAGATAAGCTATGTCATCAAAGAACTTACAGTCTAGTAGGGGAACATCTATACCTATAATATAATGTAGAACCTAAGTGCTTAGTAGCTTTACACAACACGGTGTTTCCAGGAAAGAAGAATCACTGACTAATTGTGATCTGCACTGGCTATGTGAAGACTTTAGAAATGACCTTGAATTGAATAAACTGGATTGTGATAGGTAGGATTTTAATGGCAGAATTTAGTGGTTAGGACATGTGACATTGTAGGTATAGAAAAAAAGTAAAGAAAAATCTGGAGGAAAAATGTAGAATGTGTTTGTGGGATAGTGAGAAGTCCAATTTGGTGGGATTATAGATTAAGTAAAGATGTAAAAGAATTAGATGAGATGAGAAATGTGATACAGTGGACATAGCACCTAGAGGTAATGTAGTATGGAGGTTAAAACAAACACACAAACTAGGAGAGTGAAGGCATTGATTCCACCTTTACAGCTGCCCTGCTTTGTAACCTCAGGCACAGAAAGGACATATCATATACAATATAATTTTCCCCATCTGAAAAATAGTGATATCTGCCATGCCTACCATCATTAAGGATCAGTTCACGAATAAGTGTTGACTAAGTGCCTGCTGTATTGTTGTTCAGTCATTTCAGTTGTGTCCAACTCTTTTGAACCCATTTGGGTTTCCTTAGTAAATATCATGGAATGGTTTGCCGCTTCCTTCTGCAGCTCATTTTACAAATGAGGTGAAGTGATTTACCCAGGGTCACACAACGAGGAAGTATATCTGAGGATAGATTTAAACTTGGGAGAATGAGTCTTCCTGACTCCAGGGCTGGCCCTCGATCCTTTGTAGCACCTAGCTGCCTTGGTAATACAAATTTAAAGGTGAAATAGCCTCTGCTTTCAAAGAGTTAAGATCCTTTTGAAGGTGGGGCATGGGCTAAGGAGAGTGGAGATAGATATTTACAGATATTTACAGAAATACACATTAATTTTTGTAGGGAGTTCCCACAACCAGGAGGAATCAGGAAGGTCCTTTTGAAGGAAGTTGCATTTAAACTGAGCTATGAAGAAAGAAAAAAGGCTCTGAAGAAGCAGAGGAAAATCCTATGTTAAGGACATTATGGAGTAAAATAGTATCCCATGAAGGAAGGGAGGAAGAAGGACCACAGAACTCCTAGAGCTAAGAAATAAATTTAAGGTTTTTCTTGAAAAAGCTAGCTGAATGTTCTGAGAAGGAAGCAGCTGCTTGCCCTTCAAGCAAAGATAAAGTAGATTCATGGATGTTGTCAGGGGAGATTTCAGCCAGTAAGGGTCAGAGGAAGAAGGGAAGAGCAGTGTTGATTGGTGACTCCCTGAGGTAACTATTTGATGACCTGTTAGCAACAATAGAGAAATCTGCTGTCTTCCCACAGTTTGTTTCCAAAATTTGACAGAGAACTTTCCCAGATTTGTCAGACGAGTTGACTACTACCCATTTTTCATGATTCATATGAGCACGAAGTATTCTACCAGAAGGTACCTAGAAATCAGTGCCAAATATTGTGAAGTCTGGGGCAAGAAACTGAAGAAAATAGTTCCACAAGTGTTCCTTTTGCACATCCATTGAAGGCAAGGAGTGCAAAGAGAAAAGCAGTTTGGGGAATGAATGGTAGGTTAAAGAGATGACATCGGAGAATGGAATTTTAATGTCTGTACCATGACAAAATATAGGAATGATACACTCCTGACCAAGGATGGAATATACTTAACAAGGGCTTGGGAAGAATGTATTTGTCTGTTGACTTACAAATCTCATCAAAAGAGCTTTAAATGAAAAGGGAACTGGGAAGGGGAAAACTACTTATGTATGTTTATTAAGCTAGATCCTGTGGAGAGCAGTCACATACAAGTACCAGAAGTACCCAAAAAGTTCATGAGACAAAAATCCAAGAATGGATTTAGTAGCAAAATTCTTGACCTGTATGTCTTGCTGTATTTGTCCTTCACTGCTGAAGAAGACCATGCCATCAGAGAAATGATGACATGACTTACCCTTGACTTTGTTTGGAGTGAGGGAGGGCTGTGCAAGGTCACCAGCCTCACTTCTCCTCCATAGCCATCTGGATCCTATGACCAAATATTCATCAGGATGACTGGAGATGACCCAGGATGCACTGGGAGACCTTGTATCTATGTACAAACTGAAGGAGCTGGGTGGCACATTGGATAGAACCCTGAGCCTGGAGTCAGTAAAACCTGAGTTCAAATCTGACCTCAAATATTTTTGCCTCAGTTTCCTCATCTGTAAAATGTAGATAATAACAGCACCTACTGTCCAGTGCTGTTGTGAGGATCAAAGGAGATAATTTTAAAGTTTTTTGGCACGCAGCAAGCACTATATTAATGTTAGCTATTATTATTAGCATTGTTATTTTATTATTAAATGCATAAAATATAGGCAATAAGTGAGATGAACAAGATATCCTAATTAACGGAAGGAAATTTGGCTTCAATAGGTATCATTGAGACTTGGCTATGGAAGAATTGGAATAAGTAAAGGATTGGGGCATGGCAGAGGAACATTTTAAATTAAGAAGATATGCTCATGGTGGAATATCTAGGAACTGGAGAAGGAAAGCATGGGAGAGAACATTTGGAAGCAAAGTCAGTGGATGCAGAAGGAGAAGTGATCTTTTCGTTACTGTCATACCTACACAGAAAGAGGACATATATGAAGCCAAGAAACATGTCACAAGCCTGACATATAGGTAGAATACATTAGTGATGGGGGATTTCAGGTATCTGGACATTTCTGTGTAGTCTTAATGCCAAAAGCAGAGCAGTTCATGTATTTTTTTTACTTACCTGAATAATAATGCCTTACTTTAAAAGGTGGAGAAATCAATATGGGAATACTATATTTTGGATGTTATTCTCATTAAGAAACTTTGGAGAAACTGTTTGCTGAGTTGGAAAAGATAGGAATCTTGGTGAGGACAGAAGCAGGTTGTGAAAAGACTACTCCTTTTTAGAGTTTCTTAAAGAGAAGGAGAGGAGAGTTGAAAATAGTTTTGAATGCACTCTAGGTTTTTAGGGAGCAGATTTCAGGGTGCTCAGAAGGGATAGGTAGGATCTCATGACAAAATTCTACAGAGGAAGTCCACCCAGAAAAAATGGGGATCTCTCAAAAACAGAATTTTTGAAGACACAAAGACAAAATTCCGATAAGGAGAAAAAATAGGAAAGACCTGAAGAGACCAATGTGAACGCGTGAGAAATTTACATACTGATGATAGATATAAAAGCAGGCAACAAAGGAGGAATATGAAAGTATAGTTTGACACTTTGAGAGCAGTTTCAGGAGTGCTAAAGTTCAAGAGAAGCTTTGACTGAAAGGAAAGCAGGGAATCACAAAAGTGACAATATTGCAACATTGGAAGAGAGGAGAATCAAGGAAGGGATAGGACCTGTCCTCAGTATAGATGGGATAATGTTATCTGGTGACGTAAAGAAAACATATCTGCTCAGTTTTGCTTCAGAAAGAATGGTCTTCGAAATGAAAAAGACAAAATAAAAAATTCATAAAAGGCAGTGGATGTATAGTGAGACTGTGTTTCTTTGTCTTTAAGTTCAAATCACTTAACCCAAAAGAACTCTTCATCCTTTGGTGCAGGAAGAACTGTTGGATGTCATTGTTGAGCCACATAAGGTCACGTGTCCCAGTTTTCTACAAGGGACTAAAATGGGATTTATGAAAAACCAGTTAGCTTAATTTTTATTATTGACAAAATTTTGGGGCGTATGATACAGCTAGTGAACATTTCTAAAAGTGAGCAACAGTCACACAGAGTCGGCATATAGCTTCGTTAACAAGAGGAATATCCTTTTTTTGACAAGGTTAGTACCATAGATAGTTGACCTAGATTTTAGCTTATTATTTAATTATTACTGTCTTTCTGATCTTATGATGGATCTTATGATGGACGGATATTGACTAGACAGTTGTATAGTTGGATGATTAAGATTTAGTTGAATGGCCCAACTTTAAGAACTACTAATTTTTGAAAAACAGGATAACTAGGTGGCACAATAAATGTCAGGCCTGGAACCAGAAAGACTTATCTTTCTGAGTTCATAACCAGCCTCAGACAATTCATAGCTGTGTGACCCTGGACAAGTCACTTAACCCTACTTGTCTCAATTTTCTCATTTGTAAAATGAGCTGGAGAAGTAAATGGCAAACTATTCCAGTATACTTGCCAAGAATGCCCAAAATGGGATCACAAAGAGGCAAACACAACTGAACAACAAAATTAACATTTTTATGTCAGCTTGACATGAGGTCTCCTGTGGCATTCACCAGGGATTTGTGCTGGCCTTCTGCTGTTGCACATTTTAATCAGTAACTTGAATGAAGGAATAGGTGTCATGCTTATCAGATTTACATTCAACACAAAACTATGAGGGATAGCTAACACACTGGATGAGAGTCCGTTTCCAGAAGTATCTTGATAAAACTACAATATGGGAGTGAATCCAATATGATGAATTTCATAGGAACAAATATTAAGTATTAGGTTGGCATTTAAAAAATCAGTTTCACAAGTACAAGATGGGGAAAGTATAGCTAAATAACATTTTACCTTAAAACATCTGGGGTTTTAGTGGATTTCAAAGTCTTTATGAATAAATAGTGTGATATGGTAGCCCCCCAAAAGCTAATGCAACACGGGTTGCATCAATAGAAGCATAGGAGTCCACAAATAATGAGATGTGATGGTCCCATTTTACTCTGCTTTGGTCAGTCCATATTTGGAGCCCTGTTTTCTGTTCTGGGTACCACATTTTAGGAAAGGCATCATTAAACATGGAGAATGTCCTGAGGAAAGAATCAGGAAGATAAAGTTTATGCCATATAATTGAAGGAAATGGTGATGTTGAGAATGGAAAAAAAATGACTTAGTAGAACAGAGGGTATATAGTAGCTGTCTTTGTGTATTTAAAAAGTCATATGGGTAACAAAAATACTTGTAGCAGCCCTTTTTGTGATGGCAAAGAATTGGACATTGAGGGGATGCCCATCAATTGTGAAATGGTTGAACAAACTATGGTATGTGAATGTAATGGAACACTGTTATGCTATGAGAAATAATGAGGTGGCAGATTTCAGAAAGACCTGGAAAGATTTACATGAACTCATGCTGAGTGAAGTGAGCAGAACCAGGAGAACATTGTACACAGTAACAGCAACATCATTCGATGATTAAAATAAGATACACTTAACTCTTCTCAGCAATACAGTGATCCAAACAATTCCAAAAGACTCATGATGGAAAATGCTGTCCGCATCCAGAGAAAGAATTATGGAGTCTGAATATAGATTGAAGTATACTATTTTCACTTTTTTGTTATTTTCCTTTCTTGTGGTTTTCCCCTTTTGTTCTGATTCTTCTTTCACAACACAACTAATGTGGAAATATGATTAATATGATTGTACATATATAACCTATATTAGATTACTTGCCGTCTTGGGGAGGAGGGAGAGAAGGAAGGAATGGAGAAAAAATTGGAACCAAAAATCTTATAAAAGTGAATGTTGACAACTGTCTTTACATGTAATTGGAAAAAATTCTATTAAGTGGAGGGAAAAAGAAAAGTCATATGAAAGAGGGATTTAACTTGTTCTGTAAAATAGCAGAACTAGGAGCCAAGGAAATTAAAAAGAGGAAAAATTTATGATCAACATGAAGAAAAGCTTTCTTACAAGCAGTGTTATGGGTTGCCTTTGAAGGAAGTGAGTTCACTTTCACTGGAGGAGGGTCTTCAAGCAAATACTGAGTGTTACAGAGTGAATTATTTTTTAGGCATGGGTTCTACTAGATGCATACTATGAATCTTTCCAATTCTGAAATCCTATGAGTCTGAAAATTTTATCCCAGACATTTTTCAGTTCTGATATTCTATATTGTCTTATTATTTCTCCCACCCAACAAAAATCAGTACTCAACTCACAAACTAGTCATTAGTCACCTTTTTCAAGTTGCTAGTTAATATAGTTGCACCTTTCCCCATGGAGGTCAACAGCAGTGATTCCCACTGTGTCGGGTTAAAGGTCCATTTATTCTTCTGTACATTTCTAGCACCTCTGCCATCCAGTAAACAAATCTATCAATCAGAGGGACTGGAAAACAGTATTCGCTCTGCAGACTTCTAAATCATGAACTATGTATTTTCTTTCTTATGTCATATAAAGGTAGGTGTTTTTAAAATGGGGATGTAAGTAATCTGGTCAGAATGAAAACTTTGTCAGGATTGTAGCTTGAGCAGTGAGCTATAAGCTTGAGCCTTTGTGACACTACTCCAGGGCAGTGACATTGAGAAATTAACCATGCCAAAAGACCAATTTTTTAAAGGCTTTTTCTCCTCTACAATAAGCCAATGTTGATCCATCACTGAGGTTATTAAATACCATATTTTTTTCTTGAGAATAGGGGAAAAAATCATTAGTTTCATTGTTAATAATACCTTTTGGCTCCTGATTTAGGAAAATGGAATTTTGTTTGCCTACTCAATTGAATTCTTCTGTTGTTTTTCTAATTTCAAATCTAACCACAAACCCATATAGCTATACAATCATGGGCAAGTCATTTAACCTATGTCTGCCTCAGGTTCCTCAACTGTAAAATGAGGACAAAGAGACCACCTACTTCACAGGGTTGTTGTGAGGATGAAATGAGATGTAAAGATTTGTAGTGTTCAGCACAGTGCCTGGCACATATTAGGGGCTATGTAAATACATATTCCCTTCCCCTATCCCTGTCCTAGTACCTTCATTGAAGTTTACAAAGGGCTTTAAGAATATGTATTGATATTTGGAGCCCCCAGCGATCCCATGTTCATATTAAAATAATGTTCTCACTCTTTGCAATCCTGTATTCAATCACGAAGAAACATTGCTTAAGCACCTAGAACATGTCTGAGACTGGGCTAAGGCATTGGATTCTGATAAAAATGAAATAGCTCTCAATGAATTATGTCCTTTGACGAGGGGTGGGGGGAAGGGGGAGGTAGGAAACTGTTTGTACACATGAATGTACAAAATGTACAAAAAATAAATTAGAGGTAATTTTGGAAGGAGTCTACATATTGTAACAAACACATTCTACTGAGTGAGTTACACGAGTAACAAAGATCTCTAAAGAATTTTGCATCACATATAGGTGAAAGGACAAGTATGATGTTACTTTTACAATCATGCAGCATTTTAAATCATTTAGCATTTATTTAAGTGCCTGTATTAGTGCCAGGCATATAGTAAATGCTGGAGACACAAAGACAAAAATGAAAGTCTCTTCCCCAAGGAGCGTATGTTCTATTGTGTCTCTCAAACCAGTCCTCATCATTCCCTTTTTACAGCAGCATCCTATTCTGGGCTTTCCTCTCATCTCCTTCACACCATTAGCCTTTTTCCCAATTGTCCTTTCTCCCTTTGAACTATTTTAGTTCATCCTTCATGGTATAAGCTTCCTAATGTAGTGTTCTTTTTTCCCCCAAATTTATTAATTTATGGTTTTCAGTTTTCAACTTTCACTTCCATACGTTTTAAATTTTCTCCTCCTTTTCCCCACCTCTCTCCCCAAGATAGCACAGAATCTTATATGGGCTCTACTCACACATTCCCATTAGTCATGTTGTATAGAAGAATTATAGTGAATGGGAGAAACCATGAAAGAAACAAAACGTAATGAAAGAGAAAATCATCTGCTTCATTCTGCGTTCGAACTCCATACTTCTTTCTCTGGATGTGGATGGCATTTTGCATCATGAGTTCTTTGAAAATGTTTTAAGTCTTTGCATGAAGGGCCTAAGGGCTATGAAGGTCTAAGTTTATCAGATACAGTCCTTGTACACTGTGACTCTTACTGTGTATAATGTTCTCCTGGTTCTGCTCATTTCAGTCAGCATCAGTTGACATAAGTCTTTCCAGGTTTTTCTGAAGTCCTCCTGTTCGTCATTTCTTATAGCACAATAGTATTCCATTACATTCATACACCACAGCTTGTTCAATCATTCCCCAATTGATGGGCATCCTCTCGATTTCCAGTTCTTGGCCACCACAAAAAGAGCTGCTACAAATATTTTTGTATGTGTGGGTCCTTTTCCCATTTTTATCATCTCTTTGAGATACAGCCCAAGTGGTGTTGCTGGATCAAAGGGTATGCACATTTTGTCTAGTCCTTTGGGTATAGTTCCAAACTACTCTCCAGAATGGTTTGATTAGCTCACAGCTCCAACAATAATGAACCTAAGGTAGTGTTCTAACCAGATCCTATTATTATCCTCCTCAAAAATAAATAAAATTTAAAATAAATTTTAATAATAAATAATAATAATAAAAATAAAAAATAAAATAGAATTCCTCATCCTGTCATTCAAGGCCCTCTATGACATGGTTCCAACCTGTTATACTTGATCTTATCCCATTTCTCTGCTTGACATATTCTACATTCCAGCAACACTGGACTCCGTGTAGCTGTAGTCTTCCACCCCAATATGAGCAAAATTCTATGGCAGATTTTTCTTGCATGTCTATGTCTGCCTATTAAAGCTTCTTTCTTTAAGGGTCCACTAGTGCCATATTCTTCTCAAAGCTTTTCTTTCCTTCCCGGGATGAAAGTGCTCTCTGTCTTCTCAGACTTCTCATAGCACTTTGCCTGGATCTGTTCCTTGCCTTTATCACATTTTTCCTTGTGTCACGGTCTTTTGAGTACCTCTGTTTCCCACCCTCATATTAGATTGCAAGATTTTGGTAGCAAGATCTGTTTGGATATCTTACATCCCCATTATCTGACCCAGTGCCTTTACAGTGGAGGCAGGTAGGTGGTGCAGTGGATTAGTTCCAGATATGGAGTCAGGAAGACCTGAGTTTGAATTTTGCTTTAGATCCTGGGTAAGTCACTTAAACTCTCATCTTTAGTTTCATCATTTGTAGAATAGGGATGAGAAGAGTACCTGTCTCATAAAGAAGGAAAGAAGCAAGCTTTTCTTTAGCATCTACTATGATCCAGGTATTGTGCTAAGAGCTTTGCAAATATCACATTTAATCCTCACAACAACCCTGGTGCTGTTATTTTCCCCATTTACAGTTGAAGAAACCGAGGTAGACATAGGTTAAGTGCCACATAGCTAGTAAGTGTCTGAGGCCAGATTTGAACTCAACCCTTCTTGACTCTAGTAGACTCTGTCTACTGTGCCACCTGCTTTTAGGAAGTTTCCAAAGTTGTTGAGATAAAATAAGATAATATTTCTAAAGCACTTTGAAAATATTAAAGTGTTACAGTAATGCTCTTAGTAGTAGTAGTAGTGGTGGTAGTAGTACTAAATGTTTGTTTAAATGATACTAGTATAACTAGAAAAAGAAAAGATTGACAACATGTAACTATCATATACAACACTGCTGAGACCATTTCATTTATTTATTTATTTTATCCAGGTGTGGCCTTCAGAGAGGAGAACTTGAAGACAAGTCAAAGAAAATAATTAAAGTGGTCAGAAATTTTGAAAAAAAAAATGCTTCAAGTCAAAAGCAATTAGAATTGCTTTTGCCTTTTTATTGTTATAGTTTTTCTGTCATCCAAAATAACCTTCTATCTTTGTAAAATTAAAGTACTAAAACAATTTAAGTTTTGAAAAGTAAAACCTTAATAAGTCATAGAAACAAAGTATTATTTTAAAATGGGCTACAATTCCAACAAGGAGTAACTTGCTTTGTTCAGGCTCTACCGGAGTAAAACATGTGAAAGAGCTTTGAAAAAAAAATAAAGCACTTTTTAGATACATAATAACATTGTTGTCTTTATTAAATTTATTGATTAATCAGTAAGCATTTGTTGACCATCTTCTGTGTGTCAGACACTGCTGGGAATCATTTGACCTTTAGGGACAATTATTCAGAGATACTGAATTTGCTACTTTTTGTATCCAGTGGAAATACGATGAGAGGGAATGGGTTTATTTTCACTCTTTACTCCACAACTACTTCATCTGTAGCATACTATCCAGTATCCCTTTTCCTCCCCTCCAAAATCCACTGTCCCCTCCTTGAGCATTCCTCTCTTCCTTCCACCCAAACTGTACAATAATGAACCATTACCAAAGTCAACTTCACTGTGGCACCTGTATAGATGTGTCAATCTATACTCACAGTCCCTGTCAACTTCCAAACTGAAGTGTCCACTCACCACCATTGTTTCCCCTTTAGACTGTAAGTTCCTGAGACCAGAAATTGTCATTGCTGAGCACGTATTAGTACTTAATAAATGCTTCTTTAATTTGTATTATGTAGACTTTTTTTTTAATGGGACAAATGGTTGCTAGCAATCAAAATGGCTTTATATAACCCACGTTAATAATATGTTGTGGTCATACAGTACACAGTAATAACCCACATTATGTCATGATCTGACGCCCCTATGAGCAAGGTCCTTCAAGCACTATCTCCATTTTATTGATGATGAAGTGGAGGCTCACATAGGGTAAGTGGATCACCTAGGATCACATAGATAATAAGTATTGGATTTGAAAACTTAGACTCAGGTCTTCTGTCTCTTTGTCATTGTTTTTTGTTGTTATATCACATTGCCAAAAGTATTATTCTGAGATTAGTCCTGCAAGTTGTTTACAAAGAGGATGATAGTTCATTTGCATAGCATGATTTTTGTGTGACTTTCCCCTGAGTGAGAGAAAAATCACTTAATTTGATCTCTCCAGGGCCCAAGTAGTCTAAAATTTGTTGGAAAGGCTGGTGACTTTAGGTAGGAGAAAGCTGTCACACCCAAATGTGCTATCAAGAATATGGTACAGTAGCTGAAGGAAAGAGGAATAAAATGGAGACAGGGTGGTATAGTAGAAAAAGCATTGGATTTGGAAACAGAAAATGTATCTGGGCTTGATTTCTACCTACAACATTACCAGTGTGACCTTGGGCAAATAATTTATCCTTGCTGGGCCTCAGTTGCCTCATCTGTAAAGTGAAGGGATTTGACTAGATAACCTGAGGTTCTTCCCAGTCCTGGATCTATTAGCCTACCATGGAAAACTTTACTATAACTTGATTCTTCAGATCTAAAACATTAATGCTCCCAGTTTTATGTTATACATGAAAATGAATGCACAGGAAAGGCTCAGGAGGTTGCAATTGATATCTGTCTGTCTCAAATATCACAAGACCTTTTCCTTCAAGGGAAAGGCCTATAAAATACGTCATGACTTTTCTTCTTCTCATCCCTTTCCTACACAATATATGGTGTCTGTAATAAAATTCATATTAGAATGAAACACACAAGGGGGGGGGGTGAGAAATTCTGTTATGCTTGTACTAAATACCCATAATTCCCAAATTTAATTTTGTGAAGGACAAATCAAAGTCTGCTTTTGCACCAGCTGGACAGTCATTCCTCTTTAATGTTCTGATTGTACTGGTGGAAAGGTTGGTGGGTTGGAAAACAGTAAACCCTTTGTACCCTTGCTCTCCTCTTGGCTTCTGCACACATCATCTGCTTTCACACTGTATTGTAGTTTTAATCGGCATAATTTCCTTCTCTCACAGGAGGTAATTTCTTTTATGGAAGGTAATTTTTAGTCTTATCATAGAAGGGAAGTTGGGAGAGCAATTTCCAGTTTGAGGGGACTTATGTTTAGATATTTAGCGAACTTCACACATGTGTCTTTTCATGGCAAAACTATAAAAGCACAGGGAAAGTTATTTTGCTTTAAAGTCATGACTCAGTGAAACCCTAGGGTATGGCTGTGATCCATATATGTCTATTCCATCCCCCTTCTCTGTCATTCTGTCTGCTCAATACTGGCTCAGTAACTTTTTTGTAAGTCCCTGCCTTAATGGTGTGTTTACAAGGGTTGGAAAGCTCCCCCTGGCCGTGCTGTGATTCCCTCGGGCTTCTAAGGGAGAACAGATGGTTGAACGAAACTCAGAGCCACCCCTATACCTAATGATGAAAAATGACCAGCCTCCTGGCAAATGAGGTTCATAACGAATGTGCCTTTTAATCCTGATAAACAGAAATTTGAAACAAGAAAGGATAAAATCTAAATGGGAACACTTCATGAGTCATTGCAGTTTTATTTGCATATGAAGCACTTAGTAAAAGGCCAGCCAGAACAGTTTCTGCATATGCACTTTATTAGGTGTACTGTCATGACCACATGGATGACAGTGGCCTTGAGGGAATGCTCCTGGCTCCTCTCTCTGTTAGGTGATATCAAATGCAGGTTAGTCTTCAGAGTAGAGTCAGGGACTGAATTTGTCCTTGCCTGCCATAAGATGTTAAGGCAAAAAATAAATTATAATTTCCTTTTGCTGAAAATGCCAAGTTTGAGATCTAACCGTATACTTGTTTTTCCTTTGACTTGGGAGTTCTCAGAATCCTTCCTAAAGTCTTCTTTCTTACTGTGGCATGAAGGGGTCACTTGGGTTTTCAAAGGACATGGCAGTGGGCTGCAAGCTCTGCTGAGTTCTACCAAGCTGGACATACTTAGAGAATTGGCCTAGCAATGGACCCTTAACTAGACAACTAGTCCAGATACCTTTGGAAAGACTCATTGCTAGAAGGAAAGTGATGATGTATTACCAGGTAATGACATATTTTTAAGCCAGTGCCACCCATGGAACACTCTAAGTCATGAAGGAGTTGTTAATTTATATCTGCAGAGGATTCACACAGATTAAATGTCTTCAAAAGATCTGTGTAGTTCAAATATTGATAATTGAGTAGAATGAAATTAATTAGCATTGCACAAAGTTTCCCATTTTATTCTCTGCACCTAAGTCCTCCTGACTTAGAACCATCATCATAGAATGTCACCCTAAAAGACAGTGTTGGAAAGTCTACTGATAGTTTTTCCTGGTCAAGGAGACTTTATGCCAGGGAATATAAAGTGATCCCACAAGAGGCCTTAGCAAAAGGCTCCTTTGGCCTTAATTTACCATCAGCTGTACCCCAGTAAACTGATAGCCATGCCTTGTTCTACATAAGTGGGGTTATGTTTCCATTACCTCTGAACAAACCAAAATACAAAGTATGAAAAAAGCGCTAGATTAAGGAATCATGACACCTACATTAGAATTCCAGCTCTGATGCTTAGTGGCTACTTGTTCTTGGCTTCAGTTGATTCATTTATAAAATAGAGATCATAAATTAGGGGAGGGATTGAATTGAGAGGGAAGGTAGAGCATCCATGATTTCATTGAGGAGGAAATTCCCAGTGGGAAACTGTCTATACTTTATAACCTCAGAATTGCCTGGAGGTGCTGAGAACATGAACGTAGGGACAGAAAAACCAGTATGTGTCAGAGATGATATTTGAACCATAAGTCTTTATTAATACTTGGACTACCTAATTTCATCAAACTGTTGTGTGGGAAGTACCTTATAAACCTTAATATGTTCTATAAATATGAATTATTTACATGTGATGACATATATTATAAAAGATATTGAGTTGGTCACAGATTATACAGGGTGTTCCAAAAGTCTTGGTATAGTTTCAAGCTATTAAAATTTAGAAGATTAAAAGGAATGCATCTGGCCTTAAAAATATATACAAGATGTCCCTAAAGTCTTTGTAGTTTTGAGCATTAATAGCTTCAATCCCTTTTATGTACTCAGTGACTCAGTGACATTGACCTCCTTGCTATCCCTTGACCAAAACACTCCATCTACAACTGTGTAGTTTCACTGCTTGTCCCCTATGTCTGGGACTTTCTTCTCATCTCCTCCCAGCTTTCATCAAATCTCGGCTGAAGTCCCACCTGTTGTAACAAGCCTTTCATCTTTAAGACTGGTCTCTTCCCTCTGAGATTGCCCTCAAGTGCAGATGCAGGAAAGAAGCCTGCCTCTGACCATCTTAGTCACCCCAGTGTTCAGTAAAAACCCGTGGCTCCCTATTTCCTCCTAGACCAGATATGAAATCCTCTCTTTGGCTTTCAAAGCCCTCTTAAAGCTTTGTTATTTACATTTCTGAACATGTTTCCTCTTCGAAAGTGAACTTCTTAAAAGTAGAGACTGGTTTTGCCTCTCTTTTTTATTCCCAGCATTTAGCACAATGCCAGGCACATAGTAGGTCCTCAATAAATGTTTGCTGATTTGGCTGTGATCTCTTCTTGAATTCCTCCTTCTAGGGCACTGGGAAAAAGGAACCAGTCAAGAAATGCTGGTAAAAAATTGCAACCGGCCTGTAAATATATACAGGGTATACCCTTTTAACTTTCTATCTTATACTTTAGGTAGTTAGCTCCTGTGTCATCTCCTGCTTATAATTGGAAGGATTTTTGAAATGAGGGGAAAGGAGTTCTCCTGACTCTTAAGTACTGGAGAATGCAGTTGACCCTGGCCTATTTGCTTTCCAACACAGGAGACAACATGCACAAAACTATGCACAAACAACATATATAAAGGATAAATTGTATAGTCTCAGAGAGAAGGCACTATGATTAAAGGGGTTTGGGAAAGGCTTCTTATGGAAGGTAACACTTCAGCTCACCTTCAGCCAAGACTTGAAGGAAATTAGAGAAATCAGGAGTGGGAGATGAGAAGAGAAAGAATTCTAGATATGGGGAACAAGCAGTGAAAATGCACAGTTGGAGGATTGAATGTTTTGTTTCAGTTGCAGCAAGAAGGATGGTATGACTGGATCACAGAGAGAGGAGAGAAAAGTTTAAGAAGCCTGGAAAGACAGGAGGGCATCAGGTTAGGAAGAGTTTAAAAACCAAACAGAGGATTTTATATTTGATCTGGGAGGTAATAGGGACGCACTGGTGTTTATTGAACAATGAGGTGACTGACATGGTCAGACCTGCATTTTAGGAAGTTCAAATTGACCATAAAGTGAAAGATGATGGATGCTCTCTCCTTCTACCTGTTCTCCCCTGACCAACACTCTGCACCAATATTTCTCTTCATTCCAACATTATGGCATGTTTAAGCAATTGGATTGTCATAAAATGTTACCTTATTCAGGCTGAAGTTCTTGATTTTCTTGGTACCTGGCAAGCATACCATGGATGCAAGTGACAAACAGTGCCTAGGAGATGGGGAAAGAAAGTTGGGAAGAGAAGCCTGTGGTGTGAGTGGCAGGGATGATCTTGATTTCCTTTTGGTAATTGAAGAGATGCTTTCCTTTTCCCCCAGAGGTGAAGTTTACTAGATTAATAGCAGCCAAGACTCATTGGAACTGTGTACTTGGTCCTACGCTGGATACCCATTTCTTTCTCCATATAATTCAAGGTATTGATTGTATAAAGTCTTTTGTCTTTTTTTAGTGGAATCTTTTCCTAATATGTATATATGTATATGTAATTTATATACACACACACACTTTTAAACTCCTCTCATATTTTCTCCTATAGCACTTGGCACAAATGTTTAAGAAGTATTTAAGAAACAGTTGATATTCTATTTTTGTAGCACAATTAGATATTTTCATGGCCTTTCTTAATGTCCTACTTGAATCACTTGCTGAAGTATAAAGGTGACCCTGGATTCACAACATATCATTACCTCTAAAAGATACTATGAAACCTAGTTAAGTTTGGAAAGGTTTATCATCAGAAGGTTAACCACTAGATGATAACTTTTTTTTTCAGGTATAGCAATTCATGAAAGCCATTTACAGAGATGATCGGGTCTGCCCCAGTGGAGAGTGATAAAACTGATGAGACTACCTATCCTTTGGAAGCATTGAACATAAAAATTGGAAGCTAATTTTTGCAAACAATGCATTCCTTTCAAACTACTGACAAAAGTTCCTCCAAGGATGTTCTTCAGGTTCATAAATTGCCCCACCAAAAGGTTTTGAACCTCTTAATCCCTGTAAAAATTCAAGACAATATTAATAGTATTCTTGCTTAAAAAATAAGGAGTAATTCCCAGATTGCATCCATTATGGTGCAGTATTTACTATTGTTTCTCCCATTGTATATCTATCTTTCCTCTCTAGTCAACCTCTGAGCAGATGAAATGTTTTGAGGAGGAAAATCTAGGGAAAAAATGATTTATCAAATAATACCTTCTCCCAACGGCTTTTGTATCTGCTTTGAAATAGCAGCTGGGTTGCTCACAGAGGATTCTATAAGTAGAACCTTCAAAGCAGATAAAAGATTGGATTTTTTTTTAGCGTTTCTGGTATACGAGGAGAGACTAAGAAGTTTGTTCTCACTCTGTTCACCTTTAATTCTCTAAGCTGCCTCTTCCCGTTTCCCTCCTTAACTTTCCTTCCTTCTTTTGGGTTGTCAGTACAAGGACGGTGGTTCTCCATTTATTTTCAACCCTGTGAGGTGATGGGAACAATAACTTGGGGTTGTACATTGTTATTTACCCAGTCAGCTAAGAGGGGCCATGCTACCCCTTCAATTGATATTCATTAATCTTTGAGATTTCTTCTCTACCCTTTACAAAAGAAGACTATACTCTGCTCAGTTACACAGCATTCAGTAACCTGAAAGAAAAGCCTGAATGTTGTTCTACTTTTCATTAATACCCAAATCCTCCCTCTCTTGTTATCTCTGTCCTGATCAGTTAGGGCTCTACCATCCCTAGTGGTGGCATGGCTGAGCAGTGAAGGTATCCTCTCCAGTCTAAGGAGATAATCCTTTATAAAGGATTTTCCAGTGAAGGGTCTGGCATAGCATCTGTCACATCACTGGTGGGGTGATGATATCAGGGAGATCAGGCCATTAGCAAGAGGGGTGGGGAGGAAGAAGAATTCTAAAAATTAAAGGCCTACTCAGGAGAAAAAAGTTGGAATTACAATTTTACCACATCAGCAAACTTGCTGAAGTTTCAGCCACCAGTTCTAACTAGATCTGGGTATGGTTTAAACCTTAAGCATACTAGAATAGGAGACTAAAAGAGTAGGACCATAGATTCCTCTGGCCATTCAGTTAATCATTTCGTTATAAAAATGCAAGCTTTTTTTTTTCCTTTTAGAGGAAGCAATATATAGTGGAACGAACACTGGTTTTAAAGTCTCAGAAGACTCTGAATCTCGACTCTGTCATGTACTACCTCCGTAGCCTTGGGAAAGCCTCCCTAAACCTCAGTTTCCTCATCTGTACTAATAGTACTTTTCTTACATATCTCATAGAATTAAAGCCAAATGAACTATAGTATTTTTTTAAAACTATTAAAAATAACATAGGAATATGAATTTTTGTTGTTTTCTTTTTATAATTATGTTGCCATTTACTGCCAAAACAACAGTAGTAACAAACACTTTGCTTGGTTTTCCTCACCTCTACTTAGAATAATATTTTACTCTCAGGTGAGAACGGAATCATTTTTGTCATGAAGGAAAAAAGAAACTACTTTGAGGAGGAACACAAACATCCACTCTCTCATTTAGAAATTTCATTTCCTAATAGTTCACCCGTAATAGCAATGGGATGTTTTAGTGACGTTTTAACGTGTCAGTATCTGAAGTGCTCTCTCTATAACACAGGAATTCCTCCTTGCCAGTTAAACTACCTTGAATAGCAAAGGTAATCCTGAGGAATCCTCATTGCTCAGATGGATCAGGAACATGTTTCCAAAATTAGTCCAGCACACAGGCTTCACTCTGATGGATTAGGCTCTCTACCCCTCTCTGAGGACCATCTGTCTCATGGGCACAAGGAAAACAGGCATCTGTTGAGATCTGCAGGACTGCCACCTGGAGATCTTCCCATACAATGTTTTCACATGTAGGTTTGATTATCTTTGTGCCCCAAAGTAGTTTCAAGTTCCAGGGCTCTGATTATAATAACGAAATAACCATGGCTTAGTATTTTTTTGTTTCTGAGCTGGGGTTTGTGGTAGAATGGCTGGTGAAAGGTCCATCTGTCAAGACCATAGGAATTAAGTTCATGTGGGTATTTGGGGGGTCCTGTGTTTTCAACAATTTAACCTTAGGTCTGTAGGGTTTGTTTTGTGCTTATGTTTTGTCTTCAGTGGCTTTAATAAAGATTTGTTGCTGTACAGCACTTGATTTCATTATGACTTAATAAGTGTCCCTTGCAGAGGACATTGTATGGTGCCACATAAAGAGACATGGTTCCTTGATGTTAAACTCTAGTTTTCTTATAGAACATTCAAGGTAGAGAGCCACATCTGTTGATGTAAGCCTCCTTTGGCCATTCCATTGACTTTCATACGTTATTATCTGTTATGACTCCTCACAACACGGACCTGGGACTAACTTTAGAGTTCATCCTATCCAAACCTCACTCTTTACAGGTGAGTAAAAGAGGTAGAGAGAGGGAGAAGGGAGACACAGAGTAAATGTGTAAGGGGCTTATATTCATGCAACAATAGATTTAGAGTTGGTGAGGGACTTTAAAATTCATCTTACCCAGCTCCCTTATTTTTCAAATGAATAACTGAGACCTAAAGAAGTTTAAATAGTTTATCTAAGTTCACACAGGTAGTGACAGATCTGGGATTTAAACCAAGCTACTTTTGTCCAAATCCAACACTCTTCCCACCATACGATGACCTTGCCTAGTTGCTGGTGGGACTGGGATCCATATCTCTGGGTTCATTAACCTTTCCAAGCCAGGACATCCTGAAAAGATTGTAGTCATATTGCCCATGTTAGATTGGTATTTACTTTATCACTTCTATGCCTCCTATCAACACTGTTGTTCTCCAGCTTAGGAAATAAGGTTCCCAAGTTGGAACCTTTTTGGTCCAAGGTCTCATGATAGAGAGTGATATTCTTCTTTGTTTGTAGCTTTTCCCCATTTCTCATTACTGGCACAAGAGCATCAGCTGAGCAACGATGGTATAGATGTGATAAATCAAAATATATCTGGAATTGATGTACTCAAGGTAATGACTTCATAACAGGTTCTTGCTCCATTGTTGGGCTATTAGAGGTATATCTGTTATCCTTCCTAACCAGACTGACAACTCTGTAGACTAATACATTTAAATAAGCATAACAAACTTAGACAATGTTGTTGACAAAACAGAATATGAACAATAAATCAGTGAAACAATTTTCTTACATACCTTCCCTCCTCCAGTATTTTAACTCTAAAATGGGAAAGGGATAGGAAACTATGGGAGCTTTTGGTTTCTGGTCTATCACCCAATCACCCTTGTTATCCTCAGTTTAGGGGGAAATTTTTTAAAGAGAAAATTATAATAGAGAGAATATACCTTTGTTACCAAGAAGCCTACATGGAGAGTATAATTTTTAAAAGAATTGAAAGCTAGTGTTTACATTTAAGATGTCATTTCAAGTTTTAAGTTTGAGAGTTAAACATCTTTGATCCAAGGAGGAAAGAACCAGCAGTGCTAGCTCAATGCTAACATCTCCCCATAGGGTTGCAGGGTGTATCAAAACCTGAAATTCACACAGAAATTACCATTCACTTAATCCCCTGGCTGAGCATATTCTGTGGCAGATAATACACTTTACTCTAGGCAGAGCTCAGTGCTAGAGGGCCTAGGTGAGGTAAGAAGAAATTAGAGAAGGGAAAAGGCCAGTGGATGGGGTTAGAGGAGCTGCAGTGGGCTTATTTGACCCATTTTCCCACTCCAGCCAAGTAGAAGCGGAGTTGTTTGCTGTGGCATGGACAGAGCGCACTTTGCTTTGTGAAAAGTATCCTCTAATTGAAGAAATATGTTATGGAAAAAACAGTGTTTTAAGCAATCAATTGCTGTATTCTCATCTCTTTTTCCAACTGTGAATCTGACTGATATTCCTCAAGTCCCCAAAGAGACTCTGCTAGCAGCCATGGTTGGCATCTCAATGCAGAAAAAAATAAAAGTGCAACAGGAAAAATTACGTGGGGGAAACAAAACAAACAAGCAAACAAATTTTTTTTCCTTTCCAAAATTAGGGGGAGAAAAGGGAATAAAGTATTGGAAGGTTAGGAGTGTGTGGTAATATCAATATGTTGTATTGTAATTGATAATTGAATTTGTTATCTAATAAAGTTTCTCTATAACTTTGGTACTGGGCATGGGTAGGACTAATTAGAATATGATAATTATAACATATATAATATATAATATAATAATAATAGTTTACACTGAAGTAGCTCTAAGGTTTGGAAAGCATTTTGTAAATATTCTCTTATTTGATCCTCACAATAACTTTGTCAAGTGGATGCTATTATTATCTTTATTTTACAAATGAAGAAACCAAGGCAGACAGGTTATATGACTTGCCCAGGGTCACATGGCTGGATTCGAACTCAGGTCTACCTGCCTCCAGGACTCATGCTATATGCATTGTACCAACCACATGCCAACAGGTGCCACTGACACTTGATTTATGGGCTAACTGATCTTCATCAAGTTGCTACATGAAGTTTGTTTGAGAACATTTTAGGGATAGTTCAGTGGCCCAGTGGATAGAGCTCCAGGCATGGAGACAGAAGGAACCAAGTGCGAATTCAGCCTTGTGTACTTAGTAAATGGGTGACCCTGGGCAAGTCACTTAATCTTATTTGCCTCAGTTTTCTAAAGTGTAAAATGGGAACAATAATCCCCATTGCAGAGTTGTTGTGAGGATCACATGAGATAATAATTGTAAAGCCCTTAGGATAGTTCTTGGCACGCAGTAAATGCTGCTTGTTCGTTATTATTGTTAGTGCTGTAATTTCAGTGGGTAGTATTTCCAAAATATTTGTAATAAGGAGCCATAGAATGTTAAGAGTTGGAATGGACCTAAAAGGTTATCTAATTTCATGATGAGTAAGTTGTGGCCCACAGTCAAGGATGGGAAATCTGTGGCTTCAAGGCCACACGTGACCCTCTAGGTCCTCAAATATGGCTCTTCTAACTTCATAGAACAAATCCCTTTAATAAATGGATTTCTTCAGTAAAACTTGGACTCAGTTAAAATGCAGCACCCAAGAACTTAGAAGACCACATATAGCCTTGAGGCCACAGGTTCCCCACTCCTGGCTAGGTGATATGCCTAAGGTACCCCAAGAACCTAGTATTTCTGGTCCAGTGCTTTCATGGCACTGAGGTATTGCTTGCAAGTTAACTAGTAAAGGAGACAATAGGTGACTGTCCATTGTAAGCTAAAAATATTGTACTTTCAGCTTTTTTTTCATTTCCAACAGAGAAGGGAAGGAAGAAGGGAATTAGCATTTTATAGCACCTACTGTGTGCCAGGCACATAGTAGCTAAGTGCTTTTACAAATGTTATTTCATTTGATCCTCATAATAACCTCAGGAGGTAGGTGCTATTATTATCTCACCAGCTGCTTCTTACAACATTCTCCCAGTGTGGCTTCCTCTGGCCTTGGCAATGCAGTGTTTGCTATTTTAAAATAAGGTGATAATAAGGATCTCAGAAAGAACCCCACCACACTCTCCATAGAAATGGAGGCAGGAAAGGGGAGCCAATGCTTCCCCTTGGTTTAATGTATGAATGCTACCCACCCTGAGTTTGATCACTTCTGACTCAGGTCAAATGAGATTGCCTTATCTGGAAAGAGCTGCTATGTCAGGCAAGGAACTGGAGAGCAGTATAAGAACCAACCAGGCAGTTATGGAGTCACATTTCAATCAGGTGCTGCCCTAAACCAGTGACTCAAATTGATGGTTCTTTAAGCCTCTTGAACCTATTTTCTATGGATCCACAATGAACTGTGGAAAAAACTGTTCCTGTAGGCCCACCAAAGTATATTTTTATGCTAGTCTAAATCTTTGAAAGAGTAAGCAGATAATGAGACTATATATGGCTTCTTATTTACTTTAGAATGAAACCACCTGGCGTAGGTGACCTTGGATGGATGAATCAAGCAAATTTCAGATGATGGATAATAAAATAATGCTCTCACTACCTCTCTTTCCTCCTTCCCTACACATACACACACACACACACACACACACACACACACACACACACTCTCTGTCTCTGTCTCTGTGTCTCTGTCTGTCTCTGTCTCTCTCTGTCTGTCTGTCTGTCTGTCTCTCTCTCTTTCTCACTGCAATAAGAGCCAACAGATACCTAAAGCTTATCAGTTGAAAACAGGAAGAGTGTACAACCTGTTATCAATCCAGTCACATCTTACTAAATATTTCAGCATTTCTGGAATCAGACTGATGAGGGTTTTGTTTGCTAAACACAGAAAACATCTAACTTTTAAATAAATTTTATCTGCCTTGGGAAAATTACCTGCTTCCAATATAGTGGTTCTTTATAGGAAATGGCTATTGTTAGCCCTTTGAAAGCAGTGCTTGTGCATGTACTGGCTAAAATCTTCAAAGGTACCGCAGAAGGAACCCCAGAGCTTAAGTCAGGAGAAACCCAAGCTCAAATCTTTCCTCTCACACTTAAGCCATGTATGCATGGGTAAGCCTCTTTTAGCATCAGGTGCCTCATGTATGAAATGGGAATATATCTCAAGGTTGTTGAGAGAATCAAATGAAATATGCATGAAACACTTTATGAACCTTAAAGTGCTATACATAAGTCAATTTTGTAATAGCAATTATTATTTACAATAATAGTTAAAAATTCTCATTATTGCTACTTACTGCCACCATCATTAAAGGTCCCAGATATATGATTTCATCTGTGAACTCCCAGGTGAGGAAACCACTGAAGCAGGTTGGTGCCTTTGCAGCTATGTGTGGTCTTCAGAGAGTTGCCAAGAGTGCTGAGAGGTTTAAATGCCCAGTCTATGTCAACAATAAGACCTAAACCCAAATCATCATGGCTCTGAGAGCCATTCTGTATTTCTGCCTCTCTAGTATTATATATGGAGCATATTACTGAATTAATGAAAAAGCATTTATTATGCACTTCTTATGTGCCAAGTGCTATGCTAAGCTCTGGGGATAAAAAAAGAGTCCTTACCCTCAAGGACCTTACGTTCTAAGAAGAAAGCAAGTAAACACATGCAGAAGAGCAGTGTCCAGGGGACACTGTGTTTTGGGTTTTTTTAAGTAATCAGATCTGTATCAGCCTTTTCTCTGGAAAGTATGTGCCAGTTCACTTTCCTAATGGGATTTTTTCAGCATCTGTGTGACTCCCAAAGTCAGAATTCTTTGCTGACAAGACTCCACCTTATAATTTGTTTCTACTAAAATTTAAACTCCTTGAGGATAGGAACAGCCTCACTTTTGAGTTTTTGTATCCCCAGCATTTAACATAGTCCCTGACATAAGAAGTGTTTAATAAATGATGTTCCATTTACCTATTAATCCTTTGAGTAATTAGATAACCTTCAACTTAAAAGCACAATAACAAAACTTTGCAGCTGTCTACCTTCAGATTCTAGTATGTCTTTGAGAATAAATTCAATTTAAATTTCTCTTTGCATTATCTTCTCCTTCCCACCCCTTCCCTTATCCTCCAGCTGAAATGGATGGAAATTGGACATAGATTTTTTCCCCCAACCATCCTGAAAACTAACATAGCACAAGCATCTTGAAATCAAATGTTTTTGTGTTTTTAATCCACAAAGGCAGTTTGATATTATAATAAAGCTCTCACAGTTGAGTGCCACTGATTTTGTATGTTCTTGAAAATGATTCATGATTAAAACTTCCCTTTTTACAAGCAGCTGCCCCCTACTGCGCTCTACAGAGAATAATAAGCTACCATACCCAGAAATATTAAGATAGTACTTAAAGCATTAGAATTTTAACCACTTCACATGTGTAAGGCATGGGAACCTTTTCATCAGAATTGCTTTTCATATAAAAATTGGTAATGCAGCCTAAGCTTGGCTGAGCAGTCTCCTTGTGGCCCAGCTGCTTCTTTGGGTGCAGGATGGAACTTAACTGTAATCTGTTGTGACTGATCCCTAATGCAAGTGTTAACAGTGGCTACTTGCCATGTGTAAGAAAGTGAGACTAAGTGTTGTTTATCCAGACAAAAAGTGATACCAAAATGAGCCTGGGAGGTGTGATTCTAATTTGCACCTCTGTTTCATTTGCCCATAAGAACTACTTTTCTTTGTCATTATTTCTGAATATTTAGTGACAGGAGGACTAAAAAAAAAAAAGATATGCCGCTTAATGGTTTTTATCCTTACCAGTCTTGTACAGCCCCTCACTCCATCCATTCATGCTTTTTCCAGAACATGCCATAGGCTTTAGGGGGAAGCGGCTCCTGCTCCAGCTGTTTCTGCTTCAAAGGAACTATCAAGTTAACAATGCAAATTTGGCTTTTCAAATTTAGTTAGAAATGTGTTGATTTGACTGTGACTCTTTCTCAGCCCCTGAACACTATTTTCCATTTCATAGCCGGGAGTACTCTGGAGGAAAGAGAAACAAAGGCTGGTGGAATAGCTGGCTATTTTCAAACAGCCTGTTCTAATTGTTATAATGAGCATCTCTCATTATCCCCTGTCAGCTTTTGTGAAGGTGAAAACACAGCTCCTACCCGTTTATAGTCTACGTCAGCCACAAAGGCAAAACATCCTTGCCATCTCTAATAGGGGATGCTTTTTAAAAATAGCCTGAGTATAATGGAGTGGCTTTTCAGTAGGAAGTGATTAGTTCTATTAATGGCATGATCATTATTTCTCCTCATGGCTTTCAACTTTAAACCATCTTATCATGAGAACCACAAAATTATAAACCCAGAAAATAAAGGATGCTTATGTTCATGCTGAGTCTAGAGTCTTTTCCCTAATTCAGCTGAGGAGAGAGGGGTAGTCTTGCAATACACCTAATCTCACCAACCATCAAATATCTTATAATGATTGTCCCCCATAAGTTTGCTTATTAGGAAGGAGCACTAAATCCTGTTTGGAGGCTCTCAGCCAATTGAGATAGTTCCTCTTTTCTAAGCATTACTGTGTATTGTGAAAGGAATGCTTTAGGCAACACATGATCGATTAATGCCTAGACTTCCCTATGTGACTTTGTGCAATATCTTACAAATACGCAGTTTGATTCTAATAAATAGCTGATGAAAGGAGTTGTGATATGAACTGAAGTGCATTGTTTTATAAAAATGCAGGACTGGGAAAATACATTCCTAGTGAATCAAAAACAACCCCAGCCTTGCAGGCCAGCACTTAATCACTTTACAGTATGACACACACTATTGGTTTTCTTACTGTCATATGACAGACATATCACCAAACATTATATGTGAAAGCTGCAAAACAAACATTCGACTTCCCCCCTCCTTTGCCCCACTAAAATGTGTTTGAGCTGGGAAAGAGTAATGTCTACAGTTTTACTCTGGTAGTGGTTTTGACGTTTACACCTTCAGATGTTATGTGAGAGGAATTAAATTTAAGGAGAAAATGCCCACATTTAAAGTCATTGTGAAAGAAGGATCTTTTGCAAGATTTCTTTTCCAGGCATAGTTATGGAACTTACTATTCATTTCCCAATGTGACCAATTTGTGATTGGGGCAAGGGTAGAAATGATAGCATTTTTATTTCTAAAATTAAAACTATATAAAATTAACCTTCTAGACCATAAATAACATGGATCACACACTAGACAGAAAAGATTAATCCTCCTTTTCTAGAATATATAAAGGGTAGTTCTTTCTTTGAAAGAACTTTAATTTCTTCTGTATGGACACTGTACAACTCATAGGAGAGTCAATAATCAGTAAACATTTATTAATCACTTCCTAAGTTCTAGGCACCATGCTAAGCACCAGAGATACAAAAAAGAGGTAAAAGACAGTTACTTCCTTCAAGGAGCTCACAATCAAATGTGAGAGACAAGAATGGAAAAAAAAAATGTACAAACATGCTGTATTCAGGATAAAAAGGAAATAATTAAAAGAGGGAAGGCACTAGAATTAAGAGGGCTTGGGAAAGGCATCCTTGTGGGATTTTGGTTGGAAATAAGTCATAAGCAGGATGAGGAGAGAGTATAAAACTGCTCAGAGCTGAGAGATGAAGTATCTTGTTCGTGGAACAGCCAACATCACTGAATTGCTGGGGTGTGTGGGGGCAGGGGAGGGGGGAAATAGGGAGGGACTTGGAGGATAGATGACTGAACCAGGACACACAACCAATATGTTCAAAGGTAGAACTTGAATCAAAATCTCTCTGGCTCAGAAACCAGCATACTGCCTCTCCATGGTATTTCCCTTTCTTGGTTATCATATCACATTGTTGATTCCTATGGATCTTTTAGGCTACTAAAATCTTCAGATCTTTTTCAGATTTTGCTATTTATTCACCCCTCCCTCACCCTGTTCTTGTGGAGTTGGTTTTCTTACCCCAAGTATAAGAATTTTATCCCTATTAAATTTCATTATTTCATTTCCTTCTCTTTATCCTCTCCCAGAGGTCATATGCCAGAAGTGCATCATCAGCCCAGCTACTGCCGCCCAGTTTAGGAACCATATTGCCCACATCTGTCTTTTGCTAATGGCAGTAGCAACAAAAAGCTAGCTATTGTATGAGGAAGGTACCTTACCCAATGGTAGCTTCTTCACCCTATTCTGAGTTATCCATGTTAATGCTTAGATAATTGAGAGTTGATTATTTTTCATTTCCCTTTATATCCCTCTGTAGTAAACTGACACTCTTACGGAAACATTTCTATAGTAGTTTGCCCCTAGAGTGAGAAAAAATTGACTATGAATTATGATCCTCATAAAGAACAATTTTTATTTGTTTAGACAATTCCTTAATGAAGAGGATCCTAAATAAAACAAACGAAAGATGTTTAGAGCCTTCTTAAGAGGTTAGGTCAATTAGAGGAACTTAG
The DNA here is from genome assembly GCF_028372415.1 of Notamacropus eugenii. Lineage (NCBI taxonomy): Eukaryota > Metazoa > Chordata > Mammalia > Diprotodontia > Macropodidae > Notamacropus > Notamacropus eugenii. The sequence continues at coordinate 112,053,394 of NC_092872.1, read as the reverse complement.
TCATTAGAGAAATATTTCTTAGGTATTTGCTATGTGTGAAAAGAATCCCTGCCCTCAAGAAGGTTACATTTTTTAGGGGGTAGATAGCATGTACTTGGTCTACAATATTAGGTTCTCCTTTTTGAATTTCACAACTTTATCCTAAGAACATTCATTTGGAGCCAGAAAAGACTTTAGAAGTCATCTAATCCAATCCTCTCATTTTACAGTAGCAACGAGGTAGTGCAGGAGATAGAGGGCTATGTCTGGAGTCAAGAAGACCTGAGTTCAAATTTGACCTCAAATACTTTACCTTCTATGAGACCAGGGCAAATCACTTAACCTCGCTCTGCCTCTCAACTGCAAAATGGGGATAATAATAGCATCTTACCTCTTAGGGTTGCTGTCAGGATCAAATATTTGTAAAGTCCTTAGCACTATGCTGGACCTGTATTATTAGGTGCTTTATAAATGCCTCTTTGTCTTCCTTTCCTTCCTTACAGAAGCCCAGAGAAGGTTAAGCCAATTTCCCAGTTAGAAAGTATCAAAGCCAAGCTGTGAACCTGGATCCTCTGAGTCTAATCCAGCATACCTTTGTAATGGTAATTTACATGGGAAGATCTTTCCCATTCACTAATAGACCTACTTGACCAGGCCAGGTCACATGGAAGTTTGAGTCTTATGGAGCATGTGGTGGGAGGAGCATGTGGTGGGAGGAGCTTGCTGAAGGGTGGAACAGGAAGGGATAGAGCTGGAACAGAATTGAGAGGAAATTGGTCATACTAGTCAGAGCTGGGAAAGACAGAGGAAGCAGGCAGTTAGGATTGTAAGTGTTTGTGGGAAGACCTGATAATGTGTATAGACTTCTTGGTTACTAGGATGGATTTCTTTGTTGCTATGATGGATTTGGCTTCCTGGTGTTGGGATTCTGCTTCCTGGTGTTTGAATAAATGTTTTGATTCTGTCTCCATGGGGAGAGTGTTGTATTTTGTGATTCGGAACTGTGCCAGCATATTCATGGCCTCTGTAGGCACTAAGAATATCACATTGGTGCTACAACCTTCCATTGACTCCATTTTCTGTACTATGGTACAGCTGCATCATCTATCTTATCTCTAGGTTCTTCAGAGAGGAAATAAACACAACAACTCTGTACTCGGAGTTTGCAGTCTAACTTTGGTTACCTACATGTCACAAAAGGCAGTATAAATGCTCTGTATGTAAATTTCTACTGAGTTTTGTGATTTTTGTACTGAAACTGGCATTAAGCTGATACTCTGTTCATTTTGTAAATGTAGCACCAAATCTGTTTCCTATAGCATTAAAACTTTCTCTAGTGACCAATTAAGACTGCTTCTTATGTAGCAAAGAAATTAGAGAGGTAATAAGTGACCACAAACCAAGCCTCTTGCTATGTGAACATTTGATATATTTCATCTCTCATATAGAAAGGGCCAGCCAGTCAGGTATCTTAAGAAAAAACAAATAGCAAAACTCTGGGTGACTTGAAGCTAGAAAAATAAGAAGTCTGAGTAAAAGGACAACAAATTAATGATGATCAGCATGATCCCCTTTCCCCCTTTGTTTAATTTAAATGTGCCAGGGATTTGGCTCAAGATTTGATTTAGCTATTGGGCACAGGAGGGTTTAAGCATTCTATGACCACCAGTCAAACAATAGGCTCACTTAACTACTCCAGTGTGTCTATAACCTCCTCAGTGTGTTTATTCCCTCTACCAGTATAGGTTGTAATCCATCCTTACCCACTCATCCTGTGCTCTTTTTTCTTCCATGGGCAATTTTGCTTGATAATTAGTTGAAAGATGATGTCAAGTTTCCTTTTGTGATCATGGTTTTCAGCTAGTCCAATTATTTTAAAATTCTCTCTCCTGGATCTGTTTTCTATATCAGTTGTTTTTCCAATAATATATTCCACAGTCTTCCATTTTTCATTCTTTTGGTTTTGAGTGTTTCTTGATTTCTCATAAAGTTGTTAACTTTCACTTGGTCCATTCTAATTTTTAAGGAATTATTTTCTTTCAGTGAGCTTTTGTACCTCCCTTTCCATTTGGCCACTAATGCTGTTTAAGGCATTCTTTTCCATTGACTCTTTGGACCTCTTTTACCATTTGGCTTAATCTGGTTTTTAAGCTGTTATTTTTTGTGTCTCATTTACCAAACTGTTGACTCATGTTTTGTGATTTTCTTTCATCACTCTCATTTTTATTCCCAATTTTTCCTCTACCTCTCTTACTTGATTTTCAAAACTCTTTTTGAGCTCTTCTGTAGTCTGAGATCAATTCATATTTTTTTCTTGAAGGATTTTTAATGTTGGAGTTTTGACTTTGCTGTCTTCTGGTTGTATGTTTTGATCTTCCTTGTCACCACAGTAACTTTCTATAGTCAGCTTTTCTTTTCCCATTGTTTGCTTATTTCCCCTGCTCATTACTTGACTTTTTAACTTTTTATTAAAGTAAGGCTGTGCTTCCAGGGTGGAGGGCCCACTGTCCCAGGCTTCAGGGGTTTTGTGCAGTTAATATCAGAAATACCTCTAGGATCCTGTAAGTTTTCAATTCTTCCAAGGTGACTTGATCTAAAGAAAGGTGTTTACTCCTCTCCTGAACGGTGCTCTTGTCTGTGAGTGACCACAAGCACTCTTTTCTGCCCTGGAACTGTAAGGAGTATCCTTCTCCACTGTGGCTAAAATAGGGATCAATAATCTAGATCTATGGTCTCCATAATAGTGTGCATACACCCTAGGTGTGTGCAGAATGATCCATTGGGACAGAAAGAAAATACTAAGAGCATTTATATTTTTATCTAAAAAAATAAAAGAAAAAAGCTTTACAAACATCTAATATATAAATCAATACCAGTGCTCTCTCTTGGTGTTTATGCTAGATACCTATATGTCACATACATTTTAGAGGAGTTGGCCAGGACATCTTCACTCATGATTTCATTGTCTTGTGACATTGCAATTTATGTATTTCAAAAAAGCACTTGCTCTAGAGTCAGAAGACCTTAATTCTAATCCTATCTTGGATGTCTGCTACTTTTGTGATCTTGGGCATATAACTTAATGTCCTTTGTCCCAAGTTTCCTAAACCATATGCTAAAGAACATGTTGAAATGGCTTCTGAAGTTCCTTCTAATTTTGGATCTATAGTCTGATGATCCTGTGCCCTATGAATTATTTTATCTAGTTCTAAATAAATTTACACTCCTAAAATAGACATGTGACTTTCAAAGATTTCAAAAGAAATCAAGCAACTAGGTGGTATAGTTAATAGAGCACTGGGCTTGGAATTAGGAAGATTTCATGAATTCAAACCCAGCCTCAGACACTTGCTAGTTGTGACCCTGGGCAAGTCACTTAACACTGTTTGCTGTAGTTTCTCATCTGTAAAATGATCTGGAGAAGGAAATGACAAACTATTCCAGTATCTTTGCCAAGAAAACCCTAAATGGGGTCATGAAGAGTCAGACATGACTGAAAACAACAGAACTACAAGAAACAGAATATTGAAGATAACACTAATAATGAGAAGATAAGCAAATAAAAAATGGCAGAGCTAAAACTTTTACTTTAAGCATAAGCTCTACATTAAGTACATTATGAAGTAAAAACAATTATCATCCAATCATTTCTGACAAGAAATAGTCCTTCCCCCAAATTAGAAATTATAAAGATATTTAAAAAGTGGATTTATATCAATGATTATTATATCAATGAATCTTGCCTTAAATGTATATTGTGTCTTGAGATATTATCTAATGATAATATAAAATCATCAAGATGTTAGTAAGTTTTAATGATAAAATGATGTGTTAAATATAAGTACTTCCACCTGCACACTTAAAAAAAATTTGAAAAAATAGAATTTTCTAATCTACTTAAACATCTTTTCAAATGAAAAGTGTCTATGGGTTTTGAATTAATTTGTTAAACTTATCCAGATGCAATATCTCTCAATTAGTTTTCCAGAACAACTGATTCATATCAAGGAAGATTGAAACTCACCAGCTAGATTTCATCAAAACTTTAGCATAATTGGTGGATGGAATAGAAAAATAAGTATCATGATTTAATAAGAACAGTTATTAATACACCTCTTCCATAGGGAGCTATATATCTTTGTGAGGTATATATTTCATTTCTGATATCCATTGAAAATAAGTATGAAAAAAATTGAACTTAGCTTCAGACCTCCAAATCACAAAATCACAGCATTTGAGATTTTAAAAATTTTAAAGCTTTGAGACATATTCAATAACATGTTCTTACTTAAAGTAAAATATTTTTGTACTGTTAATAAATTTTATTAGATTACTTAATATTGACTGTTTTATAAATTATTCTTTTATTGCCTTCTTAATGCAAGATTAGGAGTCCAGTCTATCACTTACTACATTTAAAGTACCTACCTTTGTCAAGTAAAAATATTTCCACTGAGTCCTCCAGAGGCATGAACTGGTTATAAAACATGTCTTCTCTATTAATTCAATCGAGGGTATTAGCATATGAAGCATTTAGGACTGCTGACTTTGTCAAATACACTGTTGATTATATCAAACATTAAACAAAGATGGGTGAAAAACTGGGAATTCATTGAATCAATTATCCCATCTCACTAAAAGTTATCACAATGAGAACACCACTCCATCATTCATTGAGTCAGTCAATCAGAGATGTGTTAGGTGTGAACGAGTCCTCAACACCTCTATTGAGTCAACCAACTATTCAAGGGCAATGAGCTAGGTGCAAAAAATCCTTGAAAGTCTTTAGGATGCTTGAAGAAAGTCAGTTTCTCCATTTTGATTTTGTATACAATAGCAGATCAGTTTGGGATTCAGGATATTTCAATGATTATCGAAGGAGCAGTTCTAAGCAACTTACTAAGAATTGCTTGGGGTGAGGGTGGGAAGGAGAGGGAAAAAGCAATAGAGCTTTTGTCTCCTCTCCTTCCCTTTAACCAGAGCAAGACCTCATGAACTTTAAAGGATCAGAGGATTTGTTCTTCTCCTTAGCATTCTAAAAGTTTTCTTGGAATAGCAATGACTGGTAACCCTGTCTGCACTGGGAGCAAAGGACAATTAGGTACACTGATGAGCAGGGTCACTCAGAATTGTACTGTGAACCCAGCAGAAAGCTATGATTTTGTCTGAAGAACATACACAAAGGGAGTTCCCAGAGCTATGAGTTATCTCCTTTCCTACATGTGCTCTAAACTTGAACCCATCTTCCCTAGAGTTTGTATATAAATGTGGGAGAGGGTGTCTTAGATTTTTAGTGCTAATTTCTTATACCATTTCTTTTTATTATGCTACCTTAGTAAATGCTTCTTTATAAAAGCTAAATCTGGCTAATAAATTGATATCAGCAGGTATTCATTGGGGTTGGAGAGCATGTCCTTGAAGGCTTATGTAGTTTGTGATAACTAGAAAAGATAATGTCCCCATCCCTCAAGGCTTACTCTAGACCCATGAGGGGTCATAGGAGCCATCTTTTGAGTCTGAGCCTGACAGTTTGAATGGAGGTTGGAAGAGTAACCATGAATAGTGATCACTTATGATATCTATGTAAGGCATATATGAATAGTGGTCACGCAACGAAACAATTCATTCCTTGGACATCATAGGCTTGACAGTGTCCTCTAGTAATGTAACTGTGTTCTGCTAGCCTTTTAGTAGAAGCAGGTAGTCTCAACTAAGCATTGCTCTGATGGTCTCATGATAGCTGTGTGTGTGTGTGTGTGTGTGTGTGTGTGTGTATGTGTATGTGTGTGTGTATCTGTTGCCAGGGTATCTTTTTGGCCACATCAACTAAATCTTCTAAGGTACAAACCTTTTCCTGCTAAGAGAAGGCTGAAGTCCCTTCACTCACAGAGTTCTCTCAGACAGTCTTTTGACCTTCTCTCTCTCTGGTAAACCTATTTCACTTAGAGTTAGATACTCCAGAAATCCAATCTAGCTTACTATGAAAATAAATTTGAGGCTGAGCAAAAGGTAAACTAAGGAGGCAAGTTCATTGGTCTCTGCCCATCTGGCTCACATTCTTGTAATTTTTTTATTCGTATCTGTCAGTAAAAAAATACTCGTATTTTAGTACTGTATTTTAACAAGCAAAAAAGTCTTACTATTTCTTTATATGTATGTAAGAATATAAATTTTTATACCCATAGGAAATGTAACACTACTTTCAATGTTATACAAATAGCATTGTCTTTTTTTTCTTTTCATTTGAGGGACAGGAAGAAGGTATTGCAAGTGTCCCATGTGTCTCAGTGATGAAAGTGTTAAAAAAAGAATTGTTTTCCTGGAATTCAAAACAGTAAGAGAATTGGAATTTGATCAGTGTTATAAATCATTGAAGTTGCTGTTCAAGGGCCTAGATTCAAATTAAGCCTTTAAAAGCAATAACCTCTCTTTTCAATTTTGGTACTACCGGGAGATAATGGAGCTCTTAAGTGGAGTGAATTTGATTTACAAGTACCGCAATTCTTCTTTCTTCAGTAGCTGGTATTTTCTACAGTATATGTTTTATTCTCTCAAAGTTTAATCAATAACTAAGGTAAGTGAAATGGCTTATTTTTAGTTATCTCTCAAATTTGAAAGGTTTATTAGTGTTTTTTTTTTTGCATGTGAAGTTTTTCTTTAATACTAGGATTTTGTTTTTAAGATTATTTCAAGGTCTTAGGAAAGGTTTTAAAGAACAAACCCAGAACCCCAGGAAATTTTTGTGTAATAGGGATAATTAATTGGGAAATCATGTAGTTGGTTTTTTTTTCCCATTGATCTCATGTGGCTAATTGCTCTAAAAAGCCTGCCTATTTAAAACTGCAGTACTCTTCTAGTGCTAAGGCTGAAAATCATGGAGCACCATGATTCAGAAGAATCATGATTTCAATAGACTGAAAGGGCACTGGAAAAATGCATGGTGTGTGCATAACTGGGTTAGAACATGTTACAAACAGTGACTTGCATGTTGGAAGTAACAAAAATGATTTCAAGGAAATATTTAGTTAGAGTGGTCACTGAGCAAGATTAATGAGCCATTTGATTTCTCCACTAATATCAAAACAGTAAAAAAAAAAAAGCAGAACCAAGAGAATGTATATAATAACAATATTGTTTTAAGAACAACTTTGAGTGACTAAGTCATTTTGACCATCTATGTGCATCCAGAAAAAGAACTGATGAAGAGAAGAGTATATAGAATGGTTTTACATGTGTGTGTATATATATATATATGTATATATATATATATGTATGCATGCACACACACACACATATATTTGTGTATAATGATAGCCATCTCTAGGGACAGGGAGGGAAGAAAAAAGTTTACATGATACCTTTATTATATATTTTAAAGGAATAGCAAGTTGTACACAATAGATTTAGTTTTATGTACAATTTTTTTCCTATTTTATGTTATAGAAATGTTTGTTTTATTTCTTTTATATTATTATTAAATTTTTTTTTGTTTTTCAACATTCACTTCCACGAGATTTCGAATTTCAAATTTTCTCCCCATCTCTCCCCTCCCCCACCCCAGGACAGCATGTATTCTTTCACCTTCCTCCAATCTGCCGTTCCTTCCATTACCACCCCCATTTATCCCCTTTACTTCTATTTTCCTGTAGGGCAAGATAGATTTCTATACTGTATTGCCTTTATTTCCCAGTTGTGTGTAAAAACAATTTTTAACATTCATTTTTAAAGCTTTCAATTCCACCTTCTCTCCCATCCCCCCTCCCCACTCACCCTCATTGAGAAGGTAAGCAATTTGATATAGGTTACATATGTGCAGTTATGCAAAACACTTCCATAACAGTCATGCTGTGAAAGACTAACTATATTTCCCTCTATTCTGTCCTACTCTCCATTTATTCTCTCTTTTTCTCTCATTTATCCTCTTCCATTCTGTTCTCTCCTTTGACCTGTCTCTCCACAAACAGATTTGCTTCTGATTACCCATTCCCTCAATGTGCCATCTCTCCTATTATCCCGCCTCTCTTATCCCCTTCCCCCCTACTTTCCTGTAGGGTAAGATACATTCCCAGACCCAGCTGAGTGTTTATGTTATTCCCTCCTTAAGCCAAATCCAATGAGAATAATGTTCACTTATTCCTCTCACCTTCCCCCTCTTCCCTTCCATTATAAAAGCTTTCTTGCTTCCCTTTTGTGAGATGATTTACTACAATCTACCTCTCTCTTTCTCCCAACACTTATTTTTTAGATATCCCTTCATATTCAGCTCACCCTGTGCCCTTTGTCTATATCTATATGTCTATATACTTATCTATCTATCTATCTATCTATCTATCTATCTATCTATCTATCTATCCACCTATATATATATATATATATATATATATATATATATATATATATATATATATATATATATATATATATATATATATATATATGTACATGTATGTATATATACTCTCCAACTACCCTAATACTGAGAAAGGTCTCATGAGTTACAAATATGATCTTTCCATGTAGAAATGTAAACAGTTCAACTTTAATAAGTCTCTTTTGGGTTCTCTTTCCTGTTTACCTTTTCATGATTCTCTTGATTCTTGTGTTTGAAAGTCGAGTTTTCTATTTAGCTCTGGTCTTTACATCAACAATGCTTGAAAGGCCTCTATTTCATTGAATACCTATGTTTTCCTTGAAGTATTATACTCAGTTTTGCTGGTTAGGTGATTTTTCGTTTTAATCATACCTCCTTTGACTTCCAGAATATCATATTCTAAGTCCTATAGTCCCTTAGAGTAGAAGCTGCTAAATCTTATGTCATCCTGATTGTGTTTCCACAATACTTGAATTGGTTTCTTTCTGGATGCTTGTAATATTTTCTCCTTGACCTTAGAACTTTAGAATTTGGCTACATTATTCCTAGGAGTTTTCCTTTTGGGATCTCTTTCAGGAAGTGATTCGTGGATTCTTTCCATTTCTATTTTACCCTCTGGTTCTAGAATATCAGAGTAGTTTTCCTTGATAATTTCTTGAAATATGATGTCTTGGCTCTTTTTTTTGATTATGGCTTTTGGGTAATACGATCATTTTAAAATTTTTTCTCCTTGATGTATTTTCCATATCACTTGTTTTTCCAATGAGATATTTCACTTTGTCTTCTATTTTTTCATTGTTTTTGTTTTCTTTTATAATTTCTTGATTTCTTATAAAGTCATCAGCTTCTATTTGCTCCATTCTAATTTTTAAGAAATTATTTTCTTCAGAGAGCTTTTGGACCTTCTTTTCCATTTGGCTAGTTCTTCTCTTTGGGCATTCTTGTCTTCATTGGCCTTTGGACCTCTTTTGGCATTCGGGTTAGTCTAATTTTAAAGGTGTTACTTTTTTCAGCATTTTTGGGGGTCTCCTTTAGCAAACTGTTAGGCCAATTTTTCATAATTTTCTTGCATCACTCTCATTTCTCTTCCCAATTTTTCTTCTATTACTCTTAAATGATTTTTGAAATCCTTTTTGAGCTTTTCCATGGCCTGAGACCAATTCATATTTTTCTTGGAGACTTTGGAAGCAGGAACTTTGACTTTGTTATCTTTTGTGTGTTTTATGTTTTGATTTGTTGTATGGTTTGATCTTCCTTGTCACCAAAGATGTAAGTAAATGCCTTTTCACTATGAAAGTAAGATTCTGTAATCTGATTTTTCCCCTATTTGCTCATTTTCTCAGCCAATTACTTGACTTTGAGCTATTTTTAAGTGGAGGTGTGCTGCCCCAAGCATCAGCGGTTTTGTGCAGCTATTTTTAGAGATATTTCTAGGAACCTGTAAATTTTCAGTTCTTTCAAAGTGGTATGATCAAAGGAGAGGTATTTACTCCTCTCATGGCCTAGGCTCCGGTCTGTGAGCAACCATAAGTGCTCTTTTCTGCCTTGAAACTGTGATGAAGATTCCCTTTCCACTGCCTCCACATGCTCCACCATATCAGCACTCTTTGCCCCAAGACTGCCACCCAGGACTGTGATCCAGATCACCTGCTAAATTTTCCCACCATCTTTAGGCTGAGAGCTCCAGAAGTAGCCACCACTGTAGCAGTGGCTGCCACTGCCCTGGGAGTAGGGGATGGGGATGGATCATGCTCCTTTCTCACTCAGGTGAGAGACTTTTCTCACTAATCTTCAAAACTGCCTTTGGCATTTGTGGGTTGAGAAACCTGGAAACTGTTGCAGCTGCCAGTTATTCAGTCTCCTAAGGCCTGCTTCAGCCCCATCTGTGCAGTTATGCTTAACTGTACTCTGCTCCCAACCCAGTGTGATAGATCCTTCCTGTCAGCCTTCAAGGCTATCTTGGGGGGAAGATTTGTTTCTCTCCATCATTTTCTGGGTTCTGCAGCTCTAGAATTTGTTTAGGGTAATTTTTTACAGATATTTTGAAGGGTTGATGGAGAACTCAAACAGGTACCCAGAGATATCATCTCCTGTACCTCAGGACTAGAGGTGATTACAAAAACTAATCTACTACAAATAAAAAAAAAATGCATGGGCAAAGGAGAAAGAATCTATCCAACTACAGAGAATTACTATGTGAATGGAGAGAAGACAGGGTTCATCTTCAGAGGAGGATACTGAAGCAAAGAAACACTCTTCTCTCCCAAAGAGTAATGTCAAATGGTCATCCACCCAAAAAGAATTCATAGAAGGACTTTAAAAAGATTTTAAAAATAAATGAGAAAGATTTAGGAAAAACTAAAAAAGAAATAAGGACAATCCAAGAAAAACAAGTAGATTATGAAAAGAATGTCAACGAATTAGAAAAGGAGATCCAGAATCTTAAGGAAGAAAATGATTCCTTGAAAAATCAGAATTGGGCAAGGGATCAAGAAATAATAAAACAAAATATAAAAATGAAAAAAATAGATGAGAATGTGAAACTTCTCATAAGAAAATCAATTGATCTGAAGAACAGATCAAGAAGAAAAAATATAAAAATAATCAGACTAGCTTAAAGCTATGATCAAAAAAATAATCCTGAAACAATGATATAAGAAATAATTAAAGAAAATTGTCTGGAGGTATTAGAACAAGAGGGGAAAGCAGAAATAGAAAAAAAATCTACCAGTCATCATCTGAAAAGATCCTACAAGGAAAACCCACTGGAATATTATAGTCAAATTCTGAAAACCCCAGTCAAGGATAAAAAATTATGAGCAACAAGAAAAAAAACAATTTTATATATGGCAGCGCCACAATTAGAATCATAGAAGATCTAACAGTAGCAATACTAAAATATCACAGGTCTTGGAACACTGTATATCAAAGAACAAAAGAGCTGGGGATCCAGCCAAAAATATCATACCCAGCAAAGCTAAACATAATCTTGAATGAAAAAAATAGATATTTAATGCATTGTCAGACTTTCAGGACTTTGGTAAAAAAAAAAAAATACAAAACTTGCACTTAATAGATTTGACAAATAAGATACAAAAGAAATATAAGGTGCCTACCAAAGATTAATTACAAGGAACTCAATAAGGAGAAACTGTTTACCTTTTATGTATATAAAATGTAAAACACATGTCTAAAACTGTTATTAGTAATTGGGTAGCTCATAAGAAAGACTGGAGTAGACCTGAGTATGATATGACTTTAAAACCATTTAGAACAGCTAACAATAATAATTATCTAATACAAATAAGGTGTGAGAGGAAGAACTGATACAGAGGAATTAGATGGGGTAGGATGGCTGTTAGTTTTGGAAACCTACTTTCTTCAAGAATGGGTTTAAGAGGGAACACTACATATATATCTAACAGAGTATAAAAGTCTTCTAAATTCAGAAAGAACTAAAACATTAAGGGGATAGAGGAGGCCTGAGGGTAAGGAAGGGATTTCTAGAGGGTAGGGTGGGAAAATAGGTTAAAGGGTGGGTGTAGAAAGGTGTTTAGATTAATGGGAATGAGAGGATAAGGAAGGGATCCTTGGAGGTGGGGAGTAGGTTAAGTAATAGGAGGGCAAGTTAGCATGTGGAAGTAAGGTAGAAGAATCAGAAGGGATAGGAAATAAGAGATACGCACAAAGAAAGAAATCAAGATCAGGAACAGAATTTGTTAGGGACAGTATATGCCTATATGTATATATGTGTGTGTGTGTGTGTGTGTGCGTGTGTGTGTGTGTGTGTGTGTGTGTGTGTATGTATCTCTCTCCTCTCTCTATGTATATATGTACATAAATATATATAGCACATACATACATATATATGTACACACACACATATATATACACACACACACACACATAAATATATCTACACTTAATTGTAGCCTTCTGGAGAAAGGAGAGGAGGGAAGAAAAAAGAACAAAGTAAAAATTGCACAGCAGAGAACAAAAGAAAACTTATGAGGAAGCCAAGAAAAGATGGACAGTTTTCAATAAAACGTGTAGTATTTATTATGTAGGCTTTCTTGAAATGAAAATTTATTCCTATATATTTTGAATCCTCTCTTATCCTCTTCTGCCTACATGACACGCTTTTTTCTTTTCTTATTTTGTATCTTTTTTTCACTATTTAAGTTTATAATATGTTTCTTTTTCTTTTCTCTATTGTGTATTAAAGTTTTAGTATTTAAGTCTGAAATTTTAAAAATTGAGGGGGAAAAGTATAAAATGTTTAGCATATTGGGAAGCTCTCCCATTAAGGCTTTTGGTAAGATGAGGACAAAAAAAGTTCATACAGGGTGATGAGTGCCAATGTAGCTATGATCTGTACTGGGGAACAGTCATGAAATGAATGTCCTATGAAATGACATCACTAATCTGGCAAAATAAATGCTTCATTATATTAAAAAAAGTTATTCCATGGAGTTTTTAACAGGTCAAAATAGCATATTCTAACAATACTTTTTTGGAGACAATAACCACTGCTACCCTTTCCTCTTTTCTTGTACAAATACTCAAAATATAAGTCAGCACATGGGTCACATTAATTCTCAAGTGTCAGGTCAGCCTGCATTGTGAAAGAAGAATTCTACCATGTCAGATATCTAGTGTGCCTCCCTCCCCAGGCTCGTGGCATTTGGAACTTTTCTGAGAGTGTGCTGATGGTGATTCTGGCATTCTAAGTCAAACTCACTATAATAATGAATTCACTTTCTGATCTTAGTGCCAGAGAATTATAGTTGAGCTGTCAAGACAAGAAGATGCTGAACTACCACTTGTGTCCTGGTGAAAATGAAGATATGCCCTCTGTTAAAGGTCATCTCATAGAACATTGTGAAAAGAAAGACCTGTTTATCACTTTTTGACTGGTCTCTTGCTTTCCTCCCCTCATTTTTGACACTGTGTTTTTCAAGATAGTTTGAAGAGATAAAAATGTTCATATTCTTTTCAATTTTTAAGGCAATTGAGGTTAGGTGATTTGCCCAGGGTCATACGGCTGGTGGGTATCTGAGGCCGAATTTGAACTCAGGTCCCTCCTTGCTCCAGGGCTAATGCTCTATCCACTGTGCCACCTTGCTACCCCTACCCCCAATGTTCACATTCTAAGTGTGTAACAGATAATATGGACACTATAGCATAACAAATATAGATAAGTCTGGCTGTGACATCAGGAAGATTTGGGTTCAAGTTCTATCTCTGACAGTGGCTAGGTGGCCATGAGCAAATTTGATGAGAATACCTCAATATTTCTTTATTTTACCTTTCTCTAATTATTAGAGTTTGAATAATTTTTCAAGTGTCTAACAATTTGCATTTCCCATCCCAGACTTTTAAATAGAAAACCTAAGTATAATTTTGTTATCTTTTCTAAGCTAAAAGTGAATAGAGGGCTGGTCCTGGAGTCAGAGAGACCTGAGTTAAAATCCAGCCTCAGTCACTTACTGGCTATGTGACCCTGGGCAAGTTGTTTGACTCTTGCTCCTCAGTTCCATTAACTGTAAAATGGAAATAATAGTAATAACAACCTCACGGTGTTGTGAGGCTTGAATGAGGAAACAATCATAAAGCGCTTAGCATACTCCATAACATGGGAAGTGCTATATAAATCTCAGCTAGCATAGTAGTAATGATGATGGTAGGAGTAGAAGTAGGAATAATAGTAAAATTTTTAATTAATCTATTTTGTACAGGTATCTAGATAGCTTCCATAGAATGACTTGAGTTATTTCATTTAAAAATGTATGTAATGATATTTATCTTTGTCATGTTGGGACAAAAAGGCCTTTATATTCTAAGTAAATATTTCTTTTTACCCAAAGAGCCACAGTGCCTCTAGATCACTGTCTAAGACCATAAATTAAAGATGAACTGGTAGTCCATATTGGTGGAAGTTTTCATACTGGGAATTGTCCATACTGAAGAAATCACAGTTCTGGACCTTCTACTTTTTCTCCCCTCACCCTTGAAAAAAAAAAAAAAGAGCTCTTTTTCCATAAAAGAGCTATTTATAGCAGTTGTGCTGTTCTCTTATTTTGAAAGGAGTTTTCCAAAAGCACATAATATGTACAAGGGGAAAAGAAAAGTTGAGATATTTTTACAGTTATCCTGAAATAGATTTTGGAAATTTAATCTATTTGGTGTTCAATCCAAGGACAACTATTTAGTTGGTCTCTTAAGGTTTAAGAGACCTATTTTAAATTCTCCCCTTTTTAGCATCTGAGTTTAAGTAAGGTTAAGAGGGATATCTATTTCTAATATCCATATTGGCTTGGTCAAGGAAACTTTACATTCACTGATCGATAATCATTTGAAAAATTGGAATCTAAGAATACCTTGAAAGACCAAACTGTTAATTGATAAATGTAACACATTTTAAAAATGTAACTTTTTACATTTTACATGTAAAACATTCATATTTTACACTTTAAAATACATTTTAAAAATGTAATTTAAAAATTTATAAGGTAAAGAAACAGGATGAAAATGTTTTTTTCAAAGCAAAATTATAATGTATGCATATATATGTATATAATGTGTGTATACACATACCTACATATATACATATGTGTGTATATATCCACATGTGTGTATATACACACAAATACACACACACACACACACATATATTTGCATCAATTGACCATGCCTGGTCTTTCTAGCATCAGGAAGATCAGAGAAATCTCCTGAAAAAAATGGCATTTGAGCTGAGTGTTTGTTGTTATTCAGTTGTATCTGATTCTTTGTGACCTCATTTGGGTTTTTCTTGGCAAAGATACTAGAATGTTTTGCATTTTCTTCTCCAGCACATTTTACAGATAAGAAACTGAGACAAACAGGGTCAAGCAATTTGCTCATGGTCACACAGCTAATGATTGTCTGAGACTGGATTTGAATTCAGGAAGATGAGTCTTTCTGATTCCAACCCAGTTCTCTATCCACTGGGCCACCTAACTGCCCCTGAGTCATAAAGGGAGCTAAGTTTTCCGAGAGATAGAGGTTTGAAGGGAGAGCATTCCAGGTATGCAAAGGCACAAAGGCTAGAGATGGAATGTTGTGTCTGGAGAAGAGCAAGTAGACCATTCTAATATACTTAGTATCATTTCTCAATTCTTTGAAGAATTAAGAATAAAATCTTGGGAATGATGTCAAGCAGATTAAGAATTCCAGGAGAACAGTGAAATAGATTTATGTTACTCTTTTTCCTAAACTGTGAAAGTTCCCAACCTCCCTCTACCAGGTACCATCTTAGCCTAAAGATATTCATACTTTCCGAATTAAATCAGAACCAATCTCTTCTATGTCCTAGCTGCTATGAAGAACAAATGTTAAGGAAGTGTCAGAAAGCAAGAATTTTGTCCTGGTAGGCAGCAGTTCTTTCAAAGAAAATAATTAGCTTTTCATTTTAAGCATTTTAAGGTTTTCAATCCACAGAATTATCCATCGGTGTTAACAATTAACATGTAATTATTTAAGTGCCTGGTCAGAGCAGTAACCTTAGCTTCCCATTTAATACTTGCATTCAGACTAAATTTAGATCCAAAAATATTCTGAATGTCTTGTGCTAGGTGACAAATCACTCTATATGTGGCTGCGTTTCTGTATCTGTGAAATGAGAGGTGGCATGTGAGAGTACTTAAAGTCAAGATAACCTAGGTTCGAATCTGTCCTCCAGATACTTGCTAGATTTCTGATCCTGTATAAATAACTTACCTTCTCTTAGCCTTAGTTTCCTCATTTGTAAAAATGAAGTTATTCATAGAATTATCTCACAGGGTAATTGTGAGGATCAAATGAGACAATTTGCAAATTTTACAAATTACCTTAAAGCATGTCAGAATGTGAGTTATCATCATCATCATCCTAGGGATATTGTAAGAGTTTTTGTTATCTTCTGGATAGCAGGTAATATAGAATAATGGATTATACAGAAATAATTTGACTTTGGAACAGTCACATATGTTCTTTTTCAAATACACATGCGCTTTATCTTTAAAATATAAACTTATTTTGATTTTTTGGTTATTTACATCATCGGGATTTTGCCCCCTTTCTTTCCCAGAGTCATGCCTTATGAGAACTAGATGTCAAAATGGGTAAGAATACTGGATTTGGAGTCAGGAAGATCTGAATTCAAATCCTTAGTCACTTTCTAGCTGTATGATCCTGCTCAAATCATCCTATTTCAGCCTCAATTTCCTGACTATAAAATGGGAATAATAATAACAAGTACTTCATGGGATTGTTGTGAGGATCAAATGAGATAGCCTGAGTCCAATGCTTTGCAAACCTTAAAGCACACTATATAAATTTTAGCTGTTATTATTAAATATTTTAAAGAAATAGAATACAAGGGAAAATATCATCAAAATCAATCAATATGTCAAATAACTCCAAAAAACATATGCAATGTATCATACTATACCAGAGATTTCCCATCTCTGCAAAGGAGTGAAGTGGGAGTGGCTTCTTTGGGGCTCACACTCTTTCACATGTGTTTTTACGTAATCCTGTCTTGGTTTGGTCCTTCTATTTTTGGCATTTGGTGGTGAGAGCTCTTGGTTGCTCCAATGATCAAGACAGAGTCTACGCAATCTGTGCTTGATGCCTCTGTAAAGAGAATAGTTGCATAGACTGCATGAATTTATTACTTGTTTTGCAGCTTATGTGTTTTTTAGAATGCTGTATGGAAGTTCTTACTGTCCTAAAAAATAATGTTTATTCACTAAGAATTTATATCTTACTAACCAAAGAATTCCATGACAGAGAAAAGCTGCAGGCTAAGATGCTGAGTGTAGGCATGGAATAGATGGGTAGTAGGAGATTTTTGAATCATTTTTCAGGTCTTCAATTGCATTAGACTAAGCAATTCTTCACATTGTGATTTTACCTTTTGTACTGCTTCATTGACTATGTCCACAGTAAAGGAATATAGTTCTTAGTAGTTGTCTGGAAAGCAGAGCACCTCTGGGTTATTTACTGCTCCATCAACTACATCTTTGATCTTTTTCCGCATTTCTGCATTTCACTAGTCCCCTGTGTTATCTCAAAAGATACAAAAGTATATCTTCTACCATGTAATTACTATAGTTGTAGAGTTAAATGCTCTATTTCAAGACAATGATGTAGTCAGAATCCCCTTTCCAATATGGTTACATTAGAGATAGAGTAGAAATTATGTGCCTATGTCTCTTGCCAAATTATTCAATTTAATACAATTGAAAAAGCATTTATTAAATGCTTAATATGAAGGCCCTGACAATGAAACCTAATGGAGGGTCTTTTCTAGGTGACAGCAGTACGAATGAGGACAAAAAGAAGATTGGAGATAATATAAAAGAAAATAATCAAATGGAAACTGATTATATATGGAGGAATAAAAGGAATAAATCTAAGATAAATCTATTGATGTTTATCAGTTCATCAATTAAAAAGGGAAATGGGGAAGTGGAGCAGAGGGTGTTTTTGTTCTTGATTTTATCCAAGAAGACAATGAATTCAATTAGAGAAATGATGAGTTTGAGGTGTTGGAAGGACCTTCAAGTGAAGATAGCCAACAGGCAATTAGAAATACGGAAGATGGGAAGGTGATCAAACTGGATATGAAGTATGGTGTGATGTCTAGTACCACCTAGATGTAGTAGATCATGAATTTTTGTACTCATTGAAACAGTGATCTGAACATCAGGGCCCAGGACAATAGGTTCAAAACTGAATGGATTAAATTACCCAGAAATAGTGACTGGACCTATTTGGCTGAAAATGGAGACTTCTTATTGGGATATATCTTGGAAAGGTTATAAGGGTATGAATTACGAAGGACTTTGAATGTTGGTATAAAGTAGTGATGTCCTTCATCAGCTTGAAAAGCTGAAGTGATGATTTATTTGTGGATTGGTGAGCTTACAGGGCAATATGCCTTTGTTTGAGACTTTTGATCTGAGATACTGTAAAGCTGATGGGAATATCCTTTGAATATCTTGGAAGATTGGTTCCACTAATAGGGGCTGCCCATCATGATGAATCTATTGTCTTAGATTCTTGGCAGGGTAGAATCTTGTTGGAGGAGCCATGCCTTTATATTGGACTCTAAAAGAGAGCCAATGAGTTGTTCAACTTGACTCTTTTTCCCTTTCTAAATTTCTTCCAGAGAAATCCTGAGGAAACAGAAGTTCTAGGGTTAGGTAGAAAGAACCTCCCCCACTAAGAGACATTAATAGTTGATTAGGAGAAGCTCATGGCAGTGGTGGACATATGGTCATCCAACCTCAGATTTTGTAGGAAATGTCCCAAGTTCTAGAATACTAGATTCTGACCTTCTAAGAGAAAGCATATTTTCTTGGCAGCATAATCCAAGAATCTAGCCTGGATAAGTGGCATTAGCTCAGGAATTGCCTTGTAAGTGGCAAACTCCATGTTTGAGAAACAAGAAATCTGGCCTTTTGTCAAGAAGTGGATTTCCTTAGCAGTGTATACATAGAGAAATGGATCACTCATTTGACCTCCAGTGCTGGAATCAGTAGCATAGACATAAAACTAAAATATGGAGCAGTGAGAACGATGTGTTTTTATGCTGTTAATCAAATGGTGTGAGTTCAGTGGGAGAGGGGATTACCTATTTAGAAGCACTTTCTGAGGGAATTCAAGTTCTCAGTTGTTCTATAAGGTTGAATGTTGCATGACCTCTTTAGGGTTAAGGAAGTACCCATCAGAATGTACCAGTGTTGCTTGTTTTAGTCACAAGTTCACTTCTCTCGGCAATAGGCCAAACTACAGGTTGGTGCTGAGTCTAGAAAACTTTGGAACCTTGTGGAAAAGTAGAAACCACAAGAGGAGAATTGTATCTTTGGAGTCTATTATTTGCTTTCTGTGTTGTTTATGGACTCTTCTGAATCCTTTGCATCTTTCACACATTTTGTGGGGGTGAAGTTAAGTCTGTCTTGTTCTTGGTAAATGCAATTTTTTTCTTGCTTTGAATACCTATATATTATTTCCATCCTGAGGGACCTGGACAAGAGCTATATTCTGAGATTTTCTTGAGTGAGCTCTGAATATGGTGAGCCAAAGAGAGAACGCTATATTTTAAAGTATGTCCCAAGACTGAGCCCAGTTCATGTGAGCTAAGTGCTTGGGGATGCTGAACCACAGAATACACTGACATGAGGATTTTCATCTTTTAGAAGAATTAGCCTAGCATTTATGCTGATCAGTGATATGAAACAAAAAGAAAAAGGGGTTCCCAAACCATGCATAAAGTTCCCTGCAAGTCACATATTGACTCTGAAAACCACATAGTATTAATTAGCATCTAGATTTTATTGCATTTTTATTTATTTGTTAAGCATTATCCAATTAATTTTGGAAGGGTGGTAGGACAAATATAGCTGGTGCATCACATGTTTCTCATCTCTGGTGTAGATGATGCTTTGGAAGGGAAAAACTGGAGAAAACATCAGTTTTGTTTTTATTTTTTTATCAATACAGGTATGAGGTTATGAAAGCTTTAACTAGGGTTTTGATAGTGAGAGCAGGAAGGAAGGAACAGAGGAGAATGAGGTTATTAGGAAAGAATTGTCAGGGCTGGATGACTAATGAAACATGGGAAGGAGAAGAAAAGAGAAAAAAAGAGAAGCCTTTCCTGACCACCCCCGCTATCATTGATCATTTCCTCCTCTGAAGTCCTATAGCATAGTGTCCATACTAGTCATCTGACAAATTGCCTATCTTGTTTTGTTTTGTTTCACTTACTGTATACATTCTTTTCTACTTATGAACTAAATCCATCAGCAGAGATAACATTCTCAACTCAGAAAAAGGTATCCACAAAAGCTGAGGAGAGAGAAAACAAACCAGTAGCACCAGTGCCAGCTTGTCCACTGGGACAGAGCTACCCTTAGGGTTTGTTGTGCTGTGTACTCTAAAATTTCATGACCCATGATGCTATGTTTTAGGGGAGAAAATGGTGAACAATGGGGAAGCAGTTTCTTTAGGCACTCTGGTGGAAGTGCTATATCCTGTTTTAGTTTCATGTTAATATTATAGATATTTTCAGTTTGTGGAAACCTGACACCCAAAGTGACTGAAGTGTTTTTGTTCTCATGGAGAAAGGGACCAATGCGATGCTCTGTGAAAAAGAAAAAAAAATTTAAAAAATCTTAGTCATTGATAATGAATAAAATTACATGAGAGATAGTGTGGTCTAGATAGATAGTGAGAGGCATGTGTGTGTATACACATACATATATACATACACAATACACATATGTATAGCAAGACACTGCTAGATGACACAGTAGATAGAGCTGAGTCAGAAAGAGCTGAGTTCCATTTGAGCCTCAGACACTTACTAGCTCTGTGTGACCCTGGGCAAATCACTTAATCTCTGCCTCCCTCAGTGTCCTCATCTATAAAATGGGGATAATAAGCATACCTACCTTCCAGAGTTGTTGTGAAGGTGATCAAATGAAATAATATTTGTCAGATATTTTGCTCATAATTGCTAGCTGTCATCATTAACAATTACATGGCCATTCTTTGAATCAGGAGGATCTAGATTCTTTTTGCTTCTGACACCTGCTAACTGTGTGACAAAAGTCATTTAAACCTCTAAAATACCCCAGATAACTAAGACCGTGTTATAGATCAGCTAGGTCCTGATTAATACAAATAATGAATTCCCCTAGGTGTGGTTGTATATGAATTCACACTATCTGAAGTTAAAATTTGTGAAGTATGGTAATTAGTTACAGCCCAATAGAAATATGCAGTGCAAATTCGAATAATGTGGCTGCTTCAAGGGATTCATTGTTTTTACAGTAATCCTGTCTCAGCTGTATTTTGGTGGAGGAAATTTCCACACTACAATCACCAAACTGAGATCATAGGACTGTACTATCAATCATCTTTTCTTCTTCTGGATTCCTCCACCTCAAAAAAAAAGGAAAGAAAGAAAGAAAAAGAAACATAATCTTATAACAAATTGGTTGGGTTTTTGAATGATTTATTATCATTTATATAGAATCATGAAAGTCAGTCTGTGGATTGAAATTCAGCCTCTGAGAAATGCCCAACTGCTTCCAGTTTTGCAAGAAACTAATCTGATGTCAAATATAGTCTTGAAGTATAAGACTGGCCATAAAGATTTTCGTGTAAAAGTGTAAGTTCTTTTTAAACACTGATGGAAGGCTTCCTGTTGCAACTAATATACCACTAGAGGATATCTTAAGTCATATTTATCATTTAGATTTCCCTGAAGAGGTGAAAAAAATGACTCAAAGCCTAAGTACCTCATTGACAGGAAACTTTTCTACCTTTTTTCCTCCCTTCACTCTGCTCTCTTATGGTCTTATCTACCCACATGGCTATACCTCTATGTGGATCATTCTTCAATCTTTTTCTGAATCCCTTACTTCTCTCAAGCTCTAGATTGTTACAGTGTCATCAACACCTCAAACTCAGAATGTCCTAAAGTAATCATCTCCTCACTCCTCCTGTCCTGCTTTCACCATCTCGACCTAGCAGCCCCTATCCTGGTTCAGGCCTTAATTATCTCTTCCCTCGCTTATTGTATTAGCTTCATCAGTGGCCCCTCTGCTTCCAAATTCTCCCCTTATACTCTGGTCAAAATAATCTTGCTAAAATACGGAACCTCCTGTTCAGAAACATTTAGTGACTTTTGATGACTACATAATAAAAATCTATAACTCTTAGCCAGGCATTCGAAGTCCTCTATGATTCTAACCATCCCATTCTTCCATCCTTATATTTATTCCACCCCCCCCCCCGCCATTTTTTGGTAGCCTGTGTATGTTTGTCCTTCATTACTGAAGAAGACCATGCCATCAGAGAAATAATGACATGACTTGCACTTGACTTTGTTTTGAGGGAGGAAGGGCTGTGCAGGTAGCCTACATTCCAGGAAAAGAGGACTGCTGTCACTCTATAGTTCCATCTGATTTGCAGCTGAAACCTCCTATATGTGTTATCTCCCCCGTCACAGTGTTGGCTCCTTGAGAGCAGGGACTATTTTGCTTTTCTGCATGTGTCTCCAGAACTTACAAGTGCTTTGCACATAGTAAGCACTTATTACTTGGTTTTTAATTAATTCATCCATCCATCCTCTCCATTCTTACCTTTGCACCATTGCTCACTCCATTTCCTGTGTCTAGTTACCTTTCCCTCCATCTGCCATCTAAACTCCCATCCATTTTTCAATTTGTTGTTTAGTCATTTCAATGATGTCCTACTCTTTGTGACCCCATTTGGGGGAATAGAATAATGGAATGGTTTGCCATTTCCTTCTCCAGCTCATTTTAGGATGAAAAAAATTGAGGCGAACAGGGTTGAGTGACTTTCCCAGGGTCACCTAGCTAGTAAGAGACTGAGGCCACATTTGAACTCATGAAGATGAATCTTCCTGATTTCAATCCCAGTATTTTATCCTTTGTGCCACCTAGAAATCCTGCCTGTTGTTCACAGCCCAGTTCAAATTCAACTTCCACCTTGAAACCAATTCTTCCCTGAATACCTCCCTTAAACTTTGCAGAAAAAAAAAAATTCTCTCCTCTCTCTTATGTTTCTGGAGTCCTTTCTACCTTCCAAATAGCACTAATCTCATTCTACCTTGAGATTTGGTAATTCATTTTTGTTTCATGTCTTCCATACTGAACTGAAAGTCCGTTGAGGACCAGAACTATGATGTATCCACCTCAGAACCTAGCAGGAAGCCCTCAGAAAACATCTGGGGAATCTAGTTAAATTATAATCTTAGAACTTTAGAGGTGGAAGAGCCCCTTGGAAGTCACCTACTCCTGGAATACCATCTAGAACACATCTCTATGATGAACATAGTTCTTTTCTGAAGCCAAATAGCTTGCTTCCTCTTTTAAAACACTGAATGAATTAAATATATGTTCTGAACATACTCTGAGATATTAAGATGAGGTCATTGCACCATAAAAGCTTAAGAATTGCTGCTTTGGAGAAAATTAAAACTGATTTTTAAAAACTACTTTCATGACAGCAAAGGTTGGGTTGCTAAAATTTGAGGCTAGAGCTATAGAATAGGCCACTGGTGGTGGCCAAAGAGACCACGAAGATAGGGCAGGCAGCTAGATGGCACGGTGAATAGAGCACTGATTCTGGATTCAGGAAGACTTATCTTCCTGAGTTCAAACCATCTTCATCCTTGGTAAGTCACTTAACCCTGTTTGCCAGTTTCCCCATCTGTGAAAATGATCTGGAGAAGGAAATGGCAAACTACTCCAGTATCTTTGTCAAGAAAATTCCAATGGAGTCACAAAGAGTTAGACGCTACTTAAATGCAACAAGCTGTCAAAGAAGCCAAGTGACCTGTTGTCTATGACCAAGAGATGGAAGGGAAGGGAATGAGTATTTATTAAGCACCTATTATATGCCAGGTATTGTGTTAAACACTTTACAAATATTATATCATTTGATTCCCACAGCAACCTTGTGAGGGCAGCACTACTATTATCCCCTTTTTACAGTTAAGGAAACTGAAGCAGACAGAAGTTAGGTGGCTTATCCAAGGCCGCACAGCTAATAAGTCTATATCTGAATCTATATCTGAACTCAGGCTCATCCTGACTCCAGGCCCAGTGCTACTACACCACCTAGCTGCCTCTAGATGGCAGAGTCAACAGTTAGGTTACATTCATCATCTTATATGTTTTACTTAGAAATGAATTGTTATGGTTTGGCTACTTAGGATCTAAAACTGGAAAGAACATGGGAAATCATCTAGTTCATCTGCCTTATTTTAAAAATGGGGAAATGGAGATAGCAATGAAAGTAATGAGCCTAATACTACACAGTAGCTTATCAGGAATGTGAACTCAGAGCCTCTGAAAGCACATTCACCACTATTTCTATATCTACCCTACTGTGCCATTGGCAAGGGTCTGATGACTCCATAAGTCATAAATCAAACACAAAGAGTTTTTAGTCATAATTGGTATGTGCTTCAAACCATTTTGTAGGCTGCTAAGCCAAAACCTCCAGGGCAGATTTAGGTGATTTTCTGAGTCACTTGGGTGACATTTTGAAGGAAGAAATAGCAGGACTTGTTGACAAATTGGATATAGGGGATGAAGACAAAAGAAGAGTAAAACCTGATTCTCAGGGTTTTGTAATAGTGACGCCATTGACAGAAATAAAGAAGTTCTATGTAGAAGCTGGTTTATGGGGGAAAGATAATGACTTCCATTTTGGACACACTAAATTTGAAATGTCAAAGATATTCAAGTGTAAATGTTCACATGACAATTTGGGAATATGGGATTGAAGTTTGAGTAACACCATGTTCCATGGGAGGGCAAGAGTTATTAGTTATTTTCCAGCACCAATGGTATACTTAAAGTTATTTTTCAAGGGAGATAAGGGAGACATGATTAGTGGGGAAGTCCAGATTTGTGATTTCTTTGGGGTAGAGAACTCCCCTACGTGAAAAATTCTTCTATCAAAGCTAATTGGCAACAGATTTCCAATTTATAGAGTTGCCTGAGTCATTAGTATAAATGAAAAAACAAAAAAATTTCAGAATCTCAGCCTCCAATCTAACCAGCTTGGTGAAATTAGGATTTATTTAATGAATTTTTTTCACAAATGCTAGCATTTCTAAAGCACATAGCTCTCATCTATTATAATTAGGATCCTGCCTAAAAGACTTCTGGATTGAGTTTGCTTAGAATACAAGTAACTATTTGCCCTGCTTTACTCATTCTCCTAGTCTACCCAAACTCTGGATGATTAGGATTTATTTCTGGAAGTACAATATCCACTTTAGGAATACTAGAGAAAAGAGTGCCCAGGGGTCTGTACAAATTATTCCATAATGGGTTCAACCTCTACTAACATTCTTTAAAAAGAGGGCATTAAAATAGCGCTATAAGTGTGGTGATAGCAAATACTTTATCAACCCTTGATCTAAAACAAGGAATCTTCTCACAAGTATAATCCCTTTCAGAAATGTTTGGGCCATACTGGCACAAAGAAATAAAGAACTGTGATCATTTTCAGGAACTAATTGGGAAACAATATGGTGTAGTGGAAAGATGGCTGCCTTTGAAATCAGAGGATTTCAATTCTAATTCCAACTCTGCCACTCTATGATCTTGGGGAAAGTCACCTATTTTCAACCTTGGTTTCCTCAATTATAAAATGAGGTAATTGAATTCGATCAAGAGTTCTTAATCCGGGGTCTGTGAACTTTTTCAAAATGATATTTTGATAATAATATTTCAACATAATTGATTTTCTTTGTGTAATCCCATGTATTTTATTTTATACATTAAAAACAATATTATTCTGAGAAAGGGTCCAAAGGGGTTCATAATACTTTACAGACTAAATAAGAGTTTCATAGATAGATTTTTCTATATTGAATTTGAAGTGGTGATCTCATGTTATTTAGTCTCAAATTGAGACAGTGGTTGTGTGGGAAGGAATTGAGTCACCCACTTGAAATCCATTTTAAACAAATTTTCTTTAAATATCTATTTGCCTTATGAGTGGTTTGTTGGTGCTAGCTTATGAACCTCGCTTGTGCCCATGTCCTCTAGTGCTACATCACAATGTACATCTAGTTTAAAGGCAGAAACTTATATCCATGGCAGAGTGGGGGCAACAGTAATGATTTTTTCATATTTTAGCATGCTAATGTCAACAACTTTGAGGAACGAGTAGAGATGAACTGACAGAAATAGAGAGGAGACAGAGAGAGAGACAGAGAGAGAGAGACAGAGAGAGGGAGACAGAGAGACAGAGACAGAGAGAGAGAGACAGAGAGACAGAGACAGAGAGATAGAGACAGAGAGAGACAGAGAGAGATAGAGACAGAGAGAGACAGAGACAGAGAGAGAGACAGAGAGACAGAGACAGAGAGAGACAGAGAGATAGAGACAGAGAGAGACAGAGACAGAGAGAGACAGAGACAGAGAGACAGAGACAGAAAGAGAGAGATAGAGACAAAGAGAGAGAGACAGAGAGAGACAGAGACAGAGAGACAGAGACAGAGAGAGAGAGAGAAAGAGTGAGAGAGAGAGCGAGAGAGAGAGCACTATTCATTGATACTAAAAAGGAAATGTTCCCTGATCTCTACAGTGAGAGAGAACATTAGGCCACCTGTATTCTAGATCAGAAACCATTTATAACACCTCTATTAATGTCATTTTGAAATTATATTCTTTTATAGGAAAACTAAAAAATTGAGGTACTATTTACTCAGAGTTTGGAAATAGAGGTGGGTTGGTTATAGTAGTAGTTTGCCCTTGAAAACTTTTCAATTTTATTATTTTAGCTTTTACAAAAGGATATTTACTTTAAACATATAGTGAGAACAAATGTAAAAACATTTTCCCCAAGACCTCTAGGGCGTATTCTCCCCTATACCACCTCAATTTCTGAAGTAGGCTCAAAACTTAGCTTAGTTCCTGACAAATTCATGTCCTAATGCAGCAGGACTACTGAATGAATTGTTTCAGCTTTTGGCATGGGTCCAGAAAGTCACTCCTTGCTCGATATTACACTGAGATGCAAACACCAGAGGGGAACTCTGGTACCCCAAAGCTCTCTCTAGACCCCTTGGTTTCCCAAGTTCTCCGAGACTTTATTACCTTCACCTAGAACAGAAAATGACGCATGGAAATTCCAAGGACTGAGGACCATTTCTCAGGAACCATATGGTGTCAAAGGTATAAGAAGACCCAGAGACCTTTTCCCTTACCACATAGATTCTCACCAGACACTGGCAGAAAGAGTCTTGGAGTTCTTTGAGATAGAAATGAAGCAAAAAGAGGTTCAATTTAATTTAGCAAACATTTAATAAATATTTCATGAAGTGCACTGTGTTAAGCCTCTGAGATGGATACAAAGCAAGATAAAGCATAACTTCTGCCCCTATGGGGCTTATAGTTTAGAAAGAAATAACTCAAAAACACAAGATAACAGTGGTATCACAGAGTGCTCAATTCTCTTAGGAAAATGGGCCTTCAAATCCTGACATTTACTAGCTGAGACTGTGAGCAAATCACTTAATTACTCTGAGCCAGTTTTTCATCTGTAAAATGGATTATTATCCATGTGGCACCTGTGTTATTGTGAGGCTCAAAGGAGATAATATATATAAAGAATGTCACAAACTCTCAAACATGATATAAATGGTTTCTATTTTTATTATTAACATATGTTATTATTTAATTACATTAGAGAGATGCAAAACAAAGCCAAGTAAAGTTTGATGGGGAAAGTTCCCAGCATCATAGAATTAGAACTCAGAAGGAACCTTACAGACCTCAAGTCCAATTCCTTCATTTTATAGGTGAAGTGAGAAGCACAAAGAGGTTAATTTACTTGTCCAAGGTCAAATAAATCCTCCGAGGCATAATTTAAAGTTAGTTCTTGACTCCAATTCCAGTGACCTATCCACTGTGTCATATTGCCCTCATAGGAAGCAATTGTGAAGGTTTCATTGAGAAAGTGCAGGCATTTTAGTTGGGTTTTTAAAACATAAACAGTAATTAAGCAGATGAAACAATGGAGAGAAGGACATTCATGACATAAGGAATAATATAAACAGAGATATTAAAGTGGAAATGTGCAAGATGTATTGAGGTGGGGATGGGGGGTCAATTTGTCTGGAGCATAGTACATGGAAGAGAGTAATATGAGATGAAGGTTGATGAAGTATAAGGGTACCAAGTCCTGGAGGGCCTTGAATGCCCTATTAATGGGCTTGAACTTTACTAAGTGGGTAATAGAGAGGAACTGAAGATTTTTTATAATAATAGGTCTAAGTCTAAAAATGATTAAGTAGTCTAACGAATGGACTAGACAGAAGAAAGTCAAAGCAATAGGTCTTTACTCAGTTGCCTCAACTTTAAAACAAAGAGGGTAGACTAGTTGACTTCTGAGATCTCTTCTAGTTCTTAATCTTAGTACATTCATGTTTTAAGTCGAAGATGTAAATATCATTAATTTTTGAGAAACACTAACTCATGAGATTAAAGGATACTCTCATATCCACTTGCCGTATCTATGCACACAATACAAAGGCACACAATTATTGACATTTTTTTGTTGTTGTAAATAAATTCCCAAAGGTACTTTGTTTGAAGCAAATGCTTAAAGAATATCTTATACATACCAACCTAGATTTATAGCAAATTAAGAGATGATTCTTTTCTTTGAACAGAGGCCCTTCAGAGTACAAAAAATATCTGCCTTTAAATAGTGAGCTGCCCTTGCCTGTGTTAAATAATTAATTTTACATGCAACAAAGGAAAATATCTAATATGAGACAGACTTGTGGAGGTCTATTGCAAGCTATGTTTCAAGCTGTGGTTTGTTTTTTATTAGCAACACTGGTCTATAATTTCTGTAGCATATGTAGATTCTTTGGTCAAAAATTCATAAGTCTTGTTTTGTTTCTGTCTGACACTGAATGGAAATTAATTGGCATAGTTTCATCATGAATATTTGAAGTCTACTATAATCTGAAAAAAACTTTAATTTTAGTAATATATTATGATTTATGCAGCATCTGATTGAATTCATTTTAATGTATTAGAAAGATTGAGAATAAATTTAGTGATACACTGACTTGATTCTGTCTAGTTTCCTCTGTGTGGTAAGTGCTCCATAAGCCCTTTCTTGTGTGTATGTGTGGTTTTTCCTTTATAACATTTTCCATAGATTACCTATAGATAACTTTCAAAGACTCTCTCTTGTTCTTCTGTTCTCCCTCTCTCTCTGATGAACAGGAAAATCTATTGTACTCATGTGTGGCCAAATATAGAAAACTAGTCATGGGATATTATTTGCAAATGTCACTTGAAATCAGTTTTCTCCCTCCTCCCCTAGATGCATTAGGAAGAGATTCTGTCTGTGACCTTTTGAAATCCTAGTGCTGAGGATTCAATTAATATTTCAGTTCATCCCTTAAAATTCATGGGTTTTTTTTTAAAGTTGATAGAATCATGCAATCCTTAGACCCAGAGATCATATAGTCTAGCCCTCTGATCTTACAGATTAGGAAAATAAGTGCTAGAGGGCTTCAATGACTTGCCCAAGGTCATATCACATTTTATTGTTGCAGTGAATACATTTGAAATCATGGCATGATAGGATTTAGAGCTGGGGAAAACATTTAAAGTCCTTAGACTAACTCCCTCATTTTACAGATGAGGAAACAGAGACCCCAGAGGTTATGTTTTGCTCAAGCTGACACACATACTAAGTGACAGAGCTGGAATTCAAACCCAGGTACTCTGACAGAAGTCTAGTATTCTCTGCAGTTACCAAGCTGTTTTGTCCATTTTTTTAAATTGGTGGCACTAGATAGCTGAAATGAAAGGTGAAAGAAAGAATAATAGTGAGGATATACATACTGCATTTGGGTTCTTAGGGCAAAGGTAGGCTTAAACCAGACATCATTACAAAGAAGTATTATAGTAAAGCTATTTCTATATCTTTTGAATAGTACGTAGTAACAATGTGTGGCTGTAGCCATATTAACAAATGATTCAGATGAAAGAATTGATAGAACAAATGCTTTCTGCAGTTGCTGTCCATGTAACAAGTCACAGAGCTGTTCCTTTCTGTTAGTTTCCTGAGGAAATTCAAACTTTGGTTGTACAGGTTTTAGAAGACCTGAGCTACATGTGAACTCAGCTCTCTGCTTGTGTTCAGCAATTAACTTTCAGATCCATTTAGCCCTTGCAAATTCTAATTTCTAATACTTTTACCAAAGCAACATACATACAAAACCAGATCCAAGTGCATGGAGAATGAACCTGAAGCAGGCAGAACTTATTAAGTACTTACTAAAACACTTTACAGAATTATTTCATTTGATCCTTAGAGCCCTAGTAGTTAGGTACTATTATTTTTACAGTTGAGGAAACTGAGGTAGACAAGTGACTTGTCCAGGGTTACACAGCTAGTAAGTGTCTAAAGCTGGATCTGGTAGTAGTAAAGGATATGTTTATAACATTTTCTTCTTGCCCTTATGAGTGAATGGAGATCTGGTCTTACTACCAAGAAAGACCTGACTTTGAGTTTCACCTCACATTAATTCATCTAGACCTCAAGCACTTCACCAGTGCTCTAGACAACTCTGTAAGACTTTAAGTCATAGAGAAGGTGCCAACTTGCATTGGCAGAGGGCATTTCCTCACCTAGGAGTTCTGTATCCATTGAAACCACAGATTTTAACTGTTCTTTTCCTTTGTCTTGGTAGGCAGTCAAAGTCCCTGGAGATAACTATTTTCTTTTTCTTTTACTCCATTCTCTTTCTTCTTTCTCCCTTTTTAACCTCCACGCCCTCTCCTTACCCCATTCTTCATTCTAAATTGGGCCTGCCATTAACAATGTAAAGCAATTTTCTTTCCAGCTAATAGTGTTCATCTTGAAAGGTTATGAACCACCTTCCCTTCCACCCCCAAGCCTACTGAGTACTTACTATCACTCACTAATTTACTAACCACTTAAAAGGGAGGCTGGGCATCAGCTCTGAGCAGACATTGAATGTGATTTATAGTAATTCTTGAATTCATCAATCATCACAAAATTCTACTTCAGAAACAATTTTGACTGCCTCTTTGTAATAAGCTTATTATTTTTGTGTACCCTCAAAAAATGAGACAAACTAGGTCAACGATCCCTCTTCTCCTCACAAAATAGGCATTCTCAGACTCACAGAAATTATTCCTGAGTTACTTTAAAGTAAAATATGAACAAAAAATTTTAAAACTCAGGAAAGATGTATTTCAAGAAACAAATCACATTGCAGAATTCTAAATTTCCAAACAAGCTAATTTGTATGTAGCAACTGTCTATATTCTCCCTTCTTCCCCTAACTGCTGCCCTCTTTTCCACTCTCAAGGAAATTTAAAAAAAACCATTTTATTATGTTTCTTTCCTGACCACTTTCTACTTTATATAGCCTGACCCTTCTGAGCTCAGTTCCAGGTACAATCTTCCAGGACAGGGACTGACTTTTTATAGTACCTTAATATCTGTCCCCAACCTAGTAGAGTACCTTGCATAGGAGGGTGTTGTGAGACTCAAATGAAATAATGGATGTGAAGTACTTTGTAAACCTTAAAGTACTATATAAAATGTCAGATATTTTTATTAGTCTACAGTCACCAGTTGTCTAGTGTGGTGATGACTTTACTCTCTGAGTCTTTTGCTACATTCCTGCTTAGCTTAAGTAATGATTTTAGAGTAATTTTGGAAGGTCCTAGTAAATGTTTATTATCTGGGCTCTCAAAAAAAATGCACACTCTTTTTTTTAACACTCTCTATTATTAATACTTTCTGAAGTCAAGACAATGAATGAAACTACAAATCAATCCCTGATTTATAGTAATTGACAATTTTCTAAGAATAAATGCTCACATTGAATATTTAACAACCAGCTCTTCAAGTTGTTTAGAGCTGAGTTCAGCACAAGCCTACTTGCATAAACTGGGTATTTGGTAAATGTTTTGTTGGATGAATGAATGTATGAATAAGTTAATTAGTAGGACATAAAAGAACAAAGGCTAACAGACCCTCTCATTTACTTTCTTGAAGATACTTCTGATTTAAAGAAAAACATTTTGGCACAGAGGACAAAGGGTCACCCTTAGAGTCAGGAAGACCTGAATTCAAGACCTGAATCATGTATGCTGTGTGGCCATGGGGAAGATGAACTGTCAACACTCGAAGGAAAAAGTCACAGATGATTTGTCAAGCTGAATTGTTTCTCATCTTCATGAAATTTTACATCCATAACAACAATAAATAGTTCAGAAGCCTGTGTGTAGGTGAATTGCTATGTGCCTTGTTTGCTTTCCAGATCTTTTTGCCTCTAAAATTATACCACTGAACCTCTGCTACATCCTTATCTTACAGTTTTTGGTACTAAGTATTTAGTGGTAGGGAACTCCAGAAAAGATAGGCTTGGCCATCCCATATGCTTCACTCCCTTTTTCTTAACAAAGCTTCCTCTCCTCCTTTGGGTTCAAGGTTTATGCAGACATTTCTTCATTGACATGTAGCTGCCAAGCAGTCTTGAGTAGCCCCTGACACAATCTGCTTTACAACTTGCTTTGTTTTTTGCCCTTGCGTCCTCTGAGATGGGGATGTGCAAGTCACTGTCTGTGAG
Source organism: Notamacropus eugenii (assembly GCF_028372415.1). Lineage (NCBI taxonomy): Eukaryota > Metazoa > Chordata > Mammalia > Diprotodontia > Macropodidae > Notamacropus > Notamacropus eugenii. The sequence continues at coordinate 112,020,827 of NC_092872.1, read as the reverse complement.
ATGAAACAAGATGGACGGTAACCTTCTACTCCTTCTTGAGCTCTTACTCACCAGGTGGCAGGAGGAAAACTCTCACCGGACATTAAACATGCTGGGCTAATGTAACTGTAGCAGGTTTCAGCAGGAATTTCAATATACGGGGGTGGGCAAGTTGGCAGTGCCCTTTCTCCCCTCCCACTCTCTGATCTCCAGCCCCTCTTCTCTCCCTCTGTCTCTCTCTGTCTCTCTCTGTCTGTCTCTGTCTCTGCCTCTCTGTCTCTGTCTCTGTCTCTCTCTGTCTCTGTCTCTCTCTGTCTCTCTGTCTCTCTGTCTCTGTCTCTCTGTCTCTCTCTCTCTCTCTCTCTGTCTCTCTCTCTTTCTCTTTCTCTCTCCTGTGCATTTTTAGTTGGCTGTTATGAGACCCACTGGATGAATACCTTAATGTCAGTGACATTAAACTAATACTTTAAAAAGAAAATCTGGAAACGCTAAGCTCTATCAGCAAGTAAGTCCCAATTAGAACTGATAAAAAGTACAGTGAGCTAAAAACAGTGACTTTGGCAAGCAGAGATGATAAAGGCCCAGCTTCTCAGTCTCACTTAGGATAAAAAGAATGTGAAAAGATGCATCATTTTTATTTAACCAGAGACAGGAATATTTTCATCTTCCTAGTTAAGCTGATTTACATTTTTGAAGACATTTCCCTTGTTACTTAAGTGTTTGCTGACTATTAGATATGTGAAGCTTCTCAAACAGGTATTTGTGCAGGATACGGAAAGATGTTGGTAAATTTTCATTTATAGTTTTGATTGGCATCTCTTAATTTTGTTCTGGTCATGACGTATAACTGTAAGTTGTACTTTTGACTACTTGCTGGTAATAGAAGTTACTCGGGCTTTCTTTGAAAGAGATTGAGACAACTTTTCATGACTTTCAGAGAGACTATTTGGAAATAAACAGGATTTTATTGGGGCAGCTAGGTCACATAGTAGATAGACCACCAGGCTTGGAGTCAGGAAGAGTCATCACCCTGAGTTCAGATCTGGCCCAGACACTTTCTTGATGTTCGATCCTGGGCAAATCACAACCCTTTTGCCTCAGTTTCCTTATCTGTAAAATGAGCTGGAGAAGTACTAAAATGTCTCTGCTAAGAAAACCCTAAATGGGGTTATGAGTAGTCACAAACAACTGAATAATCACTGAACAACTTTATTGTACAAATATGTGTGAAACTTTATTCAATCAGTCAACAAATAACAAGGTTTCCCCAAAGTCTTGGAGCAGCCTTACGCTTCAATATCTTAAGGTTTATTAGGTAAAACTTCCCTGTGACTTTAGGGACACCATGCCTACTGTACTACATACTATTATGTACACTGTGCTAGGTATAGGGTATGTAAGAACAAGGAAGAAAACAATCTCTACTCACAAAGAGGTTGAATTCTAATGGGGCAGACAAAGTGTATATAAACATATTATGTATATACACACAGTAGTTTGGGAGGAAGAACTTTAGTAGTGGCAGGATCAGAGAAGTTTTCAAGCAGAAGATGGTGCCCATGCTACATCATAAAGGAAGATAAGAACTCTAGGATGCAGACATAGCGAGGGAGTGCATTCCAGGCATATGAAACAGTCAGTACAAATGCATAGGAGATGGGAGATGCAGTGTCTTATATAATGAAAATATAGAAGACCTATTTGGTTGAATCATAAAGTGTGGAAAGAGGAGTGATGTTCAGTGAGACTGAAAGGACAGGTTAGAGATAGCTCATGAAGGGTTTTGAAAGCTAAACAGAGGAGTCGATATTTTATCCAAGAGAAAATAGGAGTTTCACACATACTTAAATGTAGTAGAGCTGGAAATATTTGTATTTGCCAGAAATGTTTTGCTATGTGTGTTATGTGTGAATGTGTAGAAATTAGGATTCTGATTGGATTTGAAATTCATTCTCACATATTAAAATCCTAATATGTACATTTTGTAACAAAAATTAATAGCTATAGGAGTCAACTGGTGGCACAATAGATAAAGCACTCACTGGGCCTGGGAGTCAAGAAGATCTGAGTTCAGATACTTACTGAAGTCACTGAATCTCTGCCTCAGTTTCTGCAACTCTGAAACAGGGATAATAATAGTGTCTACCTTCCATGGTTGTTGTGAGTTTTAAATGAGATAATATTTCCAAAAAATATGTATTTATTACACTACCTGTCACATAGTAGGTGCTATATAAATGCTTATAGATAATAATTTCCCTTCATTTTTTTCCAACTTAGGCTCAGTAATCTACCTTTATTTATGAAGAATGTATACATGTATATAAGTATATATATTTTCTTTTAGGACAGCTGGGTGGCTCAGTGGTTAGAGTGTTAGATCTAAATCTAGGAAGATATGAGTTCAAATACAGTCTCGGACACTTACCAGCTGTGTGACCCTGGGCAAATCACTGAACCTTATTTACCTTAGATTCCTTATCTATAAAACAGGTTGGAGAAGCAATTGGCAAACTATTCCAGTCTCTTTGTAGAGAAAACCCCAAATTTGGGTCTCAAGAATTAGATAAAATTGAAATCATTGAACAACACATACTTCTTTGACTGGGATCATTTATTAGAGAAAGTGGGAATAAATTTAGGGCTGTAAGGGACCTTCAATTTCTTTTACAGACAAGACAATATCTTTTATAGACAAGAGGGTAGCTAATATAAAGACTCATCCAACATGACAGTTAATATGACCCAGATTTTCAGACCTCTCATTTACCTTTTTTTCCATGACACCTCACTGCCTTTTCCACGTTACTTGTAGAAATAATACCATATTCGTATTGTCAATCAATCAATAAGCAATTATTAAGTACCTACTATGTGCCAGATACTGCTAAGCTCCAATTACACAAAAGGATGTAAAATATTATCTCTGTCCTCAAGGAGCTTACAGTGTTGGGGGAGACAACATGTAAACAAATATAAAGCAACTTATATACTGGATAAATAGAAAATTAACTAACGGAGAGAAAGCACTAGAATTAAGAGGGTTTGGAGAAAGCTTTATCAGAGCAAAACATTGTATAATGCAGATTGAGGCAGCGTGGCAGCTTAGAAAAGTGGATAGTGTTGGTTCTGCAAGGTCAATTAACTTCTCTGGGCCTCAGTTTCCCATATGTAGAGTGAAGATATTAACTAGAAGACCTCTAAGGTCTCTTCCAGCTCTGGATCTATGATCTTATGAAACCCTACCTAATGGTAATATTTAAAGAAGACTATTGAAATTTTTTTAACCCATTATCTGTATCCCTCTACCAGAATCTATCTGTTATGAAGACTATTATATCCCATATCTTTTCAACTAGGGATCATTGTTATCCAAGGTCAAAAAAAACCCACACTGTGATTTGAATCAAATTTTGTTTGAGAAAGACACTTAATGTCAATCATAGACACGTAAATGAATGGATGAATGAAAGAATGAGATGTTGTTGTTCACTCCTTCAATCATATCCTCTTCTTCATAATCCTATAGACCACAACAAGCCAGGCCCTTCTATCCTCTGCTATTTCCTAAGGTTTATCGAAAGGAGTATTGTTCTGTGGCTGCCCCATTCCAGATAGCTATGCTATTTCCCAGGATTCTTCAGCAGGCAGATTCCTTACTGAATGGTTTAGTTACTAAAGCACACAGCCACATTATATATGTCCTGTCCCTTCCAAAGTAATCCCAGCACAACATGATTTCTGAAAACAGACTTATCGACGTATACAATATATGACAGGGTTTGGTTTTGTGATTTTACGGGTATAGGAACCCTCTGGCGAGGAAACTCCCCCCATCAATCCAGACTAACACCTCAGTAAACCGTTATTTTAGCACTGCCTAGAGCCCTGAGATTAAGGGACCTGTATGGTCAGTCTTGTCAGAGGTGGGACATCCTGGTTTCAAAGTAGGTTTTCTGTCTACTATGTCACTGGGCCTTTCTTATGACAGATACAATCTGCTAATGCCTCTTTTTACTTTCATTTTTTGATAGGAGGCATCTAGCATTGTGACTCTTCTTATAGCATCAGAATCATGTTTAGGTGAAAAGAAGTGATTCAAAATGAAAACTATCCTATGACAGGGGTTCAAAAAGCAAAGATACTTTCTGTAAGGCATTTATTGAACTGAAACATTAAAGAAAGCTTGTTGCCTCTGTTGACAGCCGCATGCATCAAAGCCTGGTTTCTATGCTCCACTAAGAGCCAGGCAGCTTAGCTCCATCTTCACTCGTGCTCAAAGCCGGAGCTAGAGCTCTGGAGGACAAATAGGTATATTGTAAAAACATACACAGACAAACAAAAAGCCACCACCACCCAAAGCAGCAAACAATGTGGCGGCTGCTGGTGATGGTGCTTTATGGTTGGTTTGTATATTTGTTTATGATAGACATTTCTAAGAAAATAAACTATTACACCGAGGAGAGGACTTTCAACAGGCAGATATTTTACAAGTTTTTCTTTTGTTCTTTTCCTACATACAGGATGCTGAGGGAATTGAAAATATGATGCTTTTATTAACGATAAGTCATTTAGCCTCATTTATCCCAACAATCCTTTATATTGGGGTTCCCAAACTGGGAGAGGCATAGTCTCAGGAGTACAAGAAACTTGTCTAGGAGACACAGGGAATATTTGACAAAGAACTCTTATTTAGTTGTGATAATGAAAACATGTGGCTTGAAGAGAGAACATTTATGATACTAAAAAAAGCTATGTACCAAATAAAATTTTCTTTATGAAAAAACAATCTTCATTTCTTTCTTCTATGCATGTTAAATCATAGAATTTATTTGCATTTATTTCTCTTCATATTAATAGCAAGTACAGTATGGTTCATTGAAAATCAAAGGACACACGGATGGATAATGGTTAGAAACTGCTGGTTTGAACTCTCCCTCCTCTCTGCCTCTGTGTGTTTGTCTGTCTCTGTCACTGTCTCGCTTTCCCTACCTCTTCTGTTCTCTCTCTGTCTCTGCTCACCCACACCCACCCTACACCCTGACACAGCCCAAACCCATCTTTATCCAATAACTCCATGAGATGGAGTAATCGCTCTTAAATAATTTAATCTCTTGGTATGGGAGGAATTGATGAAATAAACTCTAAAATTAAGATGTTACATCAAGAGAGTTTATGAAATACATAGAATGAAAAGATTGGAAGGGACATTGATCAATCATTGAACTTATCTTTCTACTTTCAGGCAGACTTGTGCCTAAACTATCCTAGCTACATGAAAGACTGTCCTATTTTTTTAAAGACTGCTAGAGGGAAAGATTCCATAATATTTTCCATGACTTATTTCCCAGGGAGATGATCTTGCATGTCAGAAAATTTATCCTAAAGCCTTAACAGATCATCAGTAAAAATGAGGATACTTCTTTCCTCATATAAAAGCTATTCATGTACTTGAAGAGTATTGTTAAATTTTGTCCCAGTTGTAACACACATTGCATCTTTCTCTCTCTCTCTCTCTCTCTCTCTCTCTCTCTCTCTCTCTCTCTCTCTCTCTCTCTCTCTCATCTTTATGCAATAAATATATAAGATGGAGATAGCTCTTTTTATAAGTTTTCTTTAACTTCTTGGTACTAATGTTCCAATAATTTATTCCATTTTTCTCTCTCCCAAATTAAAAGGGAGGATGATGACATGAAAACACTTTAAAGTTAATGTAGCAATTCCTTATTGAGTCTTATTCTGTTTAGTTCTGGATAATTTTAATAAATCCTGGATATTTTGAATCGCATTCTCTAAGGTATTGAACATTTTTCTAAGGTTTATTTTTATACATATGCATGTGAACATATATTATGCAGATATGTAATTATAGAATATATTCAGTGTCCACAAAAGTCTTATTTCATTTTGGCAAGGAGCTAATCCTGGGTTCATGCTAGTGAAGCACAAGCTTTAACAAGTTCTACTAAATCCAATCAATAACTATTTATTGAGCATCTACCAGGCATATCTGAAGTATGTATTATGTGCCGAGCATTGTGCTAAGTGCTGGTACCAACCTGGAAAAGCTTCAAACATAGTCATGGCAATAAATTATGTCTGCTATTCATAGACCAACCTAAATAAGTATAGTGATTATTAGGAACAGTTGGTTGATGATGAACTCTTTCGCTCTGGCAACGAATGAAACAGAATACAAAATTAGCTTTACTCCTATGCAGCCCTCTACTTCTTCTGGAGTGACCAGTGATTATGGGATAGAGTGGAGAAGAAGGTACTTAGAATCACGGTTCTTATCCTATCTATTCATATTTAGCTTACTACTCTGTATGAGACATCCTTGTCCGATGATCAGTGAATGGACATACTGCTGTAATCATATCATTATCGAAATTCCCGTAATAATGGTAGTAGCATTTATGTAGCATTGTAAGGCTTGCAGAATTCATTATAAATCATGTCTCATTTAATCTTCACAATAACCTTGTGAGGTAGTCATTGTTATTATCTACATTTTATAGATGAGGAAATAGATTGACAAATATTAAGTGACTTGCTCAGGGTCACACAGATAGTAATCAGAACTGGGATTTGCACTCAGGTCTTCCTAACTCTATGCACTGTGCCATCAGAAGACATAAAGAATTTACATTCTATCAGGAAAAACAAAATGAACATAAATAAGTATAATCCAAATTAATAGAAGGAGAGGAGTTTGGGATGAGGAGAGGAGGGCACTAGTATCTGGGCTGAGGAAGTCAGGAAAAGCTTCATGTAGAAGGTGGTTCTTGATCAGAATTTTGAAGGAAATAAGGGATTCTCAGAGTTAGTACAAAGACACAGAGATGGGAGATGGAATGTTATGTGCTCAAAAAGGCCAGTTTGACTCTAACATAAAATGCATAAAGGGGAATAACTGTAAAGGTAAATTGGGACCAGATTATGAAGGGAATTGAAAGTCAAACACAAGAGTTTATATTTTACCTGGGGGCAGTAGGTAGCCATGGAAGCTTATTGGGGGTTTGGTGGAGTGAAATGGTCAACCTGTAATTTAGGAATATCATTGAGAATGGATTGGAAGGATAGAGTCTTGAGATAGGAAGACCAATTAGAAATCTTAATTCCTAAGACAATCTCTAAGTTCAGGGAACACTGAAAAACATAACAAATAAAAATGAAATTAACTATGTTTTAACAGATTAGAAATAATTTCCAACTTTCAATAATTTCCAAATGAGTTCTGTGTGTTTAGTAAGACCATCAGCTTAGGTAGATCAACTGTCAGAACTAGAAAAAAAGATAAAGATGAGAAGAATACATTGCTTATAATTATAAAAAGTACATCTTGGTCTACTCAAGTAAGGTGTTTGGTGCCAAAAATGGAAAATAGATAAAGGAAAGGACATCAACATGGGACAACGTCTACCTTCAAAAGAATGATAGAAAGCAGTCACGAAGTGAGGAAGTCAAAAGGGTTCAAAACTACACAATAAGAAAATGATTAATTGTCTTGACAAGTAGAATGACATGGCAGCCATGTAAGTACTGATTTGCCACATAAACTAATTTTCGTGGAGAACTGAGTTTGCTTCACACCCTACTCCCTTCAATCCCTGTGGCTTCTTTAAAGACTCAGCTCAAGCACCACCTCCTCTTGGAAATCTTTCCTGGACCTCCTCCAAATCTCACACTATTGTCTGCTAGTATCCTCCTCTCTAAGGCTACTTTTCATCTACTCTATATTTATATTGTATTATGTGTGTTATTTCACATACATGTTGTTTCCCCTGTTAGAATGTAAGCTTCTTGAATCCAGGGATCTTTTTTAACTTTGATTCATATCCCCTCCTCAGTATGATGTCTCACACACAGAGAGAATTTAATAAATACTTGTTGAATGATTGATGAGTATCACCTTTTCCTCTTCAGAATTCATGTAACTCCTTTTATAAGATCATAAATTTAGACTTTGAAAGGATCTCAGAGGCTACCTGCTTTCACCTCCCCCGTTTTATAGTTTAAAAAACTGAGGTTTAGGCAAGTTTACATCACTAACCCAAGGTCCTACAACAGTAAGTGGCAGAGATCATGTGACTCCCGAGTTTATGTTCTTTCCATTGTATGTGTGTACAATTGTCTCCTTCATTGGAATGGAAGTTCACTGAGGTCAGTTTCAATTTTGTGTTTGTATCATTGGCATCTAGCCTATCTGGAACATAATGCGTGCATAATAAATGCATGTTCATTGATGGCACAAGGAAGGGAGTGAACAAAAATTTGCTATAATAATTTTATTTCTCATGTAGATTAATTGCCTACATCAGATTTGAAAAGACCAGAAAGAAGGTTCCAAAGATCAATGTCTACTAAGAGGCATGATAACTGATGTTCTCCAGGATCCTGGAGAGGAGTTTAACATTTTCATCCATAATCTAAATGGTGAAGTGGAGAGACCAGTTATCTAACTGGCTAGTTACTCACATATATACAAATGTACCACATGGCGAGCCAGGAGAGCCTAGATTACAACCCCAGCTCTACTCCTTGGTAGCTGCTTGGACTTTGACAAGTCAATGAGTTTTAAAATGAGTTTAAAATGAGATGATAAGAATTATGCAGGATTTAAGACCCTTTTCAACTTATACTATTGAAAAGATTTGTAGGCAATGTGGAGATAATGGATGGAGTTCTCCAGGTAGATGCAGGGGTTCAAATCTTGTTTCAGACACATGTCTGATAAGACATCACTGTGGCTAGGATGAACCACTAACAGCTGAGAGAACCAGAAAAAAAACTGGTATTTCTAGTTGTTCTAAGAGGTGGAGGTGAAGAGGGATCACATTCAAAGCAACAGAGACAGCCAGTAAAAAGGCACAAGAATATTATGAATAAGCAAGAGCAAGATGGCCTGCTTGCCTCTAGTGCAGATAGCAAGGAGGGGAGTAATGATACTAGAAAGTTACTCTAGGAAGAGAAACTACTCTAGTTCCCTAGAGCAATTAGAAGAGCAACACATTGAATTCTTCTTGTACCCTGGGAAGAGAAATAACTTACTTTAGAAATTACTCTAGAAACCAGGATTTATAGGAACTTTCAGAAGGGCAGGATGATTTGCAACTACTGTGTTGTAAACCCAGTGGATAGAGGTTTTGTTTTCATCTTGGGACAGAATAATAAGTATTTTGGGGGTCTTTTATTTTCATAGCTTCTGATCTTCTGCCTTGGATGGGAGCCATTTTGCCATTCCTGAGTAATTCTTGACTCATCTTTAAAATATTCCCAATAATTTGCCATCAGGGGCTTTTGAGAGTTGTAGTAAATGTCGGGAAAGATGAAGGTTGGCTGTACTGGAAGGCCAGAATAATGCTTATGAAGCACTTTATAATTCTTTCATTAAAGGTTTTATGTCTGCCTTAATGGACTTTATTCTTCTGGTGAGCCAGCTGCCCCTAGAAAGTAGACTGTTTACTTCAGGGAAGGCATTTAAAATCTCTAACCACTGACCAGGGAGTAGTTTACTCAACCATAGGATAGGATCCATTAATGCTGATATCGAATCTTGAATGCAAGGATTATTAAGTATTCATAAGCATCTTTTTGCCTTAGACTGGAACTGATTTCTCTTTAGGGGAGGCAGTGGAATTTCCCTGAAGCTAATCAGTTTTATTTCTTGTGGACATCAGGATTTCTAACCACAGGTATAGTTTGTAATCTTTGTCCCCTCGATCTCTCTTTTTCTTTTTGTCCATTTCCATCCTTCCATCTCACCTCATGCTTGTTGGCAGTTGTTGATTTTTTCCAGTAGAAGTGGTTGTAGAGTTAACTTCTTCAGGAGGGGAAAAACAAAAATTAAATATTCATTAGAAAGTCATTGTGGGCTTATGGGCTCTGGAAGAAGGCTGCAAACTGCACATACAGTAAATGAAAAAATTTAAGCATGTTAATTTTAATATCTTAACAAGCACTGGCATGTCTGAAGCCCTTCACAATATGTAATCTACTTGGAGCTAGCTAGCCAGCATAATAGATATTTCAGTCATGCTCGCTTTTTTGCCATTAAATTAGAATATGATTACCTCCCAGGGCCAAAATACCACCCTTGAGTACCAAGTAATATGATTTATTTTGTAAATAGGATCAAGCTACCTTTATTAGATGGTACTGACTAGGGGAAAAGCAACATTTTATTAACATTTTAGCATTGACTCCAGTTTATTACATTTAATCAGAGGGTGGTTTTTGACAGTAATCTAGGGATGTGCTCCAAACAACGATTCTTTCAGACACTTCAGCCACCTTGACTGAGCAAGGGTTTTTTTTAAATTTGTTTTGCTTTGCTTCTGTTTGGTTTGGATAAGAGTTAGAGCTAAAAACAATCTTAAAGGTCATCTAATCTAACCTACAGTAGTTTACAGATAAGGAAGTGAAAGAAAACAAAAGAAAAGGAAAGAAAAGAGGTCACTTAATATTTCAACCCTGTGATCCTTTCTATATACCCAATGCTTTTTCCATGATGTCGTGATGGTATTAATCTGAAACAGTAAATCTTCAACTAAGTGAAATGGGAAATGATTTGAAAAAATTACAAGGATGAGCATCCTTTCCTTGTTTGTGACCTGCTTGCCACAAGGAAAGACAGAATAGTAGAGTAGAAAACTCTGGAGACAGAGAACATCATTTCAAATTCTGGTTTTGCTATTTTGGGCAATTGACAAGGTCAGGGACTTTGTCCTTAACTATAAAATAAGGGGGTTGGACTACATAATCTCAAAGGTAAATTTCACTTCAGGCTCCTATGAAGAAGTAGCCATGTTTTTAGTTCTACAGGCTGAATTGGGCTTGAGCATTGTGGACCTAAAGGACACCTTCAGTATTGGTCATTTAGTCTGAATCCCTGGAGCATGGCAGTACTGCATTTATACCATGCATTGTCCTTTACCTGTGGAGATGATGAAAATCAGGTGCCTGCTCATCTATAGCAAAGGCAAAGGGAAAGGGAGTTAGCTTTGATATTATGCCTAAATTGATTTAATAGCTGCATGCCCTCTACTTGACTCTCAAAGTGTAATATTTTGACTCTGCTTTAATAGCACATTCTTCTCAGTATTCACAACTCAAACAGTGATGACCCCACTAAGTCTTTGCACACACACACACACACACACACACACACACACACACACACACACACACACACACACACATATATATCAAACAAATGTAGCCAGAATAAAATACTCTACTTGTGAATGGATTACTTTAATGAATTTCAGTCAAACAAAAGAATATTTATAACTGGTGTGTCAATATTGCTGTGGTACTAAGAGTCCCATCCCTAGAGTCAAAGGACCTGCTTTCAAGTCTCACCTCTAATACTTAGAGGATACATCATTTAATCTCTTTGAATCTCAGTTTCCCTATTCATAAAATGAGGGGAGTAGGCTACATGGCTCCTGAGGTCCTTTCTATCTTTCTATATAGAATCTTTTGGAGATAGTATAGGCTATAATAAGTAATAAATTATTGTGCCCCCTCAGAGAGTTTATAATCTCACAGGGGCTGTAAGACATTCAGAGAGAAATAATGGAATAATGTACAAAATCAAATAAATGGTATATGAGGTAGGTGCTGTGGAAATTCAGAATTATGGTTTGTAGTGTTCAAAGAAGGCTTTATGGAGAAGCAGTTATAATGTAAACTGGCTCTTGGAAGATGGAGAACCATTTGAATTGGGGATAAAGGAATGAAATAGAATAGTATTGTGAAATTGTATAAGGCTTAACATTGCTTTTAAAAAATTCTACTTCTAGTATTTATCTTGTCTAAGATTGTACTTTAAGTACACTTAGAAATAAGGAAAGGTACCTTGTGGCCTTGCTCTTTCATCGTTTTATTAAATAACCTGTCCACATATTCTAAAGTACAAGTGCAGAAGTCTAAGAACAGTTTCCAAATGTCCCTCAGCCTCTGGGAATTTCTGTTAGTCCCTCATGGATAGATGCAAAAAAAATCATTTCCACATAAACATGCATGTAAGGCAGAGAGAGAAACCAAATTAGAAGAGCAAAAATAAAAAAAGACTAGAAAAGATGCTAAGAGGCACTGATAAAACAAAGCCAGAAGCAGGTGAGAGGGACTGCAACATCGATAGACAAAGACAGACAAAGGACACAAGTTTATATACAACCCAAACGCAACTACATAATAGCATTCATAGAATCTTAGGGCCTGTATGGGACAGTTCACCCTGCCATTGTTGTTTCTACATTTTTTTCCATCCTAGTTATATGGTTTCCATATTTTGCCTGAAGCTAATGGGATTCGTCTATTGGGTGGAATGAATTGGTGTGTTTCTGTAGATTGTAAACCCTTTTAAACTCAACATAGAAAGTGCTATTTGAGTGTAGGATGATGATAATTAAATCATGAAGCAGAATCTCTTTACTCATTATATCCATGAAACCTCTATAAAGGGACTAATTTCTATTGTATCCTTTCAAAGGAGATTTGCCTCTTGAAACCACTTTTAAATGTGGTAGTTGCAGCAGCAGGCAATAGCTGCTCCTGCCTTTTATGTTTGTGTTTGTTTGACTTGGAACTGCATGTGGAAATTTATTAGAAAGAATAGTTTTAGAAGTGGTAAAAAACAAACAAACAATAATTTTTTCAAGTGGTTTAAGTCCTGGAAAATTCTGGATCCAGAGATAGAATATGAGGGATATCATAACAGAAAGAAAAATCGCACTCACTTCAGATGGAACAATTTAACTGCTTTTTGTAGCAGTCCATGGGGCAGCGAGGTAGTGCAGTGGACAGAGCACTGGGCTTAGAACCAGAAAGAATCTTTCTCATGAATTCAAATCTGGTCTCAGACACTTCCTTGTGTGACCTTGGACAAATCACTTAACCCTGTTTGCCTCAGTTTCTCATCTGTAAAAATAATCTAGAGAAGGAAATGGCAAACTACTCCAGTATATCTGCTAAGAAAACCCCAAATGGAGTCACAGTGAGTTGGATATGACTGAAAAAGGAACTTAACAAGTAACAAACTATGGTTATGGGAAGTAGGGCAGGGACTGCTTTGAAGCTAGTATTCTTTTAGTTCCCTTTCTATTTGAGGGTTAAATGAAGTACTTGTAAGTCATGAAACATTTAACAAAAGGAAGTTTATGCTGCCCTTATAGAATATGAAACAAGGATACAGTGGCACTTACCTTGCGATTTTGATAGACTTAGGAAATGAACCAAATCCAGATGTCATCACGGTATGTCTACTTATGTGGTCTCAGGCATTCACCAAGTCTAAGAAGAGGAGACTCTACTTGGTTGGTACTTTTTATGTCCCCAGAGAACCATGAAGCTGTGTCAGGGAAGTTGGAATCAATCTGGTTCAGGGGAGAACTTTGTCTTCTTTTAGAAATCCTCTCCATTCTGTAGGTGGGAGAAAAGAAACTGTATCAGGGAAATGCTGGCTCTATAACAATGGGTATCAACTATATTTAGTATGTACCAAATTTCAAAATTTTAGAACTAACCAAATGTTTACAGTATGGATTCACAGTCAGATAGTTTTCTTGTAAGTTAATTGAACGCATATAATTAATGGTCTTCCCTTTTCTCAATGCCTCAATTCCTCCTTTCATTCATTAAGATATATGGGTCATTCACTTTGGTTCTCCTGTTTACCCAGTGGTTTTTAGAAAATGAGTGAAAGACATGTCCTTGAAAAATAGAACTTGACTGAGGATACCTCTCCAGAAATTTTACAATTGACCTTGATATCTAGAGCCCTGGAAACTAGCAGAATGAGAGAATATTAGTTTTAAAGAAAGGTTAATAAAGTATATGAGTATGTAATGGTAAGTAAAATAGGATCTTTTGCTGTCTTTGTTTTGCCTTGAGAAACCCAGAAGTTTCCTCTCTGGTAAAGAGGTATGTATGTTAATAGTCAGACATTTTGGAAGCAAGTCTGTTAACTTTTTATTTCTCTGTATTTCTTTGAAGTTCAGGGTGCTGACTCCCCTGAAACAGGTGAATGATATACGTAGTTGGTTAAAGGATTGATATATGTGCTTGATTAAAGTTATTGTTAACCCCTCAAAAGTTGCCTTTCCTTTAATGAATGCAGTTCTAAGAACCTGTAGTAGCAGGTATATATTGTGTATATTGGGGTGCTTACTGTTGCAGACTATCATTGGCAGTCTATATTTTTAAAAAAGTTCCATTTGTCGAACACAAGTGAGACCAAAGATTTCAATGACTACTGATGTGTGGGTTAAGTAGAAATGACTATTGTAGCTACCATGTTTTGTTTTGTTTTTCATCAGCTAAGACTTCTCTGTAGCCTCTTACTTTCATGGATTCTGTTGTGTAAAATTACATGTAATTCTAATGTGTGAAATGAACAAAGATATGGAAACATAGGGAAAGAGCATTATGGTATCATATGCCAACCATAAACTTCATTGAATCCAGCATCTCTCATCTTTTCTTAAATAGCTCTCCTGATGACATTTTTCAGGTAACTGGACATACATATGCCATCCTGAAGGGTTGACTTCTTAACTAGCTACCTGGAAAGATGAAAAATTGTGACCATGAACTGCTATAAGGCCAATTCTCTATTATTCATCTCAGTGAATAAAGAATTGTTTCCCACTTTCACTCCAGGAGAAAACATCACTTTTCCCTCAGCAATTCTGTATGCTGTTGAGTGAACAAATCATTGAGGGCTTTGCTAGTAACAAAGGGGGGTAGTGAGGGAAGGTCAATATAAGGTAAATAGGACCTCTTTCTAAGAGTGTCTACTTCAGATTCCCTTTAAAGATTCCTTAGGGATAAGTGATCAAAGTACCTGTCTTAGGAATGGTTAAATTTCCCCAGGAGTGCCAAGTACACAGCTCCAATCTTTGTGAAATATTTGCAGCATTTTTAGCCTGTATAGCTAGATGCGTAGGCACAAATGACTGCTGTACTAGAATCTGACATTGAATGCAATTGATTGTATCTGCACAGGGAGCAGGACAGACAAGATGCATAAATTATGAATTCCAGAGGAGAGGCGCCTGCAATGGCTGTTATTTCATTTCCCCATTATTCTCCCCCCTGTGACTGTAAACACTCAGATGTAGATACTTTATTAATATTGTTTTGATTTGCTTGGGTTTTGCAAGTGGCTATAGTAGCCCAGGGATTTCTGGACACCCTTCTAGCTAATCAGATTAGGGACATTAATGCAACTGTGACAGAGGACTGTGCATATGAAGACAAATGGAAAAGCCCTCTCTTACCAGTATTTGTAACTAGATGTTGTTTTACAATAACAGCTTAAGACCCCTTTCCTACTGTGCTGTCTTCACCGTAGTCTATAAATGATAGACTTCAGTTTGAAGATTATATGAGAGATACTTAACAAATGGATATCCTTCAAGGGACATCCCTTGGAAAATATACCTCCATGTTTTTCCTGTGATGTTTGCAGAGGATAGAACTGATATAATGAAAGAGTTCCAATTTCCAGGATTTAAAAAGATGGATTT
The DNA here is from genome assembly GCF_028372415.1 of Notamacropus eugenii. Lineage (NCBI taxonomy): Eukaryota > Metazoa > Chordata > Mammalia > Diprotodontia > Macropodidae > Notamacropus > Notamacropus eugenii. Next base: position 112,005,309 of record NC_092872.1, on the reverse strand, counting down.
GTTCCGTAAAGAAAGCACATAATAAATTAATGAAAGTCATTAATGAATACAGATGGATAAGACTTAATTCTGTCTCTAAAGCCCAATATGCTTTCTGTCCAGCAATGTTAGATTCTATTAACTGAATGGGATTTTGCTCTGTCTTTGAAGCTGATCTATCAATCAATCAGTTTTTATTTAGTATGTACTTTGTGCCAGGCACTGTAATCCATTTCTGCCTGAACCCCTGTAGTATAAGGGTTGGCACCAAGATTTGATGCAGTGAAGTAATATAGGGATACTAGAATTGGTTTCATTTCCCCCCGTGTCTATTTCTGTTATTATTATTTTCTATTTGGGTTAATGAAAGACCCTAGGACCTGAGAACAGAAAGAAACTCAAGATCTTGCTATAAAGTAAACTCAACTGACATCATCCTGGGTCTTTGAGGTTATAGATTTTTGGAGGCTGATGCAGAATATTCCGAGTCTCCTCCCAAATCGTTCATTCTATAACTATTTATTAGGTATACATTATATTTAGAACTTAGTAGGATCGCCCTGTCCTTATAGTACCCTAAACTCAGAGTTCAAATGGAACAAGGATAGTGTCAAGAATGCAGTTAAAGTAGAAAACACTTTGTGTACCTTTAGTTCAGCCTCCTGCCCATTGAAAGAAACTTTTCTGTAATGTCCCTAAGAACTGCTTTTCCATTGCCTTCTTGAACATTTCCAGTGTATGACTTCATGAGGCAGTATGTTCCACTGTCAGAAAGCTCTCATTGTTCTTTATAATAAACCCAAATTAGTCTCCCAATAACTTTCTTTCTAGATCTTGCCTCTGATTCTACATGAAATAAGCCTAATTCTTCTACCTAATTGTCCTTTAAACTATGTGAATGTCATGATCATTTTCTTATCTAATTCTGTCCTTCTATCCTCACTGATCTTTCTTCCTTCAGATTCAGCATCAATCCTTTTTTTAAAATTGTACCTTTCATCTTATTTTCCTTTTTTCCCAATTAATAACCATTTATTTTATCTTCCTCCCACACCTTCCAGTTGAAAAAACATAAAAGAAAAAAATATTTGTAAGAAATAATTATAGTCAAAAACAACAAATTCCCAATTGGCCATGCCCTCAAATGTGTGTTTCAATTTGCCTCATCTCCTTGTCAAGAGAATGAGTAGGATGCTTCATATTTCATGGTTTCTAGACTTTTGGATGAAGCTTAATACTCAGGTGTCTCTTTCCTTTAGGATTATTTTTTGTGGGAGGTAATTGTTCACATGGTAAATGATATCATTGTGGACATTTGGGGCAACTCTATAGAGTCATTCAGTCAACAAACATTTATTAAGTATTTACTTATGTGCCAGGCACTACGCCAAGTACAGAGCGTACCAGGAAGGCCAAAAGCAATCTCCTGCCCTTGAGGTGATCATAGTCTAATGGAGGAGACAACGTGAAGAAAACTAAATACAAACCAGATATATATAGGATTAATTGGAGATAATTATAGAAGGAAGTTGTTGGCCTTAAGGAGATTAAGAAAATCTAATAGAAGATGAGATTTTTTGGGCAGAGGGAAGAATAAAAGAAATGTACATGACAATTTTGTGGTATGTTTGGAAGGAATAACAAGTGGTGCGTAGTAGATTTTCAGTTTCATGTATGATAATCTTTTTTATCGTACTATATCATGGAAATCCTTGTTTTACCCCATAAATTAAAAATAAAATACAAAGGAGATGAGATTTCAGTTTAGTTTAGTTGTAAAAAGTCAGGGAAGAGAGAATATACAGGCCCTTTCTTCAGGATATTTTCAGTTTGGGAAAGAGAAAATAGAAGAACTGGGGAAAAAATCATTATGTTATATGCATGTAAACATGGTTAATGACTAACTCATGAATTTCCATTGTCCTACTCAAAGAAAAAAGTATAGATAAAATGAGACATAAAATAGGCTTAGATACTGAGATTAAAGTTGTTCTATGCAGTTTGTATTCTAGTTTGTATTTCAGTGTTTTCTGTGTCTTGCTCAAAGATGCTGGAATCAACATATAGATAATCATATGGTTGCTAGTCACACTTCTGCAGAGTATATTACTCCATATAAAGAATTATTGCTTTATTTAGTAATATCCTTGGTGTTGGTACAGATCCAAAAATTCCTTTCATTTCCCAAGAATTATGAAATGGGGCATCACTCTTAAGTAATTTTTTTTCTTTGATCTATAATTGAAAAATGTAAAAGTTGACACTTAATGACTATGACTTTTATGGGAACTGGATAGTTAATAAATATTGAATGTTATATTTGAGACTTTATCATGGGTTGAATATAATTATAGGATCACAAGCACATTAAGACAAGACTGGCACTTCACTGGTTAAAAATGCATTGCCATAGAGTATGTATATCAGTGGTCCATTCCCTTTAGGTATAATATCTGAGTTCCTCTGAAGCTTCCCTCACTTGATGTATGGCCTAGAAATGACAAATTGAAAGGAAGCATAGAAATGTACCTGCCACCCAGTTTGGGATAGAATCATGAGTGTTGCATAACTCCATTAAAGCCTTTTTGTGTATTCCTTGAAGAAGGCTACTTTAGGACCTGGATATGGTGGAGTGGAGCTTAAAAGAAAACAGAACAATCTGTAACTAGTGACATCTATAGCACAAGATACTTATCATTTTTCTTGTCATACTCACCCAGAAACTCTTGAGTTTTTCTATAAATTTTGTGCTAATGGGGCCCCCAAAATACTTTATATCAGGACACAAAAAATGTCCATTCCTCCAAATACTTCCAATGTGATTATGATTATACCCTTTGATCAGTGGAATCAAGTAACTATGAGTTAATTAACCAGTTATTAAGATTTAAATCCTGGGAATAGAAATACAAGCTCAAAGAAGATAATTCTTGCCCTCAAGAAGCTTACATTATAATGAGGAAAATGACACATAAGAAGAAAAGCTCTGGGGCTTGATAGAGAAGTCTTCAGTTCAGCCTGGTAAGAAATAAAGAGTGTTCTTGAGATTTTAGGAGTCACCTAATCAAACGGCAGTGTCCCAGTGTCCCTACTTGTAGTATGTGAATGACAAGGCTGAAATGATCTTTCAGGATGAAGATGTTTCTGGGACATGTGGAAAAATTCAGAGGAGTGCAGCCTAGTGACAGTGAAGAGTGAACCTATAGGTATAGAGGATGCTTCATTTTCAGACAGTTGTCAGGGCAGTAATTAATTAACAACAGCAACTCTCAATTTACAAAAAGTTGTTTGTTTGTTTTAAAGTTTGTGTTTTATTTGGAACTCAGAACACATTCAGAATGATGTTATACGTGATAGTTCCCATGCTAGCCTACAGAAGTTCATTTAAGGTAACTGAAATATTATACATTGCTTATGAAAAATAATATAAAAATTATTTTACATTTATTAGTAATTCAAATAGAAAGAAGAATGATGAAATATATACAATCTTAACTATTTTATAGATTGATATAGAAATATTCCTACAACTCTGAGATAATAGCTCATAATAACTAGCATATGGAAAGCATTAAGATTTGCAGAGCACTTAGCTTTCATTATCTGATTATATCCTCACAATAACCCTAGGAGGGAGGTGTTCTTATTATTACCATTTTATAGATACAGCAGCTGGGTTAGATAGGGATCAAGAGCCTTTCTCAGAGATAATATATGTCTGAAAATGGATTTGAATTCACATCTTCCTTATTCAAGGTCTGGTATTCTCTCCACTGTGACAACTAGATGATGTGATTATATTCAATATTTGGCATCTACTACAGAGGAAAGCTATGTCAATTAGGAAAGGATGACAGGATAGTGAAGGATTTTGTGGGGATTCTGAAGAGCACTTATGTTCACTTTTAAGGGCTTTGGAAAATGATGGCATTGATATTTTATTGTGCTTTATTTCACTGAAATATATCTTTCCTTTTCTTCGATAAAGATGTCTATCTGTTACTTATCAAGGTCATTGTTTCCTAACAAATGGAACAGAAGAAAGGAGAAAGACTACTTAGAGACAACTAGGTAGCTTAGTGAGCCTGGGTTTAGGAAGACCTGAGTTCAAATCTGGTCTCAGACACTCAGACACTTACTGGCAGTGGGATTCTGGGAGACTCACTTAACCTTCTTTCTGCCTTAGTTTCCTCAACTGTAAAGCAGGGATAAAAATAGCACCTATCTTTCAGGGTTATTGTGAGGATCAAATGAGAGATATTTTAAAGTGTTTAACTCAGTGCCAGGCACATAGTAGGTGCCTAATAAGTGTTTGTTTCCTTCCTTTTCTTCACCCCCTCTCCCCCTTGATAGTTAGATAAGGGTTAGATTTAGAGAATGTTTTTCAGTATGGAGAGACCACTGTACTAGGAAAGATTTAGCATATTTGGTTTCTAGTTCTAATTTCCACTAATTAGTTGTATGACCTTTGGAAAGTGACTTTACTATATATGACCTGCAATTTATTCTCTTTAAAGTGAGGAGTTTGGCTTAAAAAAATTTCTAAGGTCCCTTTCTGTTCTGCATTTCTTATTCAATGATTTCTGAAATCGCAAATGCTGTAGTTTTGTGGCTTTTCATTTCAATGAGCCACTAGAGGCCAATTCTTTTTTGGGAAACTGATCACTGGGCACAATTCCTCTGTTATTTGATCAACTTTTGCAAAGGAGCAAAATCCAATCCAGGTAAGTCATTTTTATGAAGTTGGAGAGATTTTGGTGGACTGATTATATAGAATCTAAAGCAATAGGATCTATATTCATTTCTTGCTTTTCATATCATGTTCATGGTGGTCAGCTTACTAGGCCAGACCCTATGTTCACTGTAGTTTGGCTGTGCAGTGTTTTTAGTCATCTAATTCTGCTGTAGTGCTAGAAAGAGAAGGCACACTAATGGACCATGTGTTCGGGAGATGGAGTCTAGTATCACTGTGACTTTCATCTCCATATGCTTGCCTCTCTCAGGTTCAGAATTTAGTGAAGATTTTTTTCACACCCTCTGTCATGAGAAAGAAGATGAGAGAGGAAAACAATATGCCCAGTGAAAAGCATAGAGTATAATCTCTAGCTAATGATAAAAATGGTTTGTTTCTGGAGAATTATCATACCTCTATAATAATATTAGAGCAAGAAAAATGGAGTTGATTAGGATGTTACCCCATAAATTTACCCCCAGACTTGGAGAGCTTGAGCTCCCTGAAGTAGTTAGTATTGAACTAAAAAATAGAAGGAAAATAAACGTTAAATGAAAATTCTAGTCCATGTAACACACCAGGATATTGTTTTTTGCACTAAAGATAGTTTTCAACATTCATTTTTATTAAGATTTTGAGCTCCAAATTTTCTTTCCTCCTTTCCTTCCCTCCACCCCAAGACAATAAACAATCTGATATGTTATATATTATACATATACAATCATGTATATTTCCACATTAGTCATGTTGTGAAAGAAGAATCAGAACAAAAGGGAAAAACCACAAGAAAGAAGAAACAAAAAAGTGAAAATAGTATGCTTAGATCTGCATTCAGATTTCATAGTTCTTTCTCTGGATGTGGATAGTATTTTCTAAAAGTCTTGGAATTGTCTTTGATCATTGCATTGCTGAAAAGAACTAGGTCTATCATAGTTGATCATTGCATAATGTTGCTGTTACTTTATACAATGTTCTCCTGGTTCTGTTCACTTCACTCGGCATCAGTTCATGTAAACCTTTCCAGATTTTTCTGAAATCCACATGCTCATCATTTCTTATAGCACAATACTATTCCATTGCATTCATATACCACAGCTTGTTCAAGTATTCCCCAACTGATGGGTATCCCCTCAGTTTCCAGTTCTTTGCTACCACAAAAAGAGCTGCCATAAATATTTTTGTACACGTGGGTACTTTTCTCTTTTTTTTTGGATATTTTTGGAATACAGACCTACTAGTGATATTGCTGAATCAAAGGGTATGCACAGTTTGGTTGCCTTTGGACATAGTGCTAAACTGCTCTCCAGAATGGTTGGATCAAGTCACAACTCCACCAACAATACATTAATGTTACAATTTTCCCACATCTTCTCCAACATTTGCCATTTTCCTTTTCTGTGACATTAACCAATCTGATAGGTGTGAGGTTGTACTTCAGAGTTTTAATTTGCATTTCTCTAATCAATAGTGATTCAGAGCATTTTTTCATATGCTTTTCATAGCTTTAATTTCTTCATCTGAAAACTGCCTGTTCATATCCCTTGACCATTTATCAACTGGGGAATGACTTGTATTTTTATAAATATGACTCAGTTCTCTATATATTTGAGAAATGAGGCCTTTATCAGAACTTGTTTCTCAGCTTTTAGCTTTCCTTCTAATTTTGGTTGCATTGGTTTTGTTTTATGTAAAAATTTTTATATTTAATATATAATTTGCATTTCATAATGTCCTCTGTCTCCTGTTTGGTCACAAATTCTTCCTTTCTCTATAGATCTGACATGTAAACTATTCCTTGCTCTTCTAATTTGCTTATGGTATTACCCATTTTGATGTGTCCATTTTGACGTTAGCTCGGTATAGTATGTCAGATGTTGATCCATGCCTAGTTTCTGCCATGCTATTTTCCAGATTTCCCAGCAGTTTTTGTCAAATAGTGAATTCTTATCCCAGAAGCTGGAGTCTTGGGTTTATCAAACAGTAAATTTTTATAGTCATCTGCTACTATGTCTTGTATACCTAACCTATTACGCTGGTTCACCACTCTATTTCTTAGCCAGTACCAAATAGTTTTGATAGTTGCCGCATTATAATATAGTTTTAGATCTGGCATGGCTAGGCCACCTTCCTTTGCATTTTTTTCATTAATTCCCTTGATATTCTTGATCGTTTCTTCTTCCAGATGAATTTTTGTTATTATTTTTTCTAGCTTTACAAAATAATTTTTTGGTAGTTTGGCAAGTCACTGAATATATAAATTAATTTGGTTTATATAGTTGATGGAAGGTAGCAATATAATATTTCTATTTAACTCCTGCTAATGTAACATAGCTAATTGTTCTTCAGATCTGGGTTGGAGAAAATGAATTATTTTCATTTTTTTAAACCAAAAAAGATTTATCTTTTTCCTTTTCTTCTTCCTTCCACTGAATTGAATCAAAACAAAAAAAGAAAATTCTTATAAAAATATGGATAGTTAAGAAAAACAAATTTCTGCATTGACCATGTCCAAAAATGTGTATTTATTTCAATCTGTATCATAAGTCTATCTCCTGTCTCTCAGGATGAGGGAGCATGCTTTAGCTTTGGTCCTCCAGGATTGTGATTTGTCATTATGTTGATCAGAATTTTCAAGTCCTTCAAATTTGTTTTTATTGATTATAATGTTTATATTGCACAAATTGTTCTCCTAGTTCTACTCACTTTGCTCTGCATCAGTTTATACAGATCTTCCCAATTTTTTATAAATCTGGTCATTTCATTACTTATGGTCCAAAAAGACGCATTACACTCAAATATCAATCAATCAGTAAACATTTATTAGGTGCCTACTATGTGCCAATCACTTTGTTAAACTCTGGGCATACAAAAAGAGGCAAAAGACAGTCCCTGTTCTCAGTTGGTTTATCAATCCTTAATTGATGGTCACCTCATTAGTTTTCAGGAGTTTTTTGGCTAGTACAAAAAGAACCACAATAAATATTTTTGTACATATAGGTCCTTTTTCTCTATCCCTAATCTTTCTGGGGTTTAGACCTAGAAAGGATTGGAATTGAACTATTGATATACTAGCAAATCTTGTCCACATTTGATAGAAATGCTATTTTGTAGAGTTGTTTAGATGTAGGTTGTTATTGTTCAGTTGTTTTCAGTCATGTCTGACCCTTCATGAGGACTGAGGCTTTCTTGGCAAAGATACTATACTGGTTTGCCATTTCCTTTATTAGCTTATATTATAGATGAGGAAACTGAGGCAAACAAGGTTAAATGACTTGCCCAGAGTCACACAACTTGTAAGTGTCTGAAGCCATATTTGAACTCAGGAAGCTGAGTCTTCCTGACTCCAGGTCCAGCACTATATCCCTTGTGCCACTTAGCTCTCTAACTAGGTTAGGTTGTAGTAGATTCTATATGTAGCAGAATCCTGAAAGGTGGATGGAAGAAGTAGATTAATTCAATTTATGTAATCAGCAGATTACCTTTGCCATGCTACTAAATGGCCTTTTGAATATCTGGTCTCTGATATCTTCAAAATTCTTATAATTTCCTGGGGTCCCTGACCCTCAGTTTGTGAAACACTAGTTTCAGGGACTAAGTAAGGAAAATCTAAGTATGGAAATCTTGGAAATCAAATTTTAATTCTGTGGAACACAAAATGGAAAATTTTATACCTTGATGTTGTCTATTTTTTTCCTAGTTGACACTTCTCTAGGTCAAAGTTGAATTCCAACAGTATATCAAAATGTGAAGCTTTAGGTATTTATACTAGGTGTAGTCTGTTTTGTTATTTTTTCTACATGTGTTTGGAACCCAAGCAAGTAGAGGAAAACTGCATGGCTTTTGCTGAATCAGAATCACAGATCAGGGAATATATTTGGAGATTACATTTCTCAGAAGGACTATTTGTATTTTTTTTTTCATGGTGATTTGATAAAGGGAGTAGAGTGACTTTCTTTAAGGATTCTTCTTCTACTGTCCCTCCTCCACCTGTTTTTCTATTTCCTCTTCTCCATTTGAGAGACTATAACAAAAAATGATGTATCTATCTTTCAGTAAACATTGAAAATGAAAGACTATCCTGTTAGAATAAAATAGTTATGAAGATATTTCTGTAAAGCAGCTGAGGTAGCAGATTTTACTAAAGCTATGTTTTAAAATGATTGACAGGAACTTTGTCCTTAAGATGTTTTTCCTGAAGGTAAGCAGAAAGTGCTATTAATTAATGAATTTTTCTGCATACACCAATCTATTCCTCCCCAGCTAAGTAATGAGAAGTCTGCATTTGTAGTCAGAGCTATCCACTATCATCAGAGAATGGTAGGGGATGGCAGTCTGATGACAGACTGACCATTAGTCAGAAATGCAGCAGCCCTGTAGTTAAAAAAGCATGTATTAGATATATGTGGATAAAAGTAAGGTAAATAAAAACTCTTTTTATAATGTTGCTTCCTTTGCATGAGAAAGGGATGCTAATGACCTGAGATGAGATATGCGATCAGAAATATGTTCTTGAGTAGTAATAAATATGTTCCAGTCATAGTTTCTTCCAGTTAGATTTGTGATCAAACAACTTAGATTTGTAAAGATGGCTAGCTATGGTCATTCTATAGTCAATTCTATAGTCTGTATTTAGTCAATAAAAATATTGGTACAGATAATAAATGCTAGGAGCACTTAGAGGGGGATAACATGATCATCCATAGTAGTTCATAAAGGATTAGCATAAAATCACAGATGCTCAAAGTTGGAAGGGAATTCATTGATCACTCACTCCAATGTAGGCCTGAACAAGTATACGTTCTACGAAATTATTGACAAGTGAGTAACTCCTACCTCCAGTGGCAGGGAGTTCACTACCTCCCAAAGCAGTCCTGTTTGAAGAACTCTAATGGATAAGAATTCTGTTTGTTTTCTCTCTCCCCATATGCCCATATTTCTTTTTTGAGGCCCCTACTTTCATTTGACAGCTATGGTAAAAGCATGACCTATATGCCTAAGGTTTTCAGTTTCCTCTCAAGATTTCACAATAATCCATCATAAAGGAGGTAGGATTTAGGCAAGCCTGGGAGTTTTGTTTAAGAGTTGAATAATTAGATAAGTGTAGAGGATAAGGATGTGTGTGTATGTGTGTGTTGTGAACCAAAGTGTTGTAGTAATTCTCTTTTTTTCTCTCTCATATAGGATAAAATGAATAGATCAATTAGCCTTGCTGGAGTGGATCATTGCTTTTATAGAATAACAGAAGTTAAATATATATGGTCTGCAATGAAAGAATGATTTTTTCGGCAATGCAAAATTAATGGTTTCTATGCAAATTGAAGCTGTGTTTTTTTGTCTCTAAAGAAATCCATTTTTTTTTCTCACTAGCACCATATTATAACTGGTCCTGCTTTGGTTTAAAATAATTGGATGGGGCACTTGATGGAGTGTGAAATTTTGAGTAAGACAAATGAGGTCAAATCCTGCCTCCAACTATTATTAACTTTGTAACTCTCGTTAAATCATTTCACCTCTCTCTGCCTCAGCTTCCTCATCTCTAACATGAGAGTACCGACTTTACAGTATTATTATGAGGATCAACAAATGAGAAAACATGTAAAGCTGTTAGCTTGCTTTTAAATGCAACATAGTTTTGTTATTATAGCTTTAATGGATCTGTGGTATTTTTAGTGTGGGTACCACCTCCACTGATGCAGATTGCAATCTTACTTCTAGGTCTTTGCATTTCATAAAGTGGTTTCCTATAAATCATCCATGGGATCTGACTAACAGTCTGAAGACATCCTACCTATTTCTTTAGTAATTTGAGAGACAACCATAACACTTGCTTTTTATTATATACATGTCTAGACCACCTCTTTTGTCAGTCCTTCGTGTTCTAAATAACATTTTTCATGCCACTTCATTCTCAGTAACTGGCCCTAACCCACCTCACTCATCCTGAAAAGGAAACTGGTGTATGAGGCATTAACTATGTAAGACTCATCAGAACTTTATCCTTGTATCCATATCTCATTTCTAGACTATGAAAGCAATTTTGAGATGGTGAAGGGAAGAGCCACAAATGAAATTAGAATTGGAAAATAATATACTATATGTAGGAAGGTTAAAAGAAATATTGTTAGAAAATAGAAGACTGAGGGATAATATGAAATCTTCAGATATATAAAAGACTTATAGAAATGCATTGGGGCAGCTGGTTTTCTTTTGTTTTTAACCAAAAAGGAGAGATGATATTTTAATATATACATACTCAAAAAATTCCTGATTGCATCATTTTGGATGCTCATTCCAATGATAAAGATCCCCACCATCTATTCCTAATCATTCAATTTCACTTTTGTCTATGTTTGATACTTGTTCATCATGGTAAGGAGGAAATTTGGAGCTAAGAAGAAGCTGTTCTCAATTTCTACTGAGGAGTAAAAAGGTCTCGGAGTGAAGCACAGAAAACTCAAGTTAGCTCCAAGGAAGAATTTCTTGGTGGTGAACTATTTTTATTCATGAAATGTAGGTATAAAGGGTAGTTGCTGACCTCCTCTGTAAACTATAAATTGGACTATCCTTGATATTTTGGTTGGTTTCTGCTCAGAAATTCAACAAAATGTGCCTAACTTTTAAGCCATGATATTAAAAAATGTTTATTAATCATTTATTTTATAATACTATATTTTCTCATGTATCCTTCCCTCCCCCCCACAACCATCTCATATAACAAAGTTGTTTTTTTAAAGAAAAACAAGAGAAAAACAACGAGACACATCAAAACAATCTGACAAAATACACAGTGTTCTATACCTGTGGATTCCACATCTGCAAAGGAATGAGGGGAATGGAATGTGGCATCTCATAAACCTTTTTTGGGGGGTCATGCTTGTTCTTTGCAATCTTACAACATTCATTATTTTGTGATTGTTATTCTTTCCATTTATATTAATTTAGTCTTTGTGTATATTGTTTTCCTGTTTGTGTTTCCTTCACCATGCATCTGTTCATATAAGTCTCTCCATGCTTCTCTATCTTCACCGTAGGCATCCTTTCTTTTGGCACAACTCCTGCAACCCAATTTGTTTAGCCACACCTCCATTTATGATCATGTACTTTGATGCCATAACAAGTTAAGCCTCATTTTTTACAACTTTGTGCATTGTTCTATTCCATTTAACAGAATCTCAGAGTCAGAAGGAACCTCAGAGACCATCTAGACCACTCAATCCTAAATAATAATTTCTTTTACAATATACTTGATAGTGACATGACTAGAGGTCAGGAAAAACTGAATGCCTTCCAAGGCAGCCTATTTCACATTTATATAACTCTGATTATTAGGACATTTTCTCTAACATCAAGCTTCACTCTGTCTCTGTAACTTCTACCCATCATTCTTAGTTCTTCCCTCTAGGGCTAAGAAGACCAAATTTAATCCTTTTCCTACTATGACTACTCTTGACATACTTGAAAATAACTATCATGCATCTTCTAAATCTTCTCTCCTCCAGATTAAACATGCCAGCTCCTTCAACCAATCCTCAATTAGATTGATATTGGGGCTTAAATGGCCTCTATGGTCCCTTTCATCTCGAAAGTTATGATCTTATGATCTTTTCACCAGATTTTTTTTAGTACCAGCATGATGGCAGCTCAAGAAACAGGTTTAATAAATTGCTTGCACCTTTAAGAGATAGAGAGACAAGTTTCTCTTTGTAACTGCCATTTCCTAAGTAAAGAAAAGGTGATATCTGGAGCAACTTGTACTAATCCAGAAAAGGTAATAAGAAAAGAGTCATTTGTTTTCTTTTACACTTATACTGGTCCTAGCACAGATGAGGGTGAATTGTTAATATCCTCTTCTCTCCTTAATTCCTAAACCTAAACCACTTAATCTCAAGTAGAGAAAGGAAAAGTCCTTATATCTGACTTCTTTCTCTAGCAGTTAATGACACAAAGGGTGCAGTAGCAGAGGCACAAGTAAGTGTCTGAAATGAGAAGAGGCAAAAAGTAACTGAGTTCCATTCCCATTAAGTGTTTCACAAAGATGGAGCCTAGAATTTAGGAAGAAGTTCAGAATCTTCCTTATATTCATTTATACTTGAAATTTTCTTTCCTGGACTTACATAAGAAACTTCACACTGATTGCAACAAAGGCAGGATGTCCTCCATACTCCCCGAATAGGCCCTCCAATTCATGGTCCATTATTATGTAGACATTAGAGTGGTCCCTGCCTTCTGTTAAACTTATTGCTGTTTGTCAGAAATTGAGCAGATGAATTTGAATTCCTAATCTTGAAAAATGTGCCAAGCAGTTTTTTTTCTTTAGAATCTTTTTTTTAGAACCAAATCCTTGTAGATGTATAATTTTTCTCATTAAAGGCATCTCACTTATCAGTCTGTACTTCAAACCCCTCATTTATTCCTGAATTCTCTGATACCTGTCCCTCCATTTTGGATTCAATAATCCCTCCCCCATTCAGAGACATCTCAAAAGGCAAATAAATTTAGATAAATAAATATAGTTTCTTTAACTGTCAACATGTTGTAAATTTCTTGGAAAATACTAAAATATAACATTTGCACAAATTCCTTAAAGATATATTTAAATTGTATAGTAATCAATCTAGAAATGTTCCAGTGGTAGATAGCTTGCCATCTCTTATGGGATATATCCTTGTACTGACCCTCTTGACCCTGTTACTGAAGCAGGTTTTTAACCCTATTAAAACTCTGTCTCTGTGCTGACTTTTCTAACCCCATTTGCAGTCTTTTAGCAACAGAGATTTTTGGAGAACTGATTGTTTGGCTCTTTTTTCCTCCCCTCCTGTCATTTATTTCCTCCTGGTCACTGAAGCTACAGCTACTTTTTAAGGCCAATCTTTCCTTTGTGCTCTCAACACACCTGTCTTGGAACTTTCTGCTGCTATGAGGTGTCCTATTTTCTCCACATCAGACACTGGAGAATTTCCCCTAAGCTAAAGGTCAGGCTCACAGGTCTGTAGTTTTCCCTGTTCTTCCACAGCTCCCTTTTTAAATGGCAGCAGCACATTAGCCCTTCCTTGTCTGTCCTGTCTCTCCTTCTGTCAGTGTGAAGTTAAAAACCCCTCACTCCTACTGCTTTCATTAATTTGACACCGATTTAAGAATTCAGCATGCCAATATGTCTCAAAACTTTCACTGTGTTGATGCCTTTAAATTTTTTTCTTAATTATAGCTTTTCTTTCCAAGGAAATAGTGTTCACCAAACTCAGTTTAATTCCACAAATATTTATTAAGTATCTGATATGCTAGGCACAGGAGAAATAACTCAAGGAGTTTACAAATGATGAGGAGGGTGAGTGATGTGTACACAAATAAATATAATGCAAATGAGAATGAGGTAAGGTCAAACAGGGAGCTAGGACAGATTTGGAAAAGGAGTTTAGATAGTAAGGATACTAGCAGGTTTATTTTTGGCTATTTTACAAATGACCTTGGGTAAGTCACCAACTGTCTGAGAGTGTATTTCCTCTTCTATAAACTAAGAGGACTAGACTACATGATCTCTGAGATAATTTTCCAATTTTAAATTCACTATCCTTAAAAAAGGCCTTATAGAGAAGAACTTGTAGCTTACATAGGAGATGAAGATTGGAACACAGGAATCCTCAAAACTCACATACTATCTTTTCTCCTTGTATTTGACAAAGATACCTGTTCTTCTAGAGTGAATGAAGATGCTTTTATTAAGGCTTCAGATTAATCAGAAATAAGTAATGTAACTACCTGAAGAGATAAATTCAAGAGGAATAAATCTGCTTCTAGACAAAGTTTGGGAAACAGATGCCAGTGATCAGTCTTCAAAGAGAGAGAATCTATCCACAGTGAATAGATTTGAACCTAGAAAAGCTTTTGAAATCAGGATTTTCAAGTAACAAATTTGAAGAAAGTAATAGCTCTAAGCTGTTGGAGAGAATTAAATGATGATGAAAATAATCAGACAAGGTGCAGAGGATTTACCAGGAGAGATAGTTATCAAGACTGAAATGTTTCAGAAGTTTCAGTGTCATCAAATAGAGGCTGATGTGGCAGTTTCCAAGATTGCCCTCAAGGATTTGGACCCATTTACAATAATGAATCTGAATGAGAGAATGGGCCACGATTCCTTGGTAGATTTTTTTTTTTAGTTTAAGAAGAACAGAATTAGTTGATCCAGAAGCTGACAATTTTTAAGGCATAAGTGTTGGTGGAAGAGGTGGTTACAAAGAATTCTATAAAGAAGTGGTAGGTTCTGGAAGGAAAAGTGGTGACTTTTAAGGACCAGAAATGAACTATATACCACCTCCCTCACCTGAAAATGAAGACTCCATCTTGGCACACTACCAGACTGGCATAAATTTTGACAAGAATGATACTGTTCTTGTGGAAGTATTTGGCCATGATGCTTTGCTAGCAGTAGTCACTTTTGAAGATGCAAATCCCTGTCAGACACTTAATAACAACATTACTAAAGCTGTTTATACCAAACTTACTACTGTGCAAAAATAGAGTATTCCTTTTATACTGGAACAGTCTGGGAAAACTGTGGCTTTTCTTTTGCCATTTTTGGCTCATATGATGTGGAATGGAGTAAGTGGCAGTGATTTAAAAAATCAGCAAGAACCAGTGTATATTATTTTTTTGCTCTAACTTGAGAGTTGATGAATCAGATTTTCCTGGGAGCAAGGAAATTTTCTTTTGAGACTTATATAAGACCTGTTGTAATTTGTGGGGAACACAACTGCGACATTCAGTTTGCCAAATAATGCAAGGGTTTAGCATTTTATGTGCACCACCAGGAGGGCTAATGGATATCTTAAGTAAAGATTAGCCTTAGACAAGTCAAATAGTTAGTCTTGGGTAAAGCTAATGGAATGCTGGTAATGGGTTTTGGTCCCGAAATGAAGAAGAGAATTTCCTTTCCAGGAATGCCATTGAAAGACCATTGCCAAACCCTGATGCTTAGTCCCACTTTTCCAGAATAAATTCAAAGATTGGCTGGAGAATTTTAAAAAGCTGTCACAGCTGAATAAGTGGCTGGAGCTTGTAGTGATGCTCAACAGATTGTTCTGTAAATTGGCCAATACTCAAAATGAGAAAAGCTTGTTGTAATTCAATGAAATATAGGTGAGGAAAGAACAATGATGTTTGTTGAAACTGAGAGAAAAGCAAATTTTATCACAACCTTTTTTTGTCAAGAAAAATTATCAACAAGAATTCATGGTACTTGGGAATAGAGAGAGAAAAAAAGCTCTTGGGGATGTTTGATGCGAAAAGGACCCAGTCCTTGTTGCTATTTGAGTAACTGCCAGAAGGCTAGATGTTGAAAATATTCAACATAATATTAATTTTGATCTTCCTTCAATCATCAATGAATATGTTTACCAAATTGGATTTACTGGTCACTGTAATAACATTGGCAAACTATTTCAATCTTTGATTTGGAACCAGATAGCCATTTAGTATAACCTTTAGTAAAAGTACTGTTAGATGCTCAACAGGATGTCCCTGCATGGTTGGAAGAAATTGCTTTCAGTACATACGTCCCTGGCTTCATTGATAGTACTTCAAGAGGAAATGGGATTTCCTCAATTTATACTCAAAAGAGTTACCACGGCAAGAGCAGCATGAACATTGTAGGGTTTTCTATCTATATAAATTCCAGATCCAATAGATAGTGAGTTTTAGGATTAAATCCAAAATTCTTCAAGTTCCAGATACAGTTTTGATGCAGTCAAAATGGTTTTGAGTTTTAAAGGAAATGTGACAGTCTGTTGTCCATCCTGTAATCTTTCCCCCCTCCCTTAAAAAACAAGTCTTTTTTTTTTTTTTCTTTTTATTTAGCTTTTAACATTCATTTTCACAAAATTTTGGGTTACAAATTTTTCCCCTTTTCTCCCCTCCCCCCCCAAACGCCAAGCATTCTAATTGCCCCTATGACCAATCTGCTCTCTCTTCTATCATCCCTCTCTGCCCTTGTCTCTGTCTTCTCTTTTGTCCTGTAGGGCCAGATAGCTTTCTATACCCCTTTACCTGTATTTCTTATTTCCTAGTGGTAAGAACATTACAGTTGATCTTAACACTTTGAGTTCCAACTTCTTTAGCTCCCTCCCTCTCCACCCCTTCCCTTTGGAAGGCAAGCAATTCAATATGGGCCAAATCTGTGTAGTTTTGCAAATGACTTCTATAATAGTTGTGTTGTATAGGACTAACAGTATTTCCCTCCATCCTATCCTGTCCCCCATTACTTCTATTCTCTTTTGATCCTATCCCACCCCATGAGTGTTGACCTCAAATTGCACTCTCCTCCCCATGCCCTCCCTTCTATCATCCCCCCCCACTCTGCTTATCCCCCTATCCTCCACTTTCCTGTATTGTAAGATAGGTTTTCATACCAAGATGAGTAGGCATTTTATTCTTTCCTTTAGTGGAATGTGATGAGAGTAGACTTCATGTTTTTCTCTCACCTCCCCTCTTTATCCCTCCACTAATGAGTCTTTTGCTTGCCTCTTTTATGAGAGATAATTTGCCCCATTCAATTCTCCCTTTCTCCTCCCAATATCTTTCTCTCTCACTGCTTGATTTCATTTTTTTTTAAGATATGATCCCATCCTCTTCAATTCACTCTGTGCACTCTGTCTCTATGTGTGTGTGCGTGTGTGCATGTGTGTGTGTGTAATCCCACCCAGTACCCAGATACTGAAATGTTTCAAGAGTTACAAATATTGTCTTTCCATGTAGGAATGTAAACAGTTCAACTTTAGTAAGTCCCTTATGACTTCTCTTTGCTGTTCACCTTTTCATGGTTCTCTTCATTCTTGTGTTTGGAAGTCAAATTTTCTTTTCAGCTCTGGTCTTTTCATCAAGAATGCTTGAAAATCCTCTATTTCATTGAAAGACCAATTTTTCCCCTGAAGTATTATACTCAGTTTTGCTGGGTAGGTGATTCTTGGTTTTAGTCCTAGTTCCTTTGACTTCTGGAATATCCTATTCCATGCCCTTCGATCCCTTAATGTAGAAGCTGCTAGATCTTGTGTTATCCTGATTGTATTTCCACAATACTTGAATTGTTTCTTTCTAGCTGCTTGCAATATTTTCTCTTTCACCTGGGAGTTCTGGAATTTGGCCACAATGTTCCTAGGAGTTTCTCTTTTTGGATCTCTTTCATGCGGTGTTCTGTGGATTCCTTGAATATTTATTTTGCCCTCTGGTTCTAGAGTCTCAGGGCAGTTTTCCTTGATAATTTCATGAAAGATGATGTCTAGGCTCTTTTTCTGATCATGGCTTTCAGGTAGGCCCATAATTTTTAAATTGTCTCTCCTGGCTCTATTTTCCAGGTCAGTTGTTTTTCCAATGAGATATTTCACATTATCTTCCATTTTTTCATTCTTTTGGTTTTGTTTTGTGATTTCTTGGTTTCTCATAAAGTCATTAGCCTCCATCTGTTCCATTCTAATTTTGAAAGAACTATTTTCTTCAGTGAGCTTTTGAATCTCCTTTTCCATTTGGCTAATTCTGCTTTTGAAAGCATTCTTCTCCTCATTGGCTTTTTGAACCTCTTTTGCCAATTGAGTTAGGCTAGTTTTCAAGGTGTTATTTTCTTCAACATTTTTTTGGGTCTCCTTTAGCAGTGAGCTGATTTGCTGTTCATGCTTTGACTTCATGTCTCTCATTTCTCTTCCCAGCTTTTCCTCCACCTCTCTAACTTGATTTTCAAATTTCTTTTTGAGCTCTTCCATGGCCTGTGCCCATTGAGTGGGCTGGGACACAGAAGCCTTGATTTCTGTGTCTTTGCCTGATGGTAAGCATTGTTCTTCCTCATCAGAAAGGAAGGGAGGAAATGCCTGTTCACCAAGAAAGTAACCTTCTATAGTCTTATTTCTTTTCCCTTTTCTGGGCATTTTCCCAGCCAGTGACTTGACCTCTGAATATTTTCCTCACACCCACCTCACCTCCTGATCCTCCCAGCCAGTGTTTGGGGTCTGAGATTCAAATACTGCTTCCAGCCTCAGGGCTTTGGGCGGGGGCAGGGCTGCTATTCAGTGTGAGATTAAATTCAGATGCTCAGGTGAGGGCAGGGCTGCCTCTCAGTCTCAGTTCCCTCAGGGAGTTTATGCACAGACCTTCAACAATGGATCCAGGCTCCTGCCTGCTTGGGGAGCCCTGGTCTGCCGCTGCCCCTCAGCTTCTGTCTCCCGAGGGGGCCCGAGCCATGGGGGCACCCCACTCCCCTCTCGACCCGCCAAAGGGACTCTCTCACAGACCCCCGTCACCTGTGGGTGGAGGTACTTGTGCGGCCGCTGGAGATCCCGTCCCTGAAGCCCGCTCGGATCTTTTCCTCTCTGTGCTGCGGCCGGGCTGTACTCAGCTCCCAGTCCCGGCGCCCAGTCCGCGGCACGAAGGACCTTTTACGAGAGGTTTGCAGGTCTCTCCGGAACAGAAATCTCCCTCGCTCCAATGTTCTGTGGCCTCTGGGTGCAGAATTCGCCGTGAGTTACTTCTTTGTAGTTGTTCTATGGGTTGTGGGTTCGGAGCTATGTGTATGTGCGTCTTTCTACTACGCCATCTTGGCTCCGCCCCCCAAAACAAGTCTTTTTACTGGCTAATTATGGGAAATGCTAAATGTTGAAATGTTGCTGTTACTAATAAAATGGTGCTTACTGAAAAGATTTAAACATTCTAAATGTCAAATTTATCTCTATTTCATTATTTAGGAGTTTGACATGTTTCACGTATGTATTGTCTTAAGACTATTAATAGTGTTATTGAACCTATAATGTAAGGAAGGAGATGTGAAGCACTTTTGTGTTTTAAAAATTATTAGGCCCTTTTTATTTTTCCTTAAAAGAAAACTTTTAAGCAATAATATGACCACGTGATTATAATTTACATAAAGCAGATTTTGTGATTTTGATTTAGATGATAAATATATGGTGAAGTCTTTTAGATACTTGAAATGTGATTTCTATGTAGCCAATGATAGGACAAATGCTATTACTTTTTATAGTCTATAAACTTTCCTTGTAAATGTCCTGAAAAGCCCAAACATAAATTCTTTTTGAAGAGAAAGAAAGAAGGAAGGAAAGAAAGAAAGAAGGACTTTATTAAAGAGGGTGGCACATTATGTGGTCTTTGAAGGAATGAGAGAATTAAAGTAGGGGAAGATGTAGGAGACAGACTGTGACTGCATGGATGCTTGAGAAAGCAGGACAATATTGGTGGCTGTCTCCTGGTTCACTGTGGCTATAACATTAGAATGCATGGTAGGAAATATTGTGAAATAAGGCTAGTAGCCTGAGGCCAGATGGAAAGGATGAATTAGAGAGGAAAGTTACTTGGCACCAGAGAGGCCAGTTAGAAGGCTATTAAAATTGTCCAGGTGAGAAAGTGAAGAGCTGAAGTAGGACAGCAGCAGTGACAGTTGAAATGTAGGGATAGATATAAAAGATGTTGCAGAGCCAGGATCACTTATATTGTTGTGGGAATGGGTACTGGTACACCTAGAGATGTACAAGTTGACCTGGCCACACTCCCACAACACCAGTCAGGACTGTTCTGAACAAAGAAGCTATGGTGCAAAGTAGGGAAAGATCTGGCACCCAAATATAGGCTCCTTGGGCAAAAAGAATATTAAAGTGTTTTGTTTTTTTTTTTTTTGCAGGGGACCTCCTAGGGGACATGAGCTTTTACATGTTTTTATTTTCATAAAATGTTTTTTAACCACCTAGAGCTAGCTGAATATGTATTTTATTAAAGGGTATGCTTATTTGAACCCTCAGGCTCTGGGTTATCCATTTCACTAGAAGTAGATCTTCAACTTAACATACATTATTATACTTCAGTAGATCCAGAAGTTCCTCAGTGTGTATATTTGCCTCTCTAATAGAGATTGGGATCCATCCAAACTCCTAGAAAAAATCGTTTATACTCGTTGTTTGTACTTTTCTCACGTCTCAGCTCTTTGCAATCTGGCTTTTGACATCATCACACAACTGAAATAGGTCTCTCTAAGTTTACCAGTGATTTCTTAATTGTGAAATCCAATAACCAATTCTTATTCTTCAAGTTTTCTTGACCTCTTCATAGAATTTGACAAATCCACTTTCTCCTCTAGGACATGTGCTCCTTTCTAGGCTTTTGTGTTACCACACTCTCTCTTGGTTCTCTCTTTATCTGTCTGACTACTCTTTCTCAGTCTCCTTTGCTACACCAATAGTAATATTCCCTCCCCTTAACTGTGGTCTTTATATTAGACCTCCTCTTCTTTCTTCTGCTCCTTCTCTTTTGGTGAACTCATTATCTCATAGTTTTCATTATCATTTCTATGAAGAACACTCACAGATCTATATATCTAGACTCAGTCTCCCTTCTGAGGTCCAGTTTAGCATCATCAGCTACCTATTAGACATTTCAGACTAGATTGTCCCATAGACATTTCAAAGTTAACATGTCCGAAACATTATCTTTCCTTAGAAACTCTTCTCTTATTTATAAGAATACAAGTCATTCTCCAACTGATAAATGGTCAAAGGATATGAGTGGGCAGTTTTCAAAGGAAGAAATTGAAGTTATTTATAATCATATGAAAAAATGCTCTCAATCGCTATTGATTAGAGAAATGCAAGTTAAAACAACTCTTAGGTATATCATACCTATCAGATTGGCTAACATGACAAAACAGGAAAATTACAAATGCTGGAGAAGATGTGGGAAAATTGGACCACTAATGTATTGCTGGTGGAGTTATGAGTTGATCCAACCATTCTAGAGACCAATTTGGAACTTTGCTTAAAGGGTTATGAAAATATGTGTATTCTTTGACCCAGCAATACCACTTCTAGGGCTGTATCCCAAAACAATCATAAGAATGTGTACAAAAATATTTAGAACAGCCCTTATTGTGATGGCCAAGAATTGGAAATTGAGGGGAGGTCCCTCAACTGGAGAATGGCTGAGCAAGTTGTGGTATATGAATGTAATGGAATACTATTGTGCCGTAAGAAATGATGAGCAGGCAGATTCCAGAAAAACCTGAAAAGACTTATATGAACTGATACTGAGTGAAGTGAGCAGAACCCGAAGAGCATTGTACACAGTAATAGCCACATTGTGGGATGACTGACTTAGATACACTTAGCTCTTCTCAGCAATGTAAGGACCTAAGACAACTCCAAAAGACTCACAATGAAAAATGCCATCCATGTCCAGAGAAAGAACTATGGAGTCTGAATGCAGGTTGAAGCATATTATTTGCTCTCTGTTTTTTCTTTCTCATGGTTCCTTCCATTCATTCTTATTCTTCTATACAACATGACTGTTGTGAAAATATGTTTAATAAGAATATATACATAGAGCCTATATCAGATTCCACTCAGTCTTGGGGAGAGGAGAGGGAAGAGAGGTGGAGAAAATTTAAAACTTATGAAAGTGTTGAAAACTAAAGACAAATTAATTTTTAAAAACCCTCTTCCTTTCAAACTTCCTTATTTCTATTAAGGGCACCACTACTCTTTCAGTTAACCAGATTCAAAACCTTGGAACCATTCCCAAATTCCTTTGCCTTTACCCCCTTCACATCCAATAAGTTTGCAAGTCTTTTTGATTGTACCTCCACAACATATTTCACGTGTGCTTTCTCTCGATTCACAAGACCACTACCAGATGTTCACCACCTCTCACCTGGTTTATTACAGTAATTTCCCTGTTGGTCTTCCTGCCTCAGATCTCTTCCTAGTCCCAAATGATTTGTCACAGATATATCTGAGATCTCTCTATTCCTAAAGTACAGGTCACACTGTATTCTTTGTCATTCCCCTGTATAGTAAGCTCTAGTTTTTCCCTATTATATCTGGGATCAAATACAAATTACTGTGACATTTGAAATCCTTTACAACCTGGCTCCAACCTACATTTTCAGCATAATTACATATTACTCCTCTTCATGCAGTCTATAGTCTAGCCAGACTGGCCTTTTTTCTCTTCCTCACGTGTGATGCTCCATCTGCAATCTATGTGCCTTTATATTAGCTACCCCTGTGTCTAGAATGTATTTCCTCCTTACCTCTACCTCTTAGAATCTCTAGTTTACCTCAAAAGTTCAGCTCTATTAAATAAGGCCATTCCCAATCTCCCTAACTATGAGTGCTTCTCTCCCTAAATTATCTTGGATTTACTTTATAAATGTTACTTTGTAAATATCCAGTCATATCACCCACCTACTCTACTGGCTCCTTATCACCTGTACAATCAAATTCAAAATCCTGTGAGACATTTAAAGCCCTACATAATGTAGTCCCTCCTACCTTTCAAGTTTTCTTACACCTTATGCCCCATCACATTCTCTCATACAGTGACGCTTGCCTCCTAGTTGTTTCACAAATAAAGTACTCCATCTCTGGGCTCTGGGCATTTTCTTTGACTATCCTCCAAGCCTAGAATGCTCTTCCTTCTCATCTCCTAGCTTCCTTCAGGTTCCAGCTGAAATCTCATTTTCTCCAGGAAGTTTTTCCCTTCTTCTCTTAATTCTAGTGCCTCCCTTCTTTTAATTATTTCCCTTTATTTCCTGTATATAGCTTGTTTGCAAATATTTGTTTGCCTATTGTCTTCTCCATTAGACTTGGGCACTTTGAAGTCAGGGACTTTCTTTTGCCTCTAATTTTTTTCCTTTTTTAAATTTATTTATATTCATCTTCAACATTCATTTCCACAAGATTTTGAGTTCCAAATTTTCTCCTCATCTCTCCCCTTCCCCCACCCCAAGACACCATGCATTCTGAATACCCCTTCCCCCAATCTTCCCTCCCTTCTATCATACCCCTTCCTTCTCTTATCCCCATCTTCTGTCTTTTCTTGTAGGATGAGATAGATTTCTACACCTCATTACCTGTATTTCTTATTTCCCAGTTGCATGCAAAAACAATTCTTAACATTGGCACCTAAAACTTTGAGTTCCAATATCTCTCCCTTACTCCCTCCCCACTCATCCACACTGAGAAGGCAAGCAATTCAATATAGGCTATATATATGTTTGTTCCATTCTGGCTGCTTGCAATATTTTCTCTTTAACTTGGTAATTCTGGAATCTGGCTACAATGTTCCTGGGAGTTTTTCCTTTTGGATTTCTTTCAGGAGGTGATTGATGGATTCTTTTAATATTTATTTTTCCCTCTGCTTCTAGAATATCAAGGCAGTTTTTCTTGATAATTTCATAAAAGATGATTTCTAGGCTCTTTTCTTCATCATGGCTGTCAGGTAGCCCCATAATTTTTAAATTGTCTCTCCTAGGTCTATTTTCCAGGTCAGTTGTTTTTTCAATGAGATATTTCACATTGTCTTCAATTTTTTCATTCTTTTGGTTTTGTTTTGTAATTTCTTGGTTTCTCATAAAGTCATTAGCTTCCATCTGCTCCATTCTAATTTTTACAGAACTATTTTCTTCAGTGAGCTTTTGAACCTCCTTTTCCATTTGGCTAATTCTACTTTTTAAAGCATTTTTCTTCTCATTGGCTTTTTGGAACTCTTTTGCCGTTTGAGTTAGTATATTTTTAAAGGTGTTATTTTCTTCAGCATTTTTTTTGGATCTCCTTTACCTAGCTATTGACTTGCTTTGCATGATTTTCTTGTGTCGCTCTCATTTCTCTTCCCAATTTTTCCTTCACCTCTCTTACCTGATTATCAAAATCCTTTTTGAGCTCTTCCATGACCTGAGACCATTGCAAATTTATTTTGGAGCTTTTGGATCAAGAATTCTTGACTTTGATGTCTTCCTTTAATGGTATGTTTTGTTCTTCCTCATCTGAAAGGATGGAGGGAAATATCTGTTCATCAAGAATGCAACCTTCTATGGTCTTATTTTTTTCCCCTTTTTTGAGCATTTTCCCAGCCAGTTACTTGACTTTTGAATCCTTTGGCAAGAGGAGGGTATACTCTGGGGACCTGTAAGTTCTCAGTTCCTCCAAGGTGACACAATCAAGGGAGAGGAGCTTACTCCTCACCTGGGTTGTGCTCTGGTCTGGGAATAATCACAAGTACTACTTTCTGCCTAGGATCTATGAGTAGGGTTCTCTCTCCACAACTGTCTCCAGCTCCACCAAGTCAGTTCTCCTCCTTACCCCAGGACCTCTACTCAGAGCTGAGATCCAGGTCAGTGACTTGATTCCCTCAGGAGCTTTAGGTTGAGGGTTTCTAAAATGGTCACTGATGCCTCAATGATTACTGTCACCCTGGGCCCAGGACTAGGGGAGGACCCTGCTCTCTTCTTTACCAGGTGAAAGAGCTTTCTCACTGACCTTTGAAGCTGCCTTTGGTGTTTTTGGGGATCTGGGAACCACAGCTGCTGCGTGGGATTCTGCCTGCTCCAGTCCTGTTCCTGCTGTGCTGCATAGCCAAGGCTGGGCTGCATTGTGTTCTGAGTGATAGACCTCTCCTGTCAGCCTTTCAGGCTGCCTTGGGCTGGAAATCTCTTTCACTCTGTAGTTTTGTGGTTTCTGCTGCTCTAGAATTTGTTTAGAGTCATATTTTATAGGTATTTCATGGGCTTTGGGGGTAGATCTAAGAGCAGGTCCATCCTTCTACTCTGCCACCTTGGCTCCACCCCCTGTCTCTCTTTTTTTTTATCCCTAGCATTTAGCACAGTTCCTTAGGGAACATAGTAGGCATTTAATAAATGCTCATTGACTGACTGACAAAAGCATATGCTATTTTCCTCTGTAGTTTATTGGATGGGGGAGTTACATGGTAGGACCTGTGCTTTAGGATAATAACTTTGATAGCTATGTGATAAATTGGAGAAAGACCTGAGTAAGCAAAACCAACCAAAAGGTTATTACAGTAGTCAAAAGATGGTAATGTGGGTCTGCCCCAGAGTTGTGGCAGTGTCAGAGAATAAAAAGGTAGATTCAAAAGGATTTGGCAATGAATTCAGTATTGGAGGTGAGAGAGAATGAGGATTCATGAATGACGCCTAAGTTGTAAGTTTGGATGACTGGGAGGATACTTGTATCCTTGACAATAATAAGAAAGTTAGGAAAGGGGAAGGTTTTAGGGAAGAGATAGTGAGTTGAATTTTGGACATCTTGAGTTTAAGAGGTCTACAAGGCATCCATTTCAAAATATCCAATAGATAGTTGGAGTAGCAAGGCTGAAGGTCAAGAACATCGTTAGGTCTGAATAAATGAATTTGAGATAATAATTAAATTCATGGAAAACCCAGAGAATACTTGTATTAAGAAATTATAAATGAGATCACCAAGAAAATAGTATAGAAAGAGAAAAGAAGACCTTGGACAGAGCCTTAGGGAATATCCATGGTTGTTGGGTGAGACTTGAATAAAGATACAACGAAGAGTTCAGCACAACATTAAGGTTGATGCATGCATTGCTAGAGCTAGCTCAGTGTTTGGGAGACTTCAAAGGAAAGTATGGGAGAGAGGTATTAGACTGTCTACCAAAGTGAAGGTCTATAGAGCCATGGTGCTGAACTCTTCGTTGTATATCTAAAACTTGGACGGTATGCAAGCATCATGCCAGGAAACTGAACTGCTTCCATTTGAATTGTCTTAGGAAGATTCTGAAGATCAGCTGGCAGGATAAGGTACCAGACACTGAGGTCCTTTCTTGAACTAAACTGCCAAGCATTCAAACTCTGCTTTAGAGAGTGCAACTCTGATGAGCTGGGCACAGTGCTTCAATGCAAAATGTACACATGCCAAAAAGACTATTTTTATGGAGAATTAACATAGGTTAAACATTCACATCATGATCAGAAGAAGTGATACAAGTATACTCTCAAGGCCTCTCTTAAGAACTTTGAAATTGATTGTATGGCAAGGGAGATACTGGCACAGGACCTCTCAGCATTGCATGCCCACATCAGAGAGGATGCTGTACTCTATGAGCAAAACAGAAGTAAAATAGCTCAAAAGAAATGCAGGATGTGCAGATTTAGAGAATCCACCCCAAATGTTCATGGTGACTATTTGTAACTGATCTATGGGAGAGCATTCTGAGCTCATTGGTCTGATCAGCCATAGTCAGACACAATGAAACTTGACTCTAGCATAACAGTATATATTTTGTTCCTCTTGGAGAATGAAGGACAACAACCAACCAGCTGGAGTTAGAGAATCAGGATTCAAATCCTGCCTCTAATGCTTTTTACCTGGGTCACTTTGGGCAAATCACTCACCTGCTTCCCTTGACCTCAGTTTCTTCATCTGTAAAATGAAAGAATAAGACTATATGGCCTCTGAGACATTTTTATAGATTTGGTTTATGAGCCTATGATCATAATCGCTGCTCTTGCAGCACCTAGGCTAGTGGGCACATATGTGGATATAAACTATTTTAAAAGCACTATATATTGTGGTATATGATTGTGATTAGAAGAAATGACAAGCAGAATGCTTTCAGAAAACTTGGAAAGGCTTACATGAACTGATACAAAGTGAAATGAACAGAACCAGAACATTGGGACAAAGCAATAGGAAGATTATCATGATGATAAACTGTGATTTAGCTACTTTGATCAAGACAATGACCCAAGATGATTCCAAATGACCCATGATGAAAAATGCTACCTGCCTTCAGAGAAAGAATTGATGAATTCAGTGCAAATTGAAGTATATTTTTGCATTTCATTTTTCTTTCTTTTTTTGTAATATGACTAGTATGGAAATATATTTGGCATGATTTCACATTTATAATTGCTATCACATTACTCACCTTCTAATTGGGTGGAAGAAAGACAGGAGAAAGGGAGAGAAGTTAGAACTAAATTTTTTTAAAAAGAATGTTAAAAACAAATCAGTATTAACCATACATGCATACGTACATATATACATACTTAAAGCACTACAAGGATCATGGGGTTAAATACTCAGATAAATGGTATAGTCTGTAGGTGCTGCAGGGGTTCAGAGGAGAGAGGGGATGGTGTGATTTGAGTCATCAGAGAAATATCCTTGGAGATATTTGAGCTAAACTTTGAAGGATAAATAAGATTTGGATAGAGAAAAGCATGTGGCAAGGCCTCACCTTACCTTGGAGGGGAGAATGAACCTTTTTTTTTTTTTTTTTTTTTTTTGCTTCTGTACTAGGTGTGGAAGTAGGTAGCGAAAGATCACCCTACCAAGAATAAAGGTGGTTTAGGTTTTGTTTTGGTTTTGTTTTTTTTGCTATTTTTCTTTTTTTAAGAGAATAAGTGTGGAATGAGTTTGGAAAATTAAAGTGGTATCAGTTTAAAGCATTTAAGAGACCATGAAATTTGACCTGGACTGTCCCCTATCCCTACACAATAATCACTTATTAATTACTTATGTGCCAGGCACTGTTCTAAGCAATGGGGATTCAAAAAGAAGCAAAAGATAATCCCTGTCCTCAAGAAGATTACAGTCAATCCTTAACAAGAATAGAACTCAAGGCTTGATGTTTCTAATTCTTAACTCTTTCCTCTGCTGCTGTACTTGGGGTATAGCTGAACATTAATTTTTGCCCTCTTTCTGTAGCTCATTCAACATCTTCCCAAAATTCAATTCCTTTTAGAACTGTTACTCCTGCTTTAGCCCACTCCAATGAGGTTGTTTATTAAACTAGTATTGAAGAAGGGTCATAAGAGTCTTATAAAAATTGTCACTAGCCACTTAGCCAAACTATGAGAATTTTTGCTTTGTCTATAAAGATAATTTCTTAAGTGAGAGAAATTCATATCAAACCATTAAACTGTAACCTCCATTAAGACAAGAACTGTGTCTTTGACTTTTTGTCTTTCTATGGGGTTTAGGACAGTACTCTGCACATGGTAGGAGTTTAATAAACCATTGGTGAATTAGATAGTTTTCAACTGAATACCACCGTAGAATCAGAGCTTAGAGGGTTTTTTCCCTTTTTATAAAATACTATGCACTTTCCTTCATTACATTTTACTCCTCTTGCAGACACCCTTAGGAAAGATTACTAACCTTCTGTGCAGCCCCCAAATGTTTGAAACCACCTGAATTGTTTTAGCTGTCTGTGCAGAACTAAGATTCCAAATTAGAGTTAGACTGTCCTCTCTGCCTACTCTGTCTGTCCTTAACAGAAAAAGAAAAGTTTCTGTTCTTCTACCCTGATGGCTTAGTGGCAGTTGATATAGGTCACTGGCTTTCGTTTCCTTGTCTAATCTGGGTAGCTCAGAATAATACCTGCTATTGGAGACCAAAAGGGATAGAAATAGTGGTTAGAAATGTAACTCTTTCCTTTGCTCCTAAAGAAATCAAAGGTTTTTCAAATAAGATTTTTATCTACTTCATTCATTCAGTTTGTCTTTAATAAAGAGGGTAGGAATTTGCTTTGTTTTTTCCCAGGTTCACTTAACAGAACAGAATATTGGGGAAGTACCAGAGCAAAATAAAGTTGTCTCAGGATACAGTCAATAGGGACATCATAATGACACAGAAATAGTACCATGTTTTAGGAGCCTCACCACCATCATGAAAAGCTTGGTTAAATCATATTTTAATTTATAAATTAAAGAAGAAAGGTCTAATTTATATATTTAAAATATAGGAAATCCCTTACTGGGTCAGATTCATACTCTGAATCCTTCATGAGTTTTAGTGTCATGAACGAGGCACCATTTTGATTCATGGTACTGTAACACATGTGCTGTCAAAAATAATGAATATAAAGGCAGAGCCAAGATGGCAGAGTAAAGGCATGAATTCAACTGAGCTCTCTCTCAAACCTTTTGAAATACCTTTAAATAATGACACAACAAATTCTAGAGCAGCAGAACCCACAAAAGGATGGGGTGAAACAATTTTCCAGTCGAAGACAAATGAGAAAATCCATAAGAAAAGGTCTGTTGTACCTGGGTGAGAGTAAAGCACAGTCTAGTGCAGGCCAGACCAGGACAGACTGGCCCACAGCACACCAGGAGCAGGCCTTGGGAGCCACTGAATTAGCTGGAGCAGCAGCTGCTTCCAGAGTTCTCAGTCCAGAGATGGTAAGGTGATTAAACAACTGGTCATAAGGAGATTACAAGGGTCTCTTTGCTAGTACTTTGGCAGAACTCTGTTCTTTTGCCCATACTCAGATCTGGGTCACAGTTTTGGGTGGCAGTCCAAGGATGAGGGAAAGAACTAGAACACCAGAGCTTGCAGCCACATTGGAATGGGGCCCTTCTCACAGTTCCAGAGCAGAAAAGAGTGCTTGTGGAAGCTCACAGACAAGAGTACAGGTCAGGAGAGTAGCAAACACCTCTCCTTAGATCATAACATCTTGGAAGAAATGAAAACTTACATGTCCCTAGAAGTATTTCTGAAAACAGCTGCACAAAACCCTAAAACTTGGGACAGTGTGCCCTCCACCCTGGAAGCAGAGTTTTACTTTAAAAAGGAGTTAAATGTCAAAACATTGACTGGAAAAATGAGCGCAAAAGAAAAAAAAAAACACAATCTGACTATGGAAAGTTACCATGGTGACAAAGAAGATCAAAGCACTTACTCAGAAGAAGATAAGTCAAAGTCTCTGCATCCAAAGCCTCCAAGAAGAATATGAATTAGCCTCACACCATGGAAGAGCTCAAAAAAGATTTCGAAAATACGTAAGAGAGGTGGAGGAAAAATAGAGAAGAGAAATGAGAAAGATGGAAGAAAATCATGAAAAATGACTACAACTTGGTAAAGGAGATAAAAAAATACTGAGAAAAATAACACCTCAAAAACCAGAATAGGCCAGGTGGAAAAAGAGGTACAACATGCCAATGATGAAAAGAATATCTTGAAATACAGAACTGGCCAAATGGAAAAAGAGACACAAAAATTCACTGGAGAAACAGAATTCCTTAAAAAGTAGAATCAGTCAAATAGAAAAGGAGCTACACAAAAGCTCACTGAAGGAAATAATTCCTTAAAAATTAGAATTGAGCAAATGGACATGAATCATTTTATGAGAAATCAAGAAACAATAAAAAAGAATGAAAACAATAGGACTATCTCATGGGAAAAACAACTGACCTTGATGCAGGAGAAATAATTTAAAAATTATTGGATTATATAAAAGCCATATAAGGAAAAAAAGAGCCTAGACACCATCTTTCAAGACATTATCAAGGAAAACTGCTCTGCTATTCTAGAATCAGAGGGTAAAATAGAAAATTTAAAAAATCCACTGATTACTTCCTAAAAGATTCCAAAAGGAAAATTTCCAGGAATATTATAGCCAAATTCCAGACTTCCCTGGTCAAGTAGAAAATATTGCAAGCAGCCAGAAAGAAACAATTCAAGTGTTATGGAGTCACAGTCAGGATAAAACAAGTTTAACAAATTCTGCATTAATGGACTGTGGGGCTTGAAATATGATATTCTAGAGGGCAAAGGAACTAGGATTACAACCAAGAATCACCTACCCAGAAAACTGAGTATAATCCTTCAGGGGGAAAAATGGATATTCAATGAAATGCAGGACTTTGAAGTATTCTTGATGAAAAGACCAGAATTGAATAGAATACTTGACTTTCAAATACAAGACTCAAGAGAAGCATGAAAAGGTAAATAGGAAAGGGAAATCATAAGTGACTTAATAATGTTAGACTGTTTACATTTGTACATGGGAAGATGATATTTAGCTCACAAGACCTTTCTCATTATTTGGGCTTGGTAGGAATATATATAGACAGAGGGCACAGGTGTGAGTTGAATATTAAGGGATGATATCCAAAAAATAAAATTAAGGGATGAGAGATGAATGTACTAGGAGAAAGAGAAAGGGAGAGGTCGAATAGGGTAAATTATTTCACATAAAAGAGTCAAGATAAAGCTTATACAGTAGATGGGGAGGTGAGGGAAAGTGAGTGAATCTTACTGTCATCAGAATTGGCTCAAAGAGGTAATAACATACACACTCAATTAGGTATACAAATCTATTTTACCCTATAAGAAAGTAGGAGGGTAAGGGGATAAGAGGAGAGTGGGGGACTGGAATGATTGAAGGAAAGGCAGATTGATGGAGAGGGTAGTCAGAAGCAAAACACTTTTGAAGAGGGACTGGGGGAAAGGAGAAAATACAATAAGGGGGGAGAGGAATGGAATGGAGGGAAATGTAGTCTGCAATAGCAATTGTTAAAAAAATTTTGAAGCAAGTATAAAAGTCTCATTTCTCATGTATAGAGAACTGAGTCAAATTTATATAAGTAAAGAGTCATTCCCCAGTTGATAAGAGATCAAGAGATATGAACAATTTTCAGATGAAGTAACCAAAGCTACCATGTGAAAAAAATGCTATAACTCACTTTTGATTGGAGAAATGCAAATTAAAACAATTCTGAGGTACTACCTCATACCTATTAGATTGACTAATAGGACAGAAATGGAAAATGACAAATGGTGAATGGGATGTGGGAAAAAAGTGGGGCATTAATGCATTGTTGGTGAAGTTGTGAATTGATTCAACCATTTTATAGAGCAATTTGGAACTATGCCTAAAGGACAATAAAACTGTGCATACTTTTGACCTAGCAATACCACTACTAGTTCTGTATCCCAAAAGAGATTTAAAAAAAACAAAAAAAGGGAAAAGGATCTATATGTACGAAAATATATATAGCAGTTTTTTTTTTTTCTCATGGCAAAGAACTGGAAAAATCCCCATCAGTTAGGGAATGGCTGAACAAATTATGGTATGTGATTGTGATGGGATACTGTTGTGCTATGGAAAATGATGATTGGAATTCTTTTGGAAAAGCCTGAAGAGACTTGCATGAGCTGATGCAAAGTGAAATACATTGTGTACAATTCAACAGCAGTTTTGTAGGATGATCAGTTTTGAATAATTTAGCTATTCTCAGCAACACAATGATCTAAGACAACTCTGAAGGACTTATGATGAAAAAATGCTATCCATCCCCAGATAAAGAACTGATGGTGTCTGAATACAGATTGCAGCATACTCTTTTTTTTTTTTACTTTATTTTTCTTAAGTTTTTTTTTGTCTGTTTTTTTTTCACTACATGACTATCATAACTTATACTGAATTGCTTTGCCTTCTTAAGGAGGGGGGGTGGGGAGGGCGGAAGGGAGAGAATTTGGAACTCAAAGTTTTAAAAATGAATGTTAAAAATTATTTTTACATATATCTGAGGAACCTGGGGGATAATGCAATATCAAACAATTTTTTAAAATGGTGAATATAAAGAAGCGAGGAATAATCATTCTTTGATTATGCATGAGTTAATGAGACAAGGAAATGATAGATACGAGTACAATGTAAATGGACAAAAACCCAACCCCAAAACAATCAAAAGTGAAGGCTGCAAAATTTAAAAGGAGAAGCATCTTTCCAAAAAAGAGACATGAGAAGAAACCACACCCTACTTTTTGGTACAAGTACTAGGTCCATGAGTGTGGGTACACTGCACATCTTTTCAGACTTCTTTAGCAGAGTAATGTTTTCTTATTTTTTTCTCTTCTCTTTAAATATGTTATTTATTATATGACATAGTCTTCTGGAAGGGGGAGGGAGGGACAGTGGAAAAAGTTTTGGTAAAGTACAAGAACAAAGTAATGAATAAAATTTATTTTAATTTAAAAAGTAAAAAAAAGAAAAAAACCTCAATTTAACTATCAGTCTTTTAAACTAACAGGAAATTTTAGAATTGTATTTTTACCGTTTGCTTTATAGTCACAATAGGTTGCAAAGATTATTATGCCAAGGAAAGTGAAAAAGTACCCTGTCAATTGCTTAATATGCTTCTTAAGGTTTCATTTCCAGGCGTTATGTTCCCACTCCACTGCCTTAGCAAATGAACACGAGAGTACATTTTACCTTTTTCCTATCATGAATGCTGTATGTGGAAATATTAGACAGGGTTAATGTTAATGAATGAATCCAGCATATTAGCAATTATATTACCTCCATCAGAGATCTTTCTTTGGTCTTAAAGTTATTTACAGAAGAAATAAATAAAAAATATTTGACTGTAGGAAGAGAATCTGTCTGCCTCACACATAAAATTCTTCCTCTCTGTCTCCACAAAACTCATAGATGCAATTTGTACTGGGATCACTTCTGTCTAACACTGTACTTTGAAATGCATATCTATAGCCATACTTTCTTCTGTGCCCCACCCCAACCAATTAACAACTATTTACTATGTACCCACTAAGCTTGGTACTAGGGATACAAATACAAGAAATACAAATATTTGATGAAGGAAAAAAACACCCTCAAAAATTCAGCAAATCAATAAAAATAAAGGACTTCATGTTACATGCTAAAGATACAAAAAGGAAATGAGACAAAGCCTGCCCTCAATGTCTTTGTGGACTAGTAGAAAAAAACCCTGCATTCTGATAGAATTTAAATATCTCTTATGTGTTTTGATCTTAGAAAATCAGTATCATAAGTTGTCAATTTCATGTTTCTCTTGACCTGACTATAAACATTTAAGAAGTTGGCCTCAGTGGATGAAGCACTGGACCTAGAGTAAAGATGACCTGAGTTCAAATATGACCTCAGACACTATCTGTGTGACCCTTGGCAAGTCACTTGACCTCTGTTTCACTCGGTTTCCTCAATAGCATCTACTTTGAAGGTTTGCTCTGAGGATCAAATGAAATAATATTTGTAAAGCTCTTGTCATAGTGCTGGTCACATGCTAGGTGCTATAAAAATGCTTATTCTCTTTCCCAGAATGAATTTCTTTGGACTGTTTCATTGATACCCTTTCCCCTCCAACAGACACACACACACACACACACACACACACACACATACACACACACGCACAAGCAAACACATACACCATGACTGTGCTCTATATAAAGCAGGATACCCAATAAAGATTCTCATCTGATCAGGAATTTTGGAAACTCATTTAAAGTGAGAAAAACATACAATAAATACCATTTTTAGGGGCTGTTTCTTCCTCTGCTCAGGTTTTGATCTAAGGATTATCTGTTTAATCTCTTTGTTATGTCATGGGGCTTTTGGGGGTAACTCAAGTGGGCTTCAAGTAGTTTCTCCTTTATTTTTCAAACTCAGTTTAAGAATTTGAAATCAATTCTCCTTACATAAAAGGCCTCTAGTTAAGTTGCCTTTTCCTCCAGCACTCAAGAAATGTAGTTATGTCTTTACAAAAGAGGAAGCATCCAGGAGTAAGGAACACCCCCGCACCCCAACTCCATACTCTGTTGCTGCTTTTCTCTGTGAGATCATTAATGATGGGACTCAGGCTATGAGCACTAGAAATCATTCAGTCCATAATCGTGTCTTCACACAACGTCTGCCACCTTGTTTAATAGCTTCATTGATGAGGCTTTTCTGTTCTCTTTGAAAAGTTCAGTGTTTGGGATTCTGAGTATGTATCTGCTCCATCAATTAAGAGTGTATGTAAGGTATCCTTGTGGTCTGCAAAGGAGAAATGTGAAAGTGACAATGCAGTGTAACCTGTGTCTCTAACTAGCATTTATGTACAGATACTCAATGAAAGAAATGTCTTGCACATTTGACTGGCTTTGATCTCTAACAGGTGAGGCTCACATAAGTTAGTTATATTGAACAGGAAATTTTCCAAGCCTCATTTTCTTGTTTACTAGTTTCCAGGTTTGTGTGTCTGTCTTTATAATAGATCTCCATATTTTTACTTCTCATGCTTCTTAATAAAATACCTTTCACTAAAATATCCCTTTTTGATTTAAGTAAGAGTGTCTTAAAGAAATGTCATACTCTTTTTTAGGCTCACAAGATTTAAAGCTATATAGAACGTTAGAAATAATTTTGTAATCTTTTATTAATTAATTAATTTTTAGTTGTTAACATTCACTTCCATAAAATTTTGAGTTCTAGATTTTCTCCCTTCCTTCACCTCCCTCCTCCCCAAGATGGCATGCAATCTGACATAGGCTCTACATATACATTCATATTAAACATTTTCACATTAGTCTTATTGTAAAGAAGAATTAAAATAAATGAAAATAAAAAATAAATGAGAGGAACCACAAGAAAGAAGAAACAAAACAAAACAAAACAAAAAAAGAGAACACATAGTAGGCTTTGATCTGCATTCAGACTCCATAGTTCTTTTTCTGGATATGGACAGCATTTTCCATCATGAGTCTTTTGGAGTTGTCTTAGATCCTTGAATTGCTGGGAAAACCTAAGTCTATCAAAGTTAGTCATCACACAACATGGCTGTAACCGTATACAATGTTCTCTGAGTTCTGGCTCACTTCATTCAGCATCAGTTCAAGTAAATCTTTCCTGGTTTTTCTTTTTGTATTTTTAAATTTAATTGATTTATTTGTTTTCAGTTTTCAACAATCACTTCCATAAGTCTTAAATTTTCTCCCACTCTCTCTTCCCTCCCTCACTTAGATGGTTTGCAATCTTATGAGGGTTTTACAACTACATACATTCTTATTAAAAAACATTTTCACATTAGTCAGGTTGCATAGAAGTAAAATGAATGGGAGAAACCATGAGAAAAACTAAGACAAAACAAGAAAAAATAGCCTCCTTTATTCTGTTTTCCAATTCCATAGTTGTTTCTCTGGATGTGGGTGGCATTTTGCCTCAAGGATCCTTTGGGAATGTTTTAAGTCCCTGAATTTCTGTGAAGGGCTAAGTCTGTGAGAAGTAGTCCTTGCACACTGTGTATTACACTGAGTATAATGTTCTCCTGTTTCTGCTCATTTCACTCAGCATCAGCTCATATAAGTCTTTCCAGGTTTTTCTGAAGTCTGACTATCATTTCTTATAGCACAATGGTATACTGTTACATTCATATACCACAACTTGTTCACCCATTCACCAATTGATTGACATACCCTCAATTTCCAATTCTTGGCCACCACAAAAAGAGCTATAAATATTTTTGCACATGTGGGGCCTTTTCCCATTTTTATGATTGTTTTGAGATATAATACTAGAAGTGGTATTGCTGGGTCAAAGGGTATGCATATTTTTATATCCTTTTGGCATAGTTCCAAATTGTTCTCTAGATGGTTGGATCAGTTCACAACTCCACCAACAATGCATTAGTGTTCCAATGTTCCTAATCTTCTCCAACATTTATCATTTTCCTGTTTTGTCATGTTAGCCAGTCTGATAGGTGTGATGTAGTGCCTCAGAATTATTTTGATTTGCATTTTTCTAGTCACTAGTGATGCTCTAAATCACTATTGACATTTTTTATGACTACAGATAGCTTGAATTTCTTCCTCTGAAAACTGCCTGTTCATATCCTTTGATCATTTACCAATTGGGGAATGACTTATATTCTTGTAAATTTTACTCAGTTCTCTATATATTTTAGAAATGAGGTCATTATCAGAGACACTGGCTGTACAAATTGTTTCCCAGCTTTCTGCTTCCCTTCTAATCTTGGTTGCATTGGCTTTGTTTATGCAAAAACTTTTCAATTTAATGTAATCAGTATCATCCATTTTTCATTTTAAAATGTTCTCTTATCTCTTGTTTTGTCATAAATTCTTCAATTTAAAATCTGTTATGGCTGGGCCACTTTCTGTTGCATTTCTTTAAATTAATTCCCTTGGAGATGAAGCCATGGTGGTGGAGTAGAAGCATGGATCTACTCCACTGCTCCCTCCAAAGCCCTGAAAATACCTGAAAAGTGGCTCTAAATAAATTCTATAGCAGCAGAAGCCAAAAAAATGACAGAGTGAAACAGATTTCTAGACCAAGAGAACCTAGAAGGCTGACAGGAAGGGTCTATTGCACTGCACAGCATGGGCTGTGCTGGCACAGACTGGACTGGAGCAGGCCTCAGGGCACTGGCAGCTGCTGCAGTTTCCAGATTTCTCAACACTAAAGACAGCTTCAGAGGTCAGTGAGAAAGCTCTTTCATCTAGGTGGGAGGTGAACATGGTCCAACCCCAGTTCCAGGGTGATGACAGCCACTGCCACAGCAGAGGACATTTCTGAAGTTATTGGCCTACAAATGGAGGGGGAATAAAACATCTGATCTAGGTCTTAGTCCTGAATGGCAATCCTGGGGTGAGGAGGAGCACTGGCATGGGAAAACTGGCTGTGGAGAGGGAATCCTACTCACAGTTCCAGGGCAGAAAAGAGTGCTTGTGGATGCCCACAGACAAGAGTGTATGCCAGGAGAGGAGTAATTACCTCTCCCTTGATTATGCCATTTTAGAGGAACTGAAAACTTACAGGTCCCTAGAGATATCTCAGAAAATAGTTGCACAAAACCTCTGAAACCTGGGGTAGTATACCCTCCACTTAACAAAGGGCTCAAAAGTCAAGTAATTGACTGGGGCAATGCTGAAAGGGGGAAAAATAAGACTATAGAAGGTAACTTTCTTGGTGACAAGGTATTTTCTTCAATCCTTTCAGATGAGGAAACCTAAAGTATAACACCAGAGGAAGACATCAAAGTCAAGGATCCTTCATCCAAAGCCTCAAAAAAAAAACCATGAAATATTCTCAGGCCATGGAAGAGCTCAAAAAGGATTTTGAAAATCAGTTAAGAGAAGTAGAGGAAAAATTGGGAAGAGAAATGAGAACAATGCAATAAAATAATGAAAAATGAGTGAACAACTTACTAGAGGAGACCCAAAAATGGTGAAGAAAATAACACCTTTAAAAATAGACTGTCTGTAATGGCAAAAGAGGTCCAAAAATCCAAGGAGAAGAAGAATGCTTCAAAAAGCAGAATTGGTCAAATGGAAAAGAAGGCCCAAACTCACTGAAGGGCATAGTTCTTTAAAAATTAAAATGAAGCAGCTGAAAGCTAATGACTTTGAGAAATCAAGAAATTATCAAACAAAACCAAAAGAAGGAAAAAAAATAGAACACAATGTGAAATCTCATTTGAAAAACAACTGACATGGAAAACATATTCAGGAGATATAATTTATAAATTATTGCTCTACCTGAAAACCATGATAAAAAAAGAACCTAGATATCTTCCAAGAAATTATCAGGGAAAACTGCCCTGATATTCTAGAACCAAAAGGTAAAATAGAAATGGAAAGAATTCACTGATCACTTCCTGAAGGAGACCCCCCAAAGGAAAACTCTTAGTAGCATTATAGTCAAATTCCAGAGTTCACAGGTCAAGGAGAAAAATATTGCAAGTAGCTAGAAAGAAACAGTTCTATTGTTGTGGAAATACAATCAGGATAACACAGAATTTAATAGCTTGTACACTAAGGGATCAGAGGGCTTGGAATATGATATTGCAGAGGTCCAAGGAGCTAAGATTAAAATAAAAAATAGTTGTTCTGGTGGTGTTTGTCCTTCATTCTCGCAAAGGATCATGATATCAAGATGATGACATGACTTGAAGTTGACTTTGATTTGAGTGAGGGAGGCTGTGCAAGGTCACCAATCTCACTTTCTTCTCCTGAGCCATCTGGGTACAGTGGCCTGATATTCATCAGGATGACTGGAGATGGGCCAGGATGTAATGTGAGAATAAAACCAAGAATCACCTACCCAGCAAAACTGAGTATAATACTTCAGGGGAAAAATGGAATTTTAATGAAATAGGGGACTTCCAACCATTCTTGTTGAAAAAACCAGAGCTGAATAGAAAATTTGACTTTCAAATTACAAGAATCATGAAGGTAAACAGGAAAGAGAAGCATAAGGAATTCATTAAAGTTGAACTGTTCACATTTTTACATGGAAAGATGATATTTGTAACTCATGAGAACTTTCTCAGTGTTAGGGTAGTTAGAGGGAATACACACACACATACATATATGTGTATATGTGTATTTATACACACACACACACATATATATATAAATACATACATACACACACACACATGTATTTAGACAGAGGCACAGGGTGAGTTGAATATGAAGGTAAAATACTCCCAAAATAAAATTTACTGTTGAAAGGAATGTATTAGGAAAAAGAAAAAGGGAGAGGTAGAAGGTAGCAAATCATCTCACATAAAAGAGGCAAGAAAGAGCTTATACAATGGAGGGAAAGAGGGGGAGATGAAAGGGAAAAGGGGAGCCTTACTCTCATGGGATTTGGCTTAAGGAGGGAATAACACACACTCAGTTGGGTATAGAAATCTATTTTACCCTGCAAGAAGGCAGAGGGGAACGAGATAGAAGAGAGAAGATAATAGGAAGGACAGCAATTTGGGAAATTTATATTTTTATAAATATTCATCCATTTCACTAAGATTGTCAGATTTATTGGCATATAGTAGGGCAAATGAGCTTGTAATTATTGTTTTAATTTCCTCTTCATTGGTAGTGAATTCACTATTTTTACTTTTGATACTGGTAATTTTGTTTTCCTCTTTTTTAAAAATCAAAATAACCACAAGTTTATCTGTTTTATTGGTTTATTCATAAAAACAGGTTTTATTTTTATTTATTACTTCAATAGATTTCTTAACCTCAATTGCATTAGTCTTTCCTTTGGTTTAATTTCAGACTTTCTAATTTGGTGTTTAATTGGGGATTTTTAGTTTGTTCTTTTTCTAGCTTTTTTAGTTGCATGTCCAATTCATTGATCTCCTCTTTTTCTATTTTATTCATGTAATCATTTAGAGATATAAAATTTCCCCTACATACCTTAAGTTAAATTACATGTAGTTTTTATTGCATCATGACCTGAAAAGCATGCATTTAATATTTCATCCTTTCTGCACTGAGTTATGAGTTTTTATGCCCTAAAACACGGTCACTTTTAATGCCCTAAAAGATGGTAGGTGTCATGTACCACTGAAAAAAAGGTATAAT
The DNA here is from genome assembly GCF_028372415.1 of Notamacropus eugenii. Lineage (NCBI taxonomy): Eukaryota > Metazoa > Chordata > Mammalia > Diprotodontia > Macropodidae > Notamacropus > Notamacropus eugenii. Next base: position 111,964,869 of record NC_092872.1, on the reverse strand, counting down.
CCTTTCTGTCCCCACTCAGTTTTCTCCAGAGGTCACCCATATCTCACTTTTCTAAAGTTCTATTCAACTCCCCTTTCTCTTCCCCTCCCCCATTTTTGCTATTCTCTCTTCTTTCTTACTTTTCCTCTTCACTAGTATTTTGCTTCTGTCCACCTCCTGCAATGGTTAATGAAAATTAAAGCTCTTCCTCACCCATTAATAGGCGTCAAGTGGAGCCCATTAAGGGAAGCTTGATTAGGGGAGGCTTGTTTTGTAAGAAGGCCCACAATGAGGCACTGGGTCATGAGGATCGTGATGCCTTCCAGCTCTGAAAAGTATGTACGTACTCTGAGGTGCAGCTTTGCTTTGAGGCAAAAGCTTCTTCTTTGGAAGAAGATCCATGTGTCAGATGAGACTCTGCATAGCCATTAGGGAGCTCCCCTGCTTTGAAAACCCAGATGTTGGTGCTTGTCTCTCTGGTAACTATGTATGTATGTAATGGTCAGACCTGTCTGTTGTGATATATCTATCTATCTCTATCTATCTATCATCTATCTATCTATCTATCTATCTATCTATCTATCTATCTATCTATCTATCTATCTATCTATCTATCATCTATCTATATCTATCTATCTATCTATCTATCTATCTATCTATCTATCTATCTATCTATCTATCTATCTATCTATCTATCTATCTATCTATCCATCTATAGTTTTTGGTCAGACAGTTAGAAGCCATGTCTATTGGTCTTTATTGCTCTGCTTGCATTTTCTCTGTTGCTATATGTGATTAAAGAAGATTGTTGACGCCTCAAAAGTTGTTTTCCTTTTAGAAAAACAGATCTAAGAAGCTGTGCTAGAAGACCATCCTGGATGTGTCAGAGGGTTTGTTGTTACACCCTCTACCTCAATTTGCCCTCCCTTCTATCAGTTCCCTCCCTTTTCTTTCCCCTTTCCTTTCCTACTTAGTATAGGACGATTTAAATTTCTATACGTTACTGAGTAGGTTATTCCCTCTTTGAGTCAAATCTGTTGAGAGTAAGGTTCAAACAATGCTCATCTCACTCCCTTCTTTCTCTCTATTATATCTTTGTGCCTCTTCATGTAATATAATTTACCCTTTTCTGCCTCTTCCTTTCTTTTTCTCCCAGCACAATACCCTTTCACCACTTAACTAGATTTTTTATTATCACATCAAAGTAAATGTCTTTATAAAGATATAGTTCTTAAAGTTACATGTATAATCTTCCTATGTAGGAATGTAAACAGTTTACCCCTTTTGAATAATATGTTTCTTTTCTCTTTCCTGTTTACCTTTTTATGCCTTTCTTGAGTCTTATATTTGAAGACTAAATTTTCTGTTTCAGCTCTGATCTTTTTGTCAGAAAGGTTTGGGAGTTCCCCATTTCATTGAATGTCCATTTCCTCCCCTGAAAGATTATATCCACTTTTGCTGGGTAGTTGATCCTTGATTGTAATTCAAACTCCTTTGCCTTAAAGAATATCATATCCCAAGCCCTCCAGATCTCTTAATGGAGAAGCTGCAAGGTCCTGTATAATCCTGACTATGGTTCTATGATTTTTAAATTGTTTCTTTCTGGCTACATGCAGTATTTTCTCCCTGACCTGATAATTCTGGAATTTGACTACAATATGCCTTGGTGTTTTCAATTTGCGATTTCTCTCAGGAAGTGATTGGTGGATTCTTTTGATGACTATTTTACCCTCAGGTGATAGGACCTTAGGACAGTTTTCCTTGGTTTGCTGAAAGATGCTGTCCAAACTCTTTTTTTCATCATGGCTTTCAGGTAGACCAATGATTCTTAAATTATCTCTCCTAGATCTATTTTTCAGGTCAGTTGTTTTTCTAATGAGGTATTGTACTTTTCATTCTTTTTCTTCTACCTCTCTTATTTTACTTTTAAAATCCTTCTTGAGCTCTTCCAAGAATTCTTTTTGGGTTTGAGACCAGTTCATCTTCCTCTTTGAGGTTTTAGATTTGGGTATATTAACAGTTTGGGTATATTAACAGTACTGTCTTCATCTGTATTTATAGTTTAATCTTCTCTGTCCCCATAGATAGAATCTATGGTCACTGTCTCTTTCAGCTTTTTGTTCATGATGTTTTCCTATTTTCCAACTTTTAAAGTTGAGCTCTCCTGCTGAAGCACAGGGCACACAGTCCCAAGCTTCTTGTACTGGGGGCCAGGGGCTTGGTTACTGGCTTTATGTACTGGGGGCTCAGGTGCTGGCAGTTGAGGACCCTGGGATCTGGCAGCTCACCTGGTGCTTAGCTGGGGTCCTACTGTTAGTGGCTGGCATATACTAGGGCCAGGTGGGTTTTTTTCTGCATTTCCCTGGGGCTACACTGAAGCTCTCAGGGTTGTGGTAGTGGTGGTGGGGTGGGCTGGACCTTGGAGGATCTCTGCTCACCTGGTTGCTCTGAAGCAGCGGGAGATTTAGCTGTTGGCAGAAGCCTGCCCACCTAGAGTTTTGCTTTCTGGAGTTGTGCTGAAGTATGTGGAGGTTTGTGGGAGGAAGCTTGACCTCCCACACATGTGGTGATTTTCTGAGATGGGGTTTGCAGATTCCCATGCCTGTGCCAAAGTACATAGGGGTGGGGTGGGGAAAATACTGATGTTGGCAGTTGCCTGCTCCACTACCATGGGCTCAGGATCTCCCATTCATTTGCTGAGGTAAGGCTTGCAGATGGCTTGCTGGGATGCTTCCCTTCCACCAGAGCAAGTGGTCCCTTTCCTGTTAATTCACTATTCCTCCCAGGCTAAAAGACTGCTGCATCCCATCTTTCTGCTGTTCCAGGATTTTTCCTGGGGTGATATTTTTCTGGGTTTTTAGAGATCAGTAAGGGAGAGTGACAGCAACTTACTACTTATTCCTCCATCTTGGCTCCCAGAAGTCTGTCTATTTTGTACCTTTTACAGAAGAAGAAATTGAAGTCCAGAGAGATTGTTACTTGACCAGAGTCACAGGTAGTAATAATAATAATAATAATAATAATAATAATAACTGATATTTACATAATTTACATAGTGCTTTAAGTTTTGCAAAGCATTTTACAAACATCTCATTTAATTCTGAGAACAACCCTGTAGTTATTCTCATTTTTGAAGTTGAGATCACTGAGGAAAAAAAAAAAGTTAAAGGACTTGCCCAGGGATACAAACCAGAGAATTTTTAAGTCCATAATGCCAATTTCAGATATCTGGAGTACTGTCACATAAAAGGGCAGTAAAATTTATTTTGTTATCCTCCAAAGGGCAGAGAACCAGGGAGGTTTATTTGTTTGTTTTCTGGGAGGCAACTATGAATTCTTTATAAATAATAATAGCTTGCATTTATAGTGCTTCAAGGTTCATAAAATAATTTACAAATATTTTCTCCTTTGATCCTTCCAACAACTTTAGGATGTAGGTGCCATTATGATCCCTGTTTTATAGTTGAGGAAACTGAGGCTGACAGTAGGTGATTTGATTGGGGTCACACAGCTAGTAAGTGTCTCAGGTCAGATTTGATCTCGTATTTTCCTAACTCCAAGTTTAGCACTCTATCCATTGTACCCCTACCTGCTTTATAACGAAGAACTCTCACAGCTGTCCAACAAAGTAATTGACTATCTTAAAATGTAGCCAACTGCTTGTCCCTGTAAACTTTCAAGCACGATTAGAAGGTAAATTCTTACTTTCAATGGAATAGAAGACCAGATGATCTCTTGGTTTTTTCCAACCCTTTCATTGTATAAATTTACTGCTGAAAAAGACATGTGTTTTGAAATATACAGTGACTAGCTTAAGTCGTGTGCCAAAGTAAAGTCGTGGGCCAGGAAGTAAAACTATAACACTAATATACAATAATATCTCTGAAGGCATAGGGAAAGTAAGTTATATTTTTAGTTGTCTTCCTAATCTTACCCTTCTCAATTTAGTCACTTCTTTCCTATGTACTGAAAGAAACTATGGAGATTCAACACAGAGATGCATATCCTTAGGACCTAAAAGAAACTAACCATCAGGTCTGATGGGAAATTTATGATACCCCTCTTTTCCTTCTATTCCCTTTTCATGAAATGAAAATATTTTCTCTAGAGGGAAGAATGTTGTTTTGTTTGGTATTGTTTTTTCAGACTCCTGAGAAGATGGGTAATAGCAGGAATTGACTATGGTTGTGTGACATGAGATGAGTTATGCCTTCAACATGTGCTTCATTAAAATCAAAGTATGGAGATTTCAATGGTTCCCAGCAGGAATTACAACAGGTATAATTGTAAGGGTTGTAATCCACATTTCTGTAGTTCTTTCGGGATCAAAGGATCATGGATGCAGATCTAGAAGGGACCTAAACAGACATGTAGACTAACCCCTTTATTTCACAAATAAGGAAACAGGTTCACAGAAGCCAGGTCTTCTGATTCCAGAGCCACATTTACAAAGTGCTTTCTTCATAGTAGCCCTTTATTTTGAAGTAGGTAGTAATGAGGTAGACATGGGTAATATTTCACTTTATTTGGTTAGAATGCCAATAGAGTTGCTAAATTTTTAGCAATTTATTTAAAAGCATTATTTATCTAATAGCATATTACCACGATAAGCTGAAAGTAAAATAGATGTTTAGCAATTTATACATTATAATTATGTGCGCAAATTAACTTTAAAAAATGTAGTGGGTCTTTAATAACGGAAAACATTTTCCCCCTGAGCTGTAGTCTTGTATCTTCTGTTGCTTGCCATACACCTCTACTTGAGTATCTTTTAAGTGTCTCAAATTCAACTTGTCCTAAACAGACCTCATTATCTTTTGTTCAAAATCTATCCCTCTGCCCCTTCCCTATTTGTTGAGTATTACCATTCTTTCCATCAACAAGTTATACAGCCTGTGAGTCATACTTGTCTCTTATTTTTCCCTCACCTCCATATCCAGTTGCCAAGTGTTGATTCTACTTCAACATTTGTTCCTTTCTATTTTCCCATGACCGTCTTAGTTCAGGCTAAGTTCACCTTTCATCTGGATTATTGCATTACTTTCTAATTAGTTTCTCTATATTCAGTGTCTTCACTTTCCAATCCATTCTCCACATATCTGTCAAATTGAGTTTAATCTTGTTATTCTCCTGCTCAAAAAAGCTGCAATGGTTTCCATTTGGCTCTAGAAGAAATCTCAAACTTCTGTTATTTAAAACTCCTTTATCTGACTCTAGCATACTTTTCCATGCTTATTACATGTTATTCCCCCTCACACTCACAAAGCTCCAGCCAGGCTGGCCCATTGCTTCCCTCTATAATTCATTACATTTTTGCTTTTCAGGGTGCCCCAGGTTTGGTATGTGCTCTTTTCTCACCTCTTCTCTCAGAACTCCTAGCTCCCTTCAAGGCTCTACTCAAATGTCATCTCCTTCAAGAAATGTTTTCTGATTCCCTCAATTGTTAATGATTTCTTTCTACCCATAATCACTCTAATTATTTTTTATTTATTCTCTATTTACCATGAAATTTTTTGTCATCATTTCCCATCCAACTGCTCTCTTGGACTTCATGATCTCCAGAAACTCATCATCTTGCAAAATAATGTCAACTCTGAAATTTGTACCTCCTGCTGCTGATGTCCCTTCCTATCTCTGATTGGGGAGGATGGAGGGTAGACCTCCGAGAACTCCTAGATCATTCATTTACTGATCAGAGGCAGTCTTAAGATTAGGAACTGTCTTTTACCTTTCTTTGTATTCTCATTATTTAGCACAGTGCCTGGCACATAGAGGGCATTTAGTGAATGTTTATAGACTCTTGACTATTGATTTCTTGTAAAGTGTGGTTCTTGGAGGAAGGGGCTTGTTTCACTTTTGCAGTTTTATGCTCAGTCTAGTCTAGTGCATGGCACCAAAAGGTACTTAATAAATGTTTGATAACCAGTTAATTCATTGATATGGTCATATAGTAAAATGCTCATGGGAAAAAACAACATGGCAAATGTATTTTAAAGAACCATGTATGAGAAGAAATTATATTCCAAGTTGTCCCAAATAGAATAATACAGGAAAGACAGATTGAACTTTTAATATGTTTATATAAGCAACACCACCATTATCATGAAGAGCCATATGCAAATGCTACTGAAAACAGCAGACTGAGTTCTCAAATTGAAGTTGGATATTACTAGATTATATAGGTATTTCCTATCTAAAGAGAATAAGCTAATGCTGACATCTTAGCCCATTGTATTATATTATATCCTATTTCTATATCCTTGTAATAGCTAGTGAGTATTACATACTCAAAGCTTAGGATACCAGTAACCATAAAATACTGTCTTTATTTCTGAGATCTTGTAATTGCAGCCTTCCTACCTGACCTTTCATTTCTAACAGGCTGAAGAAGACACCATGAAGTGTTTGCTTTTCCAGACTTAGGACACTTGTTTCTGCAGTTCTTGAAGCCACAAGACAAGACTGGTTACTGTTTGGGCCAAAGTAGTGTCATCACCATCAATATTCTAATTATGTTTATCTCCATCTATTCAGAAAGAGGAAAATAAAATCTGTGACTAACTGAACTGTCAAGTATTCAAACTATGCTTCAGAGATTACAACTCTGATGGGCTGGCCACATTGTTTGAATGCCAAATGTACACTTGCCAAAAAGACTTTTTCATGGAGAACTTGCATGGGGCAGGCGATCACATGGTGGCCAGAAGAAACAATACAAGGACACTCTCAAGGTCTCTCTCAAGAACTTGGGATTGGACTGTGCAACATGGGAGACACTGGCACAGGACCGCTCAGTATGGTGTGCCCACATAAGAAAAGGTGCTGTGCTCTTTGAGCAAAGCATAATTGAGACAGCACAAAGTAAATGCAGGATATGCAAATTTGGGATATTCATCCCAAATATTCACATGGACTATCTGTGCCCAACCTGTGGTAGAAAATTCCAAGCTTCTATTGGTCTGATTAACCTCAGTCGGACACACTGAAATTTCACATTACTATGGTGATGTCATTTTGGTCCTCTTCGAAGACGAAGGACAACAACCAACCATGCTCCTTTGACAGACTTCTCTCTCACCAATCAACTACTCTTTCCCATTCATCGAGTCAAGCACCATTGCATCTGTTTACTGGTTTCAAGTGTAAGGAAAGGATGGGTAAAGAGGTATTTTCCTCACCAAGTATTTTAGCCTTGTACAATAAATCAAGATCAGTCACGTAAGCAATTCAGTTTTGTCCATCATCAGTTTTTGGCAATCTTCCTTACTCTTTAATACTTATTCCCACAGAATATTAGAACTGGAGGGGATCTTAGAGACCATTTGGTCCATGTTTAAGGAAACATCTAAATTGGCAGATTCCATATCCTATGTTTATATACTATCATATAGAATCCCATTCGCTCAGAATTATACAGTGATCAATGTTAAAAGTCACAGAAACCTAACCCTAACTTTTTATCATTTAATGTTAGAGCATAAGCCTTATTTAATCAAAGATGCCATCTATGAAATATAGATGAACAAGAGATCCAAGGGATAAGGCTAGGAAGTGCACCACTTATTTCATCGATGCAGAAACTCTCCCAGGTGAAGAAACTTTCTTCTAATGCAGGTTGGCATTTTTTTCTGCGATTTATAATCTTAGAGAGTTGCATGGAGCACACAGAGGTTAAGTACAGGCAATATGCGTCAGGTAGGATTTGAACTCATGTCTTCCTCCCTTTAATGACCTCTTTCTATTCAGTATCTCACATTGCCTCTGAGAGACTGAGCATTCAAAGTTTGCATGTGTATATACACATCTATGTTTGCTTTTGCTGTTTAGTCCTTTTCAGTAGTGTCTGACTCTTTGTGACTCCTTTTTGAGGTTTTCTTGCAAAGATACTGGAATGGTTTACCATTTCCTTCTCTAGTTCATTTTAAAGATGAGGTAACTGAGGCAAACAGGTTTAAGCGACTTGCCCAGTGTCACACAGCTAGAGAGTGTCTGAGGCCAGATTTGAACTGAGGAAGAAGAATCTTCTTCACTCTGGGCCTGGTGCTCTATCTACTGCACCACCTAGTTGCCCATACACATACATACATATGTATGTATGTATGTATATACACACATATACATATATTTCTGTGCATACATGTATACATGTATGTTTGTGCATATACACACACATATATATTTAGGATTTTCATTTCTGGTTTGGAACCAAAGAGATTTTCATCCAAGGGAAGAAGAAATTTCCATAGTCTCAGTTCATTGTTACTTTCACAGGACTGAAGAGATACTGGAGTTCTACTTACTTCTATTCTGTCCTGAAACAAGATAAGGAGGAACAAGGTAAGCCAGAGCTGGGATGGTAGTATGGAAATGTGCATGCTGTTGAGTGCTATCTTCTTCCCATCTCAGCCAGTATCACCAGCTGGATTCTCTAATGTAGAATCAGAGTTGGAAGGGAACACTGACCTCTCTATAGTGAGCCCAAATAGTCTTTCAACTACTTCCTGAAGACCCTCAGCAAAGAGAAGCTTTGTCCAGAGGCAACCTCTTCTATGTTTGGAAAGCTCTGTTACCCAAGAAGGTTTTCGTTAAGCCAAATTTAACTCTACTTTTATCTATTGTTCTTATTTCTAATGATTGGGGCTAAGAAGGAGTCTTATCTCTCTTCCATGTGATAGCTTTGCAAATTCTTGCAGGATAAACATCATATGACTTCAAAGTCTTGTCTTCTCTAGTGGTTTTACTTGGAAATATCATTTAGCTCTGATCCTGTGATGGGGAGAATATAAATTTGTTCCTGACCAAAGACTAAATATGTAATAAAGTATAAGGGGAAGGGGTCAATTGAGATAATCAATTAAAGAGACCAGCAGAAAAGGCATACATGGCTAAAGAGAACATCATGTCTACCTCATGAAGGGAAGAAGGTGACTCCCAGGAATTGGGGGCTGTGAATTATCTTTTGTCACATGCATTCTCTAGGACTCTGTATGTACTAGTTGGGGAATGTGTCAGATACTGAATCTTCTTATGATACCATCTTAGTAAATACTCCTACCTAAAAGCTGAGTAAATCTGTTGACTGATATCTACTAACAATCATGGAGGAAACACAACAATAGGGACTTATGAGAAATATTACTAGAAAATCATTCCCCCACCCCTCAAAGCTAGTTAAAGGTCTCTGAGAGGACAAGAAGAAGCTACCTCCCAGGGATCTAACCTGCCAGTGTAAGAAGGGATTGAGGGAGGAGGTCTAGAGCATTTGCTATAAAAGCAAATCCATTTAGTTGGCTGTCACATCAACTGGAAGTTGGCTGAATATGAGCCAATAATGTCATAATGCTGTTGTGTGGAAAAGGGATTCAATTTGCTCTGTTTGCCTGCAGAGGGCAGAATGAAGTATAAATGGGGGGATAATGCAAAGAAGCATATGTTGGCTTGATGTACAATAACACTTCCTATCAATTAGAGATATCCAAAAGTAGAAGTGGTACCTTAGGAGGTACTGTTTCCTTGGTTCTGCTCATTTCACTTTGCATCAGTTCATACAAGTCTTTCTAGGATTTTCTGAAATCTGCCTGTTCATCATTTCTTCTTGCATAATAGTATTGCATTACATTCATATACCATAGCTTGTTTAGTCCTTCCTCAACTGATGGGCATCCTCTTAATTTTCAATATTGTGACATCATGCAAAGGGCTGCTATAAATCTTTTTGCACATATAGGTTCTTTTCTTTTTTTAGGATCTCTTTGGGGTACAGACCTAGTAGTGGTATTCCTGGATCAATGGGTATGCATACAATTTGAGTGCCCTTTGGACGTAGTCCAAGTTGCTCTTCAGGATGGTTAGCTCAGTTAACAACTCCACCAATAGTGCATTAGTGTTACACTTTTCCCAGATGCTCTCTAACATTTATAATTTTCCTTTTGTGTCATATTGACCAATCTGATAGGTGTGAGGTAGTATCTCGGAGTTGTTTTAATTTTCATTTGTCTAATCAAAAGTGATTTAGAACACTTCTTCATATGTGTAATGGTAATTTAAGTGGAAAATCTTTATATTCATTAATAGACCCATATGACCTGCCTGGGTCACATGGAAGCCTGAGTTACATGAGTCTGAGTCACAATGGAGCCTATGGTAAGAGGAGTTTGCTGATTGGGTAGAACAGGAAGGGTGGAACAGGAAGAGGCAGAGCTAGAGAAGAACTGAGAGAAAGTTAGTCATGAGAGCAGTTAGAGCTAGGAAGGATACAGACTTCTGGCTAGCATAAGTGAGAGGGCCTGCTTGTAATCTTTTTAATGGAGTTGATTTGTGGGAAGCCTAGCAGGGGGAAGGCTTGAGGATGGTGTTGTCATCTGCATTGTTATTGTGTATAGATTTTTGCTACTATTATGAATTTGGCTTTCTGGTATCTAAATAAGTGTTTTTCTTCTGAGTTCAATATGGAGAGTCGGTGGTATTTCAGATTCAGAATTGCGCTGAGATATTCGTGGCTGCCATAGGCGCTGTGAATATCTCATTGGTGCTACAATATGCCTATAGAAAAATTTGATTTCTTAATCTGAAAACTGCCTGTTCATATCTTTTGACCACTTATCAATTGGCAGTGGTTTATATTCTTATAAATTGGTCTCAGTTCTCTATATATTTGAGAAATGAGGTTTTTCTTAGAGACACTTGATGTAAAAATTGTTTCCCAGCTTTCTTTTTCCCTTCTAATCTTGGTTGCATTGGTTTTGTTTGTACAAAAGCTTTTTGATGTAATATAATCAAAATGATCTATTTTACATTTCGTAATGCTTTCTATCCTTGTTTGGTTATGAAATTCTTCCCCTCCCCATAGTACCAACAGATATGCTATTCCTTGCTCTTCTAATATGCTTATATTATGGTGTCACCCATTATGTCTAAATCATGTGCCCATTTTGGTATCTTGGTATACAGTGTGAGATGTTAGTTTATACCAAGTTAGTTTCCTATTGTTTTCTAGTTTTTTCAGATGTTTTTGTCCAGTAATGAGTTTTTATCCCAAAAGCTGGGGTCCTTGGATTTGTCAAATAGAAGGTTACTATGGTCATTGACTGCTGTGTCTTGTGTACCTAATCCATTCCACTAATCCACCACTCTACTTATCCAGTACCATGTACCTTTGATGATTACTGCTTTCTAATATAGTTTGCAATCTGGTACAGCTAGGCTACCTTGCTTTGTATTTTTTTTCCTTAATTCTCTCAATATTCTTGATCTTTTGTTCTTCCAGATGAATTTTGTTGTTCTTATTTCTAGCTCTGTACAATGATTTTTTGGTAGTTTGGTATGGCACTGAATAGATACATTAGTTTAGGCAGAGTGGCCATTTTTGTCATATTTGCTTAGCCTACCCATGAGCAATTGATATTTTAAAAATTGTTTAGATATGACTTTATTTGTGTGAAATGTGTTTTGTAATTTTGTTCATATAATCCCTGTGTTTGGCTTGGAAGGTCCCAAATATTTTATATTGTGTGTAGTTACTTTAAATGGAATTTCTTTCTCTATTTCTTGCTGCTGGGCTTCATTGGTCATATAAACAAGTGCTGATGATTTATGTGGGTTTATCTTATATCCTGCAATTTTGCTGAAGTTGTTAATTATTTTAAATAATATTTTGGTTGGTACTCTAGGGTTCTCTAAGTATACCATCATATCATTTGCAAAGAGTGATAGTTTTGTTTGCTCATTGACTATTCTAATTTCTTTAATATCTTTTTCTTCTCTTATCACTATAACTAACATATCTAGTACTATATTGGATAATAGTGGTGATAATAGGCATCCTCCCTTCACCTTTGGTCTTATTGGGAGGGCTACTGCTCATACCCATTATAGGTAATGCTTGCTGGTGGTTTAAATAGATATTACTTATCATTTTAAGGATTGCTCCCCTTATTCCTATGCTCTCTAGTGTTTTTAATAGGAATGGTTGCTGTATTTTGTCAAAAACCTTTTCAGGATCTATCGAGATAATCATATGATTTCTATTGGTGTTATTATGGATGTGGTCAATTGTACTGATAATTTTCCTAATATTGAACTAACTCTGCATTCCTGGTATAAATTCCACCTGGTCATAGTGTATAATTCTTGTGAAACACTGTCATAATTGCCTTGCTAGTATTTTGTTCAAATTTTTTGCGTTGATATTCATTATGAAAATTGGTCTATAATTTTCTTTCTTGGTTTAGGTATCAGTACCAAATTTGCATCATACAAGGAGTTTTGTAGGACTCCACCTATTTTTCCAAATAGTTTAGATAATATTGAAATTAGTTATTCTTTAAATGTTTGGTAGAATTCACTCATGAACACATCTGGCCCTTTGGATTTTTCCTATGGACTTTATTAATGGCTTGTTCAATTATTTTTTTAAGATGGGGTTATTAGGCATTCTACCTTCTGAACTGTTAATTTAAGTAATTTATATTTTTGTAAATATTCATCCATTTCACTCAAATTATCATTTATTGGCATATAATTAGGCAAAATATTTTCTAATGATTGCTTTAATTTCTTTTTCATTGGTGATGATTTCAATCTTTTAGTTTTTGATACTAAATATTGGTTTTCTTCTTTCTTTTTAATCAATTAACCAATAATTTATCTATCTTATTGGATTTTTTCCCATAAAACCAGCTCCTAGATTTATTAGCTCAATAGTGTGTGGTTTTTTAAAAAAAATTTCAGTTTCACTAATCTCTCTTTTGATTTACAGGATTCCCAATTTGGTGCTCAATTGGGGCTTTTTAATTTGTTCTGTTTCTAGCTTTTTAGTTGCATGCTTAATTTATTGATCTATTCCTTTTTCCATTTTGTTGATGTAAGAATTTAGAGAAATATATTTTCCCCTAAGTATTGCTTTGGCTGCATACCATAAAATTTGTTATGTTATCACATTGTTGTCATTCTCTTTAAGGAAATTGATTGTATGATTTGTTTTTTGACCCACCTATTCCTTAGGATTAGATTATTTAATTTCCAATTACTTTTTAATCCATCTTTCCACTGCCCTTTGGTGAATGTAATTTTTATTGCCTTATGATCTGTAAAGAATATATTTACTATTCCTGCCTTTTTACATTTGATTCTAAGCATTTTTATGGTCAATTTTTTATAGGTGTCATGTGCCGCTGAGAACAAAGTATACTCCTTTCTGTTTCCATTCAGTTTTCTCTAAAGGTCTGTCAAATCCAATTTTTCTAATATTTTGTCTTCCTTTTTAGTTTCTTTCTTGTTTATTTTTTGGTTGGATTTACTGAGTTCTCAGAAGGGACAGTTGAGTTTTCCCAATAGTATAGTTTTGCTGTCTATTTCTTCCTGTAATTCACTTAACTTCTCCTTTAAGAGTTTGGATGCTACACTACTTGGTGCATATATGTTTAGTATTGATAGTTTCATTGCCTATAGTGCTTTTTAGCAAGAGGTATTTTTCTTCTTTATGTCTTTTAATTAAGTTTATTTTTACTTTTACTTTGTCTGAAATCATGATTTCTACCCTTGCTCTTTTTATTTCAGCTGAAGCATAATATATTCTGCTGTAACCCTCACTTTTTCTCTCTGTGTGTCTCTTTGCTTTAAGTATATTTCTTGTAAACAACATATTGTAGGATTCTGGTTTCTGATCTATTTTGCTGTCTGCTTCCCTTTTAAGGGAGAATTAATCCCATTCATTTTTACAGTTGTGATTACTGTGTATTTCCCTCCATTCTATTCTTCCTCCTCTTTGTCCTCTCTCCTTTAACCATTTTCCTCATCAACAATGTTTTGCTTCTCTATACAACCTCCACTGATCTGTCCTCCCTTCTGTCAGTCTCTTCACCACCACACCCACACTTAATCTCCTCCCCTCCTACTTCCCTGTTGGGTAAAATAGACTTCTATATTCAACTGATTGTGCATGTTATTCCCTCTTTGAGCCAATACTTATAAGAGTAAGGTTCAAGCAATGTTCATCTCACACCCTCCCATTTTTCCCTCCACTGTAATAGGTTTTTAGTGAAATAATTTACCCCATTCTTCCTCTCCCTTCCTTCTGTACTCACTGTACTCCTCTTTTTTATCCGTTAATTTTTTTGTCATCCTTCAAATTCACCTTATATACATACACTCTATCTATGTATATTCCTTCTAGCTATTCAATTAGTGATACAATTTTGAATTCCTTATGTTTTCTTTTTCCCTTTTTCCTTTTTTATGCTTCTCTTGGATCTTGATATTTCAGGTCAAATTTCTGGTTTAGTTCTGGTGTTCTCCTTGTGAAAACTTGAAATCCCTATATTTTGTTGAATGGCAGTTTCCCCCCTTTGTATTATGCTTAATTTTGTTGGGTAAGTGATTCTTGGTTGTAGTCCTAGCTCCATTCCCTTTTGGAATATCATGTTCCATGACCCCAGATCCTTAATGTTGCAGCTGCTAAGTCCTTTGTAATCCTAATTGTGACTTCCTGATATTTGAATTGTTTCTTTCTGGCCACTTCTAGCATTTTTCCTTGACCTGATAGTTCTGAAATTTGGCTATGATGTTCCCTGGAGTTGTCATTTTAGCATCTCTTTCCTGAGGTGAATGGTGGATTCTTTTAATGTTTATTTTGTTCTTTGATTCCAGGATATGAGGGTAGTTTTCCTTGATAATTTCTTGAAAGGGGTGCTGCCAGGCCTAGAGGCCTGTGTGGGCTACCCGAGTCTTCTTACCTCACCTCCGAGGTCTTCGGTTGGCCAAAACCGGATGCTCATATGAGAGAAAGGACGTTCCAGAGTCGAACAAGGGTTGAGCTTTATTTCAGGGTCTCGGTTACAAGTGCAGGGGGATCTTCCTTAGGAGGAAGAGGGGGAGATTTCCTAAGGAGGCTAAGATCTTAAGGGATTGGAAGTAGAAGTACAAGCGGGGAGAGAGGGGGAGGGGAGAGAGAAGAGAAGCGGAGCCTACTGTCCTCTTGGCTCCTCACGTGCTAAGAGAGCTTTCAGGCTTCCTCAATCCTACTTAACCTTCAGCCGCATAGTTTGCATCTGAATACCGTGCTGTTAGGTAACTAGGTGTGCCCAGATCCGGGACAATCTCGAGGGCGGGGAGATCTCTCTCCCATCACGTTTCTCACGGGAAGAGGCGGAATTACTCGAGATAGCTCGGTTCACCTCGATCCCCTGCCATTTCCTGGGGGGGGGGGGTCTCGTGAGAGCTCTAAGATTTAGAAGCTCCCACCTTTACCCGCCCGAGACTGTCCACACAGAATTGAGCTTCCAATCCCAACAGGGTGCTATCCAGGTTCTCCTTTTGATTATGGCTTTCAGAGAGTCCAATGATTCTGATACTGTTTCTCCTGGATCTAGTTTCTAGATCAGTTATTTTTCTCATGAGGTATTTTATGTATTCTTCCATTTTTTCTTTCTTTTGATTTTGCTTGATTAAGTCTTGATATTTCATAAAATCATTAGTTTCTACTTGTCCATTTCTAATTTTTAAGATTTTGCTTTCCTCAAATAGATTTTGTACTTTCTTTTCCATTTGACTGATTGCATTCTTTAAGGTGTAGTTGTTTTCTTCATTGCATTTTTGTACCCCCTTTTACATTTGACCAATTCTACTTTTTGAGCAGTTTTCCAAGCTGTTGACTCTTTTTTTCATAATTTTCTTGCATCACTCTCATTTCTTTTTCCAATTTTTGTTCTACTTCTCTTATATGACTTTTAAGCTCCTTTTAAAGTTCATTCTGGGCTTGAGACTACTTCCTCTTTGTGTTTTTACATTGTTGTCCTCTTCCGAGTTTGAGTCTTGGTCTTCCCTATCATCTTTATAACTTTCTTTCTTTCTTTTATTTTTTTTTTAAAGCCAAAGAAAACAAAGTTTATTAAGGATTCGCCTAATTGGGTTGCCTCTTAAGGAGCCTAAGCATTTGTAATGCTTGTATTCACAAGCGGGCCAGACACAATCCCAGCTAGACAGAGTCTGAGCTGGATCGCATCTGAGCCTAACTTTCTTTTTTAAAAATTATTTTATTTGTTTTCAGTTTTCTACAATCACTTCCATATATGTTATATTTCCCCCCCTCCCTTCCCCTTCTTCCCCCTTCCCTCCCCATTCCCTCCCCAAGACAGTGTGCAATCTTATATAGGTTCTACACATACATCCTTAAACAAATTCATTTTCACCTTAGTCATGTTGCACAGAAGAATTGAAATGAATGGGAGAAACCATTAAACAAAACAAAACATGACACAACAAAAAATGGTCTGCTTCATTCTGCAATCCAATTCCATAGTTATTTCTCTGGATATGGAAGTCATTTTGCCTCAAGAGTCCTTTGAAAATTTTTTAGGTCCTTGCATTGCTGTGAAGGACTAATCACCTTTCAGACTGGCTAACATTGACAAAACATGAAGATGATAAATATTGGAGAAGATGTGGGAGAGTTGGAACAGTAATTCATTGTTGGTGTAGCTGTGAGCTGATTCAACCATTCTGGAAAGCAATTTGGAACTATGCCCAAAGGGCTACAAAAATGAGCATACCTTTTTACCCAGCAATATTACTTCTAGGATTGTATCCAAAGAGATCATAAAAATGGGAAAGGGTCCCACATGTGCAAAAATATTTATAGCAGCTCTCTTTGTGGCCAAAAACTGGAAATCATGGGGATGCCCATCAGTTGGGGAATGGCTGAGCAACTTGTGGTATGTGAATGTAATGGAATACTATTGTGCTATAAAGAATGATGAAGAGGAAGACTTCAGAGAGGCCTGGAAGGACTTATATGAACTGATGCTGAGTGAAAGGAGCAAAACCAGGAGAACTTTGTACATGTCAACAACCACAGTGTGCGAGAAACTTTTCTGATAGATTATGACTTTCTATGGTCAGATACTTTTTTTGAGTTGTTTTTTTGCTCATAGAGGGGAAAGGGAGGCTTTTTCCTTTCTTTAAAATTTTATCTTTACTCCAAGGCAGAAAGGGCTCTGTCTCATACTTCTTGTGCCAATGTCTGCAAACCCTGGCTGTTTACCTGGTGCTATGCTGATGTTGTTCAGATGCTGCCAGGCCTCATGTCTGGTGCTGTGTTGAGGGGGTGAAGTGGAGAGAATACCTGGTCCTGCTGGAGGCCATAGATTTCTGGTAGCTTACCAGGTGCTAAGTTGAGGTTCTACTGTCTAGTGTTTGAGGTGTCAGGTGCTGAGCCCTGGTGGAATTTTTCTGTGTTTCCCTGGGGTTACACGAAAGAATGTGGAAATCTGGCCACAGGAGTGTGCTTGTGTGCCCTAGGCTGTGCTGGAGCACCTGGTGGTCTGGTCCCTGGAGGATGCTTACCTGCCTAGGTCTATGTTGAGGCATGTAGTAGTTATTGGAGTTGAAGTCTGCTGGTTCCCATGGCTATGCTAAGGCACATTGGGAGTCCTGGTGTTGGCCTTTGTGTGATCCACCAAAATGGGGCTCAGAATCACCTGTTGGTTTGCTGTGGTGGGGCTTGCTGGGATGCTTCCTGTTCTGAAATGTGCTCCCCTTTACCCTGAGTGAGACAGACCTTTCTTACTGATTGTCCAAGTCTCCTGTGTCACCCCATCTTTCCTGGGGCTCCATTGTTCCAGGATTTGTTCTGGGATGTTATTTTATGGCCATTTGGAGGTAAATATGGGAGAGTTACAACGATTTACTGCTTACTCCACAATCCTTGCTCCCAGAAGTTCCACTTAACCTTGTTTGCCTCAATTTCCTCATCTGTAAAATGAACTGGAGAAGGAAATGGCAAACCATTCCCTGTCTTTGTCAACATTGCTTATCTTCTCAATGGGTGAGGAAAGGGAGGAAAAGAGAGAATTTGGAACTCAAAATTTTAAAAATAGGATGTAAACAATAAGTAAACAAATGGTTGCTAGTCATTATTTTTGGAAAGAATACTAAAGCAAGCTATATGCATTGCTTTTGTGAATAGGCAGTGTATTGAGTGGCAGGTTCCATACTATTTCCCTTCTGAAACTGCTCAAAGGCTCAGGGGAAACAGATTTTCAAATAACTCCAGCTTGGCTCAGAATGGATCTTAAACTCTTGGCTACAATCAGAAAAGAAGTTATTTGTTTGCGGTTGGCCCCAGGGCTCAGGTGAAACAGTATTTTGACAGTAGATTTTGAAAGGAAACAGAGTCTGTTTTAGCCAATCGATGAATAGTTTTTCTGCAAGGGAGAGTCTTAAAAAAGCAGAGTTCCAGGAGGCTGATGACAAAGCACAAATATGTCATAGATTTTTGGTGACAGAAACCCCAAATAACTTCTCTCCCTTGTTTCAAATGCCCACGAGTGTCTCTCCCCTTGCAGCTTAGACTTATCTATGCTATGTTAGTTAGATTTGACCGAAAAGAGGAGATATTTGCTTCTCCTTTTTCCAAGCTGTGGGTGGTTCTGATTGCACTGTTATTTGCTTTAATCCCTTTTAATGACTGACCAAAATGATAAAGGAGGAGAATTTGCCTCTGCTGCCCCACCTCCCCTTTTAAACACTCAGAATAATTATGAATACAGTAAGTGGAGAAATAGACTAAGCATCTGACTAACCTCTTTCTACCTCTGATTTGGTTGGCCAATAAAAAGCAAAAAGGATGCAGAATATTCTTTCTCCTGTTTACTATTCAGTGTTCGCCCATCACCCAACTCTCACCTGTGACTCCATGAAGCTGTAGTGTAGGCAGTGGCCACACCTAGGTAAAACTCTCTGGGTAGATGGGATAAATCAGGTTGAGGGTAACTGATGGATCTCAAACCTGTCTGTGAGTTAGAGGGATGTCTACCCTAAGCATGTGAAGACTTTCTCAGGTAGACAGGCAGATGAAAGCAATTTGTTCTAAAGGCCATGAGGGCAGCTGAAGCAGCCACTGTGGAGTTCTTAGAGTTGGTTAGGCATTACAGATACCAAGGTCATCCCTTTGTCCTCAGCCATCTTGACTTTTGTCTTGTCACTGGCCTTCAATGATTCTAGAAGACAGACTGAGGCTGATTGACTTTGTGCAATCCTATTTCATTAAAATTCAGTTCACCCACAAGTCAAGAGAATACCCTTATGATATCAATGGCCCTCTTTGAAAACAAAGGACAAACAACAAATAGTTTGTTAGTTGGACATATACAATACTTTCAAGGAATATGATTCCTTCAAGAATGACCTGACTAGAGAGGATATCATTCTTCCTAATCTTGTTTTTCCTTTAGAACTGTGGGAAAGTTTACAGCCACCTAGCTCAATTTCCTCATTTTATGAATGAGGCAATTGAGGTACGGAGAGAAAGGTTTAAGTAACGTGGCTAAGTTCACACAGATATGTGAACCACGCTAGCCCCAGCTCCCAAACAAAAATCTTTCTGGGGAACCCTACCATGGATGAGAAAAACCTACTCATCAGAGTAAATTCTGGGGTAAAAACCTGACTGGGATTGACTACCTCAAATATACCTCATCCTTCCTTAACCAGCCAGATTCCAGGACTTCACTGACCCCTCCCTCCTATCCTTACTTTCCATCTTTTTTCAAATAAATAATAACAGCCATCCTGAAGAGTATGACAATTTTCTGCTCTATATCTCCACTTGAAGTCTTTCTGATTAGGAATTGTAGGTTAACTATGCTGATGTTCTTTCCCTGACCACCTCATCCTATTAATATCAGCCTAATAATTAACAAGACCATGTGTCCATTATTCCTTAACCATTTTTTGCTACCCTTACATTTTGTGTTCCCTCTGGAATCACTGCTTTCTTGTTATCAGACTGGTTTTCATATTAGACCTGTACCCTGACCCTGAAATTATTTCTATGTTTTGAATTTCCATATATGTGTAAAAGTTATTTCTCATCAACATAATTAAGTTCCTTGGGGCAAAGATCTGTACCTATCACACTGAATGGCATATACTAGATGGTTAATAAATGCTGTTTTAAGGAATGAATTATAGACAATATGGTCTTGTAATCAGAAGACATGGACACCAGTTATGGCTCCAACACTTACTGTGTGACCCTAGACAAGTTACATAAGCACTCAGGCTTAATATCCACATTTGTAAAATGGAAGGATAATATTTCTTTGACTCCTTTATGGTGATGGAGTGTGATTTCTAAAACAATATAAATGTGTAGGCTTTTGGCTAGTCTTCTGTTAACATTTTTTTGTTATCAAAATAATGATAATGATGAGAGCTAACATATATAGAATTTGAAATTTAATATAAAATACTGTTGGTAAAGTGTTTCACTTACTTTGTGATTGATCTGGAGCCATACAGTTAAGTATGAGACAGAATGTGAACTCTGGTCTTCCTGACTCTAAGACCAGAGTTATATACATGTGTCACCTAGCCTCTTAAAAGAGGTAATTCTATTCCAGTTTTATTGTTCCTAACTATTAAGACCCAGTGGTAGCACTGTGTAGTGGAACATTGGACCTGGAATCAGGAAGATAAGTTCAAATTTCATCACTGACTAGCTATGTGACCTAAGCAACTCACTTTACTTCTCTGTGACTCAGTTTCCTCATCTGTGAAATGAAAAGGTAAAGTTGGATGACCTACAAGTTTCCTCTACCTCTAAGTCTTTGATCCTTTAAAGATTTTTAGTGAATGATTGGGAGTAAATGCTCCTTATGTCAATGGAGAAAGCCCTTGGAATTCTAACAGATTCATTCTTCTAAAGATTTCAGGTCATTATCTAAACAGACAGTGTTGCATCTCTTTATTAAATTTGATTTTTTTTTGTTTAGTATTTTGTTTTTCTCCAATTACATGTAAAAATAATTTTTAGCAATCATTTTGAAAAGTTTGAGACCCAAATTCTCTCCCTTCTTCTCCCCTCTCCTTCCTGCATTAAGAAGGCAAGCAATTCAATACAAATTATACATAAATACTCACATTGTGAAAGAAAACATAGATAAAAATCTCAAGAAAAAAAGGTATGCTTCAATCTGTATTCAGACACCACCAATTCTTTCTCTTTCTCACTCTCCTTTCCCCCAGTTCCTCCTCAGAAGTGTTTTCTTTCTGACTACTGCCTCCTCCAATCTTCCCTCCCTTATATCACTCCACCTCTTCCTCTTATCCCCTTACCCTCCTATTTTCCTGTATGGTAAGATAGATTTCTATACCCAATTGAATGTTATTCCTCTTTGAGCCAGTTCTGATGAGAGTAAGGTTCCCTCACTCCTTCTCACCTCACCCATCTTTCCTTCCACTATAAAAGCTTTTTTTGACTCTTACATAATATCATTTGCTCCATTCTACTTTTCTCTTTCCCTTTCTCCCAGTACACTCCTCTCTCATCCCTTAATTTTACTTTTTTAAATATCAGCCCTTCACATTCAACTCACACCTGTGCCCTCTGTCTATATATTCTATATTTACATCTGTATATCTATATATACATCAAGAATGTTTGAAAGTCTTCTATTTCAATGAATTTTCATTTTTTTACTCAGAAGGATTTACTCAGTTTTGCTGAATAGGTGATTCTTAGTTGCAAACCTAGCTCATTTGTCCTCCAGAATATCATATTCTATGTCTGCTTATCTTTTAATGTATAAACTGCTAAATTTGTGTTATCCTGACTGCAGCTCCAACATACTTGAATTGTTTCTTTCAAGCTGCTTGCAATATTTTCTCCTTGGTGCAGAAGGTCGGAAATTTAGCTATAATATTCCTTGGAATTTTCATTTTGGGATCTCTTCCAGAAGGTAAGTGAATTCTTTCACTTGCTAGTTCTGGCTCTAGAATATCAGGGCATTTTTCTTGCTAATATCTTGAAAGATGATATCTAGGCTCTTTTTTTGATCATGGCTTTCAGGTCATCTAATAATTTTAAAATTCTGTCTCCTACATCTATTTTCTAGGTCAGTTATTTTTCCAATGAGATATTTCACATTGTCTTCTATTTTTTCATTCTTTTGTTTTAAAAAATTTTTTTTTGATTTCTCATGAAGATACAAGCTTTCTCAATTCTAATTTTTAAGGAATTATTTTCTACAGTGAGCTTTTATACTTCTTTTTCCATTTAGCCAATTCTATTTTTAAAAATTTTTTTTTCCTTTAGTGAGTACTCCTGCTACTTTTTCCATTTGGCCAATTCTGCTTTTCAAGGCAATCTTCTCCTCACTGGGTTTTTGTACCTTTGTGTGGTCTTTTTTTGTTTTTTTGTTTTTTGTTTGTTTTTTTACCATTTAGCCTCTTCTGTTTGTTAAGGCTTTATTTTCTTCAGTATTTTTTGTGTGTCTCCTTTACCAAGCTCTTGAGACTTTTTCTATGATTGTCTTGCATCATTTCTCTTCCCAACTTTTCCTCAGTCTCTTTTTCTTAACTTTCAATGTCCTTTTTGAGTTCTTCATGGTGTGAGGCCAATTCCTATTTTTCTTGGAGGCTTTGGACTTGGGAACTTTGAATTTGTTATCTTCTTCTGAGTAAGTGTTTTGATCTTTGTTGTTGACACAACAACTTTTTATATTCAGAATTTTTTTTCTGTTGTTTGCTCATTTTCCACTCTATTTCTTGACTTTTAACCCTTTGTTAAATTGGGGCTCTGCTTCACAAGCAGAGGGGACATTTTCCCAAGCTTCAGGGTTTTTGTGCAGCTGTTTTCAGAGATTCTTCTAAGGACCTGTAAGTTTTCAATTCTTCCAACATGGTGTGATCTAAGGAGGGGTGTGTTTACTTCCCTTCTGGCTTGTGCTGTTGTCTGTAAATGATCACAAGCAGTCTTTTCTACCCTGAAACTGTGACCAGGGTCCCTGCTCCACTGTAGCCACAAGCTCTCATGTACTATTGCTCTTCATTGTCCTGGAACTGCCACCCAGGACTGTGACCCAGATCTGAATATGAACAAAGCAACAGAGTCCTGTCCCCCATGCAAAGAGACCTCTATGATCTCCTTCTTATCAGTTTCTTGATCCCTTTAACCCAGAGCTGAGAGCTCTGGAAGCAGCAGGAGGTGCTTCTGTTTATTCAGAGGCTCCCAAAGCCTAATCCCAGTTTGCTTGGGTCCAATCTTTGATGGTGCATTCTGGGTTGGTTTGTTCTTTACTCTCACCTAGGTGCAACAGACTTTTCCTGCTGACCTTCTAAAGTTGGAAAATTATTTTAATCCATCCTTTTGTGGGTTGTGTTTCTCCACTACTTGTCTTATGGCATTATTTAAAGCGTTCAGAGGGGTTTTGGGGAAAGCTCAGGTGAGTAACTGCCTTTTCTCAGCCATCTTGGCTCTCCCTCCTCAATGTCTTACATTTTAAGGCATTCTCATAAGATGAGATAAAACAATTCATATTTTGTGTTTGTGAAAGGTAGCAGTTATAACTTCAGAGGATGAGGGAATGACATCAGAGACAACAGTAACTGATATTCTCTGGGGTTAGGTGGCATATTGGATAGAGCACTAGCCTTGAAGTCAGGAGGAACTGAGTTCAAATCAAACTTTGGATACTTAGTAGATGTGTGATTTTAGGCAAGTCACTTAACCCCAATTTCCTCAAAAAAAAAAAAAAAAGACTTACATCTAACTCATACCCTTTGTGTGTATGAGCATTGTATAAATCCCAGATACTGGGAGATACTTCACTATAAAAATACATGGAAACATGATCAAATAAAATCTTTCAATAAAATCAATAGATTTAGTTAAAAGGGACCTTTAAGATCATCTCATGCAAACTCCTCATTTTACAAATGAAAAAACTGAGGTACACAAAAGATAAAAGTGACTTGTCCAAGGTCACAGATATTGTGACAGAAGTAGGATTTGAACATTTAGTCTGTGGCTCTAAATTCAATGCCCTTTCCATTAAGACAAAAGTAAAGAACAGCCAGTCATTCTTTTGGACTGTAACATGGAGTTATTGTTGTTCAGTTATGTCTAACATCTCTGGCCCCATTTGGGGGTTTCTTGGCAAAGACACTGGAACAGTTTACCAGTTACTTCTTCTTCTCATTTTACATGAGGAAACTAAAGCAAATATAACTATATTTGTAACTTGTCCAGGATCACACACTTAGTAAGTGTCTGAGTCCAGATTTGAACTCAAGAAAATGACTCTTTTGGACTTTAGACTTGGCACTCTTGCCACTGTACCAAAGGAAAGCAGTATGAAGTAGAGGACCTTTCAAACGAAGATAATGTTTTATGCTTTTTTTAAATCTGTGGAGTAGTGCTACAGTGGTTAGCACTGCAGACTTGGGAGGCAAGAAGGCTTGAGTTCAGGTCCTATCCCAAATTCACAGTAGCTGTAAGACAATAGGCAAATCACTTAATCTCTCTTTGAACTTTATTTTCCTCATTTATAAAATGAAAGATTTGGATTTGATGACTTCTAAAGTCACTTCTATCTCTAAATACATAATTCCACAAACTAGGCCTCTAAGTATATTCTCTATATTGGGGTCTCTCCAATGCTAACTGTAAAAAGATCATCATAGTTCCTACTAATGAATCCTCATGATGTGAATCTATTTATTCATTTAGATAATAGGCTTGCTTTTGTGGAGCACTATTTTGCTATTCCAGACTTATTGGTTATATCTACCAGGTCTTGACATTTCCCTCTATATTTACAATTGGACCTTCACCATTGCTATATATCTCCTTGAACTCTATATAAATTAGGAAAATATTTCATTTCATTATAAAAGAATATGCTTAGAAGATTAAATTATAACTCATGAGGATATGATTCATTCAGTACTCTTATTGAATAAATGAATATCTTAATAAATTATATTCATTCAATACCCTTATTGGAATGAATATCTTTAAAAACTGCAATTGACTAGGGGACTCCTAGTGGACAAAATCACTCTATCACTCTGTACTTGGGAGTCTTAACATAGAGACTGACTAGGAGGTTAAGTGACTTACTTAGTGTAACAGCCAATATGTGCTAGAAATAGAACTTGAACCCAAGTCTTCCACAATCTTTTTGAATGAATAAAAGATGTCTTTACTAATTCCAGTTTGATCTTCTAAGAATATTCTTAATGATGAAGTGAATTAAACACCTTCTTTATGTTAGGTGCTTGGGATACAAAGATGAAAACAGAACAGACCCATTACTCTTCCCTCAATAAGCCTACATTCTATGGACAGAGGAGTGGTGAAGAATAATATGAACACAAAAAATTAAATACATAATATATACAGAGAAACTACAGAGTAAAAGGCAGCTATGGATGGTGGATATGACTGGTATGAGAGTCAGGAAGACGTGAGTTAAATTTAAGACAATAACCTGTGGAGAACTTGTTGCTATGTATTGATAGAGGGACTTTCCTTATTGGGAATTCCCTGTACTAGTAAAATCACAGTTCCAGTCCAAAACTACAAAGTAATTTGGGGGTCAGAGGACATAGTAACTACAGGAATCAAAAACAATCTTTTCTAGGAGGTGACATTAGAACCAAGTCTGCAGAGAAACTGTAGTTCACTAATTATGTTTGGCTCTGTATGTGTGTGTGTGTGTGTGTGTGTGTGTGTGTGTGTGTGTGCATGTGAGAGAGAGAGGTAAAGAGAAATGCCAATAACATGGCATAACAAAGCACATATTACAAATAAGAATGCCACAACTACTTTAGAAAGAAATCTGTTACTATCGGTATTCTCACTAGGAAAATCCTTTTTATTTGAGGAAAACCAAAACTAAGAAGTGGAAAGGGCTACTAACCACAAGTTATAAGAAGTGGATAATACTTAATGGTTTATTCTAATCTAATTTACCTTGTCATATCATAGGAACGGAATTAGGGTGACAATTATATCACAGGTGGTCATTGTTGAGAAGTCTATCCTTTGCCTGCCCCTCCCCAACCTAATTATAATTGGGGAAGACAGTTTTAAGCTGCTATTGATGAAGCTCTATTAATTTTTCTTCAATAGGTCATTTTTGCTCCTTTTAAGCAATTCCAGAGAATTTTGCATCATGTTGTTAACATTCTAAGTAATGAATTATCCTCCTTTTTAAAGAAGTTTAAGGTTTCAGAATCTAATGCCTCCACTTACAGCCATGACTTGAAATGAATAATTACTATAGAAAGCTACAGATTTTTTCCCTTGGGGGGGGTGTGTGTGTGTGATTGATTTTAACCTTTCTCCCCTGCCAAACCTTTATTCTGAGCATGACATTTCCCCCTGCCACTTCCCATGTTCTATTTGCTAAAGAAAATTGCATTTTCTATTTCTAGACAAAGCATAGTTGTTTATGTCAGTCAATTTAACACAATACACCAGTTCTTCGTTGTGTAGAATAAGCACTAATGAGATTTGAGAAAGTGATCATTCCAGGATCCAACGCCAAACCTCCCAATGGGACATAAAAATGGATACATGATGATCTTGTAATATTGATGATGAAGAACCTTTTATCTTCTAGAGATTTGGGGGACATTTTCATTTACTGTTGTATGCATTCACTTTTTCCCAGCTAGCCATCTTCATAGATTTAGAACTGGAAGGTATCTCAGAGGTTATCTAGGTCATCATTTTACATGTGAGGAAATAGTCTAGGAGAGGTTAATTTCCCCAAGGTCACTCATTTAGCTGGAAAAATATACATATATCTATCTGTACAAATTTTTTAAAAAATCTAAGTAAGTTAGAGAGTTCTTTGTGCATCCACATCACTTTACAGACAACCCCCCTTTTTTTCTGTCCTCATCCTTCTTTGCCTTTCTGCTGTATTTGATGTGGTTGACCACTCTCTCTTGTATATTTCTTCTTCTGAATTTTTCTCTTGATTCTATTTCTATGTGTCTAACCATTCCTCCTTAGTCTCAGTTACTGACTGATAATCTATATCATGAATGGTCACAAAATTCTGTCCTATGCCTTCTTCTATTCTCTTTCTATACTCCTTTCTGGTTAACTCCTCTGCTCCCATGAATTTAATCATGTAGATACGGATGACTCATAAATACATTTGCAGATTTTTTTTCTTTCCACTGAGTTTTAGTCCTAGATCACAAACTACCTATTGGACTTTTCACATCGGATGTCCTAGAGGCATATCACACTAAACTTATCTAAAACAAAACTTTTTTTATGCAACCTATCCTTTTTCTAAACTTCCCTATTTCTTTTGAAGGTAGCACCAATCTTCCAGTCTCCCAGATTTGTAACCTTGACACTTCCCCTTATTCCACATATCTAATAAGTTATAAAATCTTACTGTTTCTACTTCTACAATACATCTTGAATCCATCCCCTTTTCAATGCTTACACAGCTACTCTTTCAGTTCACTTCTCATTTCCTTTCACTGAGATTATTGAAATGGCCTCTTAATTGTCTCTCTATCTCATATCTCTCCCCAAGAGAGTCTGTCTTCTGTGTAGTTACAAAAGTGATTTTTCATAAGCACAGATTAACCATATCTGTACTTTGCTCAGTAAACTCTAGTGGTTCCCTTTTTCCTGTAGGATAGGAAGTAAATTCCTCTCTTTAGTTCTGAAGACCTTCAAAATATTGCACACCAAACCATGAAACTGCATGTCCTTTGACCCAGCCATGCTATCACTCGATATGTACCCTAAAGATACCATAGAAAGAGGAAAAAGATCCATATGTATAATAATAATAATAGCAAACATTTACATAATACTTTAAGGTTTGCAGAGTGCTTTATAAATATTATCTCATTTTAATATCACAACAACTCAGAGACATTGATGCTATTGTTATCCCCATTTTACAAATTAGAAAACTGAGGTGTAGTTGAGTGACTTGCCTAGAGTCCCAAAGCTAGTAAATACCTGAGGCCATGCTTGAAGTTTGGCTTTAGGATCTTCACATGTAGCAACTAGCTGCCCATATACTTATTTAACACTTCTTTTTTGTAATGGCAAATTACTGGACACTAAGGGAGGACTCATTGATTGAAAAATGCCTGAACAAGTTATATTATGTAAATAACATAGAACATTATTGCATTTTAAGAAATGAAAAAGGCATGGTTTTTGGGAAACCTTGGAAGACTTATATGAACTGATTCAAAAAAGAAGTGACCAGAACCAGGAGAATAATTTATATAACAACAGCAACAAATACAATAGCCATATAAAGATGAACCACTCTGAAATACTTAAGAACCCTGATGAATGTAAGAAGCTTGCTACTCACTTGCTAACAGAATAGTGATGGACTAAAGATGCAAAATGAGACATACATTTTTGGACATGGTTAATGTTGGAATTTGTTTTTCTAGATTATATATGCATATATGTACACATATGTGCACATATATGCACACACATGAATATATGCATACTTATACATATGTATGTGTCTATATATGTATACATGTTAAAGAAATTATTTTTTTTCTTTTTCCAGTGGGGGCAGCAGGAGGTGGGATAGAGAAGGAAAATATAGATAGCTTCTCTCCCTTCCATCCCCAAATGAGAAGATAACAGAAAGAATTCCAGAAGAAATCACAAATAAGCTGGACAGATCTGAAAGTTACATGTTGAATTTATGTATTTTTAAAACTCTATATAGTAGAGATTTGCCATTTCACACACAATTCTCTTCTATTTTAATTGGTATTTGCTAAGTTCAGAATAAGACAACATAAAAGGAGAAAAGAAAGCCTTTTATAACTCACCCTAATCCAATTTCACATTCATTGGACGTTATTGTTCTTCCTATGCTCTACAATCCAACCAAAGTGGTCTTTTTGTTCTTCACACACAGTACTCACTCTTCCTTCTCCATCTCTTTTCATCGGTTTCCCATGCCTAGAATGCATTCCTTCCCCACTTGCAACTCAAAAGAAAAAAAATTGGCAGTTATGGAAGTGAAATAGATAGAGTGTTAGGGCCAGAGTTAGGAAGATGTGAATTTAAATCTGCCTCAGACAAGTTACTAGTTATGTGACCAGGGGCAAATCACTAAGCCTTCTCTCTGCCTCAGTTTCCTCAACTGTAATAACAACTCCCTCCCAGAATAGTTGCGAGGATTAAATGAGATATTTGTTAAGCACTTAGCATAGAGCCTGACTATAGTTGGTGCTATATAAATGCTTATTTCCTTCCTCTCTTCCTCCAAGGCATAGCTCAAACATCACCTTCTATATATAGTCTTTTCTGATTCCCTCAACTCTTAATAACCTAGTTTTGACTGCTGAACTAACTCACCAAGGCAGATGCAAAAGCATTGGACACATTTCGATGGAATCCCAATTCTTGGATGGGTCTTAAGGATCCCAATCAAAAATGATCATATATTAGTTAGTATATGTGAGAAATGGGGCATGTCCCCCAAATTACCTTTCATAAATCTTCCATTGCTCTGGCTTTGATCAACACAGAATTTTCTAAACTGAATTCAGTGGAGTGCTAGTGTTCTGTAATATAAGTACAGTGACACAATAAAATTTCCACATTTGCAATCTTTTCCTGCTATTAAATATAAAATAATGTACATTTCAAAACGTATTGTGGAAGTTTTTCAATATGAAAATATGTTTAATTTCTTCTGCTTTGTGCCAAAACTTCCAACTCTTATCTCTGGAGTACGCCATAAATCCATGAACCCCTAGCCCATCATTTATGGGTTCTGTCAATGTATTTCAAGCTTAAAAGTGTTTTATGAACAAATTAGTTCCGAATTGCTGCCCCAAAGGATCCCTCTCTTGCTTCCTTGCAGGCCAGCAGTACTCACATAAACTAGGAGACCTAATTCCATCTGTCTTTCCCATTTTGGTACGAAGGATTGAAGGGGAAAGAAAATAGGGATATCCAGAATGCTCCAGAATCACTTAAACTAGTGTATATTATCTCTGGGCATATCAAGCTGAATGAACCTGAACTGACATTTGACTGAAATTTTTAAAACTGATGATAAGGAGAGGAGTCGTGACAATGCATGACATTCTCAGGACTGTCACCCTCCTCCCCATCCCTACCTCCAACCCTCTAACCCTAGACTGCCACTGGGGTAAGCACAATATCATTTAGCTCTTTGCCCTTCATTTCATCATCCCTATACGAATATAGCTATGGTGTCTATAGTTTAAAAGACAATTGATTCTCCAGGGTTTTACTCCCTCCCCACAATTTTTGGCATACATAGAATGCATTCAGAGGGAGGAAAGAGAGCAGTGAAGCTACGTGAGCAGGGAATGCATCAAAGACTCATGCCTCCGTCTGTGCAGCAGGATGTGCAGTTGCCATAGTAGCAATCAGTCTGCTAAATAACTAGTCACATAAACGGATTCAAAGGCAAAGACTGATTTGGGTCAGGGAATGGCACTCCATCAAGAGTGACTTCTCTGTGACTTTGGATGATTGTTTTGCTTTTGTGACTGCACCAGTGATGCATATTGAGAGGGTGCCCAACTGCAAGAGGAGCATGTGGGACTGAAGAGTCCTCCTGTACATGGAGAAGTGTTCTGTTTATGCCATTGTGGCACCAGTGCTGAAGACAGGCAATTAGGTGAGGAGGGACTGCGCATTGTGTGATAAGTGCTGCTCCCACTCTCTCTAGTTGATAGAAATCAAGTACAGGGAATGGCTAGTATCAACTCTGAGTACTCTCCCTTACCTCCTCTTTCTACAAGAAATTTCTTGGTATTGGGTTTGTTCTCAATCACATTCAGGGTTAGGTCAAGAGTTTGGAATTTCTGAGTCTGCTTAATATTTGGAAATAGTCCTTCTCAAGTCCAAAAGAAACTGAGAGGTAATACAAGGAGGGCACATTGAAAACACGGAATCAGAATCAACCAGTCATGAGATTACTCAGGTTGGCACACTGCCAAAGTCTCCTCAAATGCCATTTTCCTCCCACACTGTTGTTTCCAAAAACACAGAAATGGCTTAATGTATCCTTCTTTGAGATGCCCCTTTTTTTGTGCTTTCCTGGATTCTACCTGACTGCTGTGTGTGTTTACCTCTCTTAGGAGCAAACCTGTGGCTAGAGAGAAGGGACATTTTATTTCAGCACACACGGAAATTAACCAGAGCAATATTCACAGGAGACTTAACTCTATCTATTTAATTATTAGGTAGCATATACAAACCAGTGAGATTAGTGACTAGCCCCTTTGACCTCAGTTTCCTCATGTGTAAAATGAGGAGGTTGATAATGACCTTCTCTCTTCAGACCTTAAACAAATCTCAAAGGCACATAGACAAATAACACTGTATTGTAACTGTTTGTGTCTTAACATCCTCTGTGAAGGATGTTAACCTTCATGAGGGCTGAGATTTCATCTTCCCTAAACTTTTTCCTTCCTCTAGTGCTTAGTACAGTTCTCTTTATACAATAGAAGCTTTATAGGAGTTTGCTGTGTCAGTGACTGATCTCTAAGGTCTCAAGTATTTGTGTAGAATTCTATAAGTATTCCCATTAGGTGGAGCTAGCCTGTGGGTTGGGTGACTCTACCTGACAGAGAAGACAAAATAACCACTCTTTTTCTCGAACTTTGGCCCTGACTCAGTCATTGCAATGAGAAAGGAAATGAAATTTTCACTTGCTCCCAAGTGTTCTTCATCACTTTGCAGGCAGATTTTCTAAATAAAATAGAATGCTAGGCAAATTGAGAGAACTTGCTTACAGGGAGGTATTCATCACACAGATAAATTATCTCTGGATTAAGAAAACCATACTGATAAATGAAAGGTTAGTCCAATCTTCTAAAAAGTGATGTATTCAAAGATGCCAGTCTGACTTCTCTGATCATTGTTAAGAATGAAGAGCTTAGTCACTCAATTCGTTTTTCCCCCACTAGTTTAGCTTTTAAAGGTTTTACCAATTAAGTCTAAATTGTCAATGAAAAACAAAATAAAAGTGAAAGGGAGATAAGAGACAGAAAATGATTGAAGGTGATAGAAAGCAAAGCTCAAACATTACATATAGGAGCAAATGGGAAAGCTCTTCACTTTTTGCCCCTGACATCTGTTTTTATGTATCTTTTAAAAGACATCTTTGGAAACTAAATCACCTCTCTCTACTAGAGTCTTTCTCCTTTCTCCCCATTTCCCATCCCATCAAACCTCCAACAGAACTGCTATTAGGAAAGGAGAATAGTCACAATAACATCCCAATGCTTTATAGTCACAAAATATTTACATTTGGAAACTGAGACTTGGAGAGGTCACCACTTCTCCAAAGTTTGCAGACCCTGGTCAAGTATAATTTCTACTGCACTTTATGAATTCCTTTATATTACAGTGTGAATGAACAATAAGGACTAATCTTGTAGCATTTCAACCATTGGCAAAAGCCTGTGATGTAAACCAAAATAATGTAGCTTTAGTTTTATAATTTTAGCCAGCAACAAACTGGGTATCAGAAGATTTTTGTAGGGATGGGAAATTCTCCCTTCTAACATCCTAGTCTCCTGGGTATCCTTAATGCAGTCATTTGATAACTGTCATTTTCACTTTGCATATTGTAGACTTTTTTCACCCTCACCCATTCACCCAATCTCTCTTTCCTTTAAATACACAATTATAGAAGAACACGTAAAGATTTGATTGGCATATATATTCTACCTGTAAAGTTCCCACTGACAGAGTATGCTTATCCCAGCATCATATATTTTAATTTTGGGTCTCCAAGCAAAACTTGACCAAACCCCACTGTCTTTGGGTGTGTCTTTGACATAGCAACCTTTAGCCGCTGCCTAAAAGGTCTTACCTGTAGCTTATCTCATTGCTGTATTTTCTATACTTGCATGTTTTGGCTCCTTTCCTAGACCCCAGGTCCATGTTGCATTTAGTCGCACTTAACAAACTGATAAGTGATCTCTCACTCATTAAGGCTTAAATCAGAGAGCTGAACACGAAACTTCAGTGATTGGTGTCTGGTGGAGCCATCAGTGCCAAGCTGTGCCCCAATTAGTGGTGTACAATAACATAGATGACTTCCTGCTTGACTATGCTTCATTTCTCTTACTGGATACATATAATACGATACCTTAAAATCAGCATATCTAAAACCAAATTTATAGTCTTTCCCTCAAAATCCATTCTTCCTTCAGATTTTACTGTTTCTGTCAATAGCACTACCAATCTCCCTGTCACCCAAACTGTAATAAAAATATGAGAGCCATCTGTGATTTCTCCATCTCCTTTGCCTCTCCTGTGTCCAATCAGTTAATCACTTCTGTTTCCACAGTACCTTGTGAACCCATCCTTTTCTTCCGGATCCCATTGTAATCAGAGTTATCCAGCTCCTAATTATCTGCTTCCTGGGCTATTGTAATAGTCTCCTAACTGGTCTTCTGACCTACTATCTCATTTCATTTTAAATCATCCTTCATAACACTACCTAGCATAGTCAGTAGAGTGGACCTCAGAGACAGAAACACCAAGATTTAAATCCCACCTCTGACTTTACCATCCACAGGCCATCCTTCCTCAATTTGTGCCAGTAAATGTATTACAGTGTGTGTATATATGGATGGGTCAAGATATGCATCTACATCACTGAGAGTATTAGCAGATCCATTTAATATATTCCCCAGCAATTGGCTCATTGTTCTCCATAGAGTAGTTATTTAATAATTAGTGAATTAAATTTATCATTGACTAGTTAGAGATGTTTGCTTCCATCCCTTATGAAGGAAACTCAGTTATAGTGAGCAAATCTTTCTAATTTGGAGATGAATACTGAAATCTCTATTTAATCCTTTTAAAAACGTCAATTATTTTGGACCATCTTGTCAGTTTGGCCTTCAGATTTCTTAACTTGGCTCCACATCTAGGGACTTTTGATGCATGGTCAGAATTTAATGAAGATCTTATTGGATAAAAGTATTCATCCTTATCCTTATCATCATCCCGTGAAAAAAATGAAGATATGAGGCCTAATCCTCATTCCTGTGAAGTTGACTATTATATTATTGGTATGTATGGTTATTAATATAATAGCCTCTTACATACAAAGAAAAGAAGTCAACACACAGTTAAAAGAACTGAATGCATTCAGATCATCTTCACCTAATAAAAAGTGCTCACTTAGTTTCAGTTTTCTTTGTATTAAAAAATGTACAACAGTCTAGATAGAGAAGACAATCTTAAAGATTTTCCAAAGAGATTCCTCCATGTGTATGTCAAGAGTCTTAGATAAATGCAACCCCAGAAATAATGCTGTTCGATGACCCTCTGGTTCTCGTTAAACAGGTATAAAACAGGATGATACTTGGTTGTCAAAGGTGCCACTGCAGGAAGGATGACACTACTTAATGTCAAAATGGAAAAGAATCATAGAATTATAGATTCAGAGCTAGAAAACATATTTGTGGTGAATTCTTTATAGCTAGCATGGTCCTCCAGATGCCCCTGTTTGCAGATGAAAATGTATTAGAAAACCCCAGAATACTATAGGTCCCCTTCAATAGGTCCATGAATTCTAAACAAAAAATTAACTTAACAATACATATAGGAAAAACTAAATCAAAAAATGTCTAGAACAATATTGTCCAGAGTAGGCTATGCACTTAGATGGCCAGTCATTGAATTATTATATTGCCATCTGTACCTCAGTCACTATAGATGGACCCATAGGGAAAAGGGAAGAGGCTAGATTGCATTTGTAAAATTAAGCAACACTTTTAATGCTACTTCATGGGACAAAAACTTGTCTTTTAGAAAGAAATATTTTTTTTTGTAATATAATCTGTTTGCAAATCTTAAGTAGATAGATAAAACATTTATTAAGTATTTGCTATGTGCCAGGCACTATTCCAAGTGCTAAGGATATAAATACAAGCAAGCAAGGTGGATTCCTTGTCCTCAAGGAGCTTACATTCTAATGGAGGAAGACAGCATATAAAAGGGAACTAGAAAAAAAGTGAAGACTGTTATGTCAGTTGGCTTTGTTTGCATCTGGTAGCAGAAAAGTGAGGTGGAAGCCTATTTTTAGGCAAGATAAAAAAAAAAAAGCTCATCTATCTGACCCAGGGCAGTTCCAGGGAACCTGAATTCAAATCTGACCTCAGACTAGCTTGTGTGATCCTGGGCAAGCCACTTAACTGTGTTCGCCTCAGTTTTTCAGCTGTAAAATATCCTGGAGAAGAAAATGTCAAGCCACTTCAATATCTTTGCTAATAAAACCCCAAATAGGATCATTAAGAATCAGACATGACTGAGCAATAACGGTAAAAGCTCAATAATTAGTTGTTTATTGATTGATACATTTTTTAAAATTGATAAATGGGTGGTCTGGAAGAATGGTCAGAGTAGAGGTATCAGAGTTTGCATGTGGTGGCTAGGAAGTAAAGACAACAGTCTTGAAAAATAAAAATTGAGGATCACCCAGAGACCAATGGTGAGACATGAGGTAGATGTAAGTAAGCTGCAGCATGTTTTCAGTGATAATCTAAGTTCAAGAAGTGACATACGGAATATGATGAAGAAATTATATGATAAAAAAAAGAAATATAGAAAAGGCTTAGAGACTGACTTCCAGTACGTTGTGTGACTCTGTGTAGAATCCATGGGAGAATATTAACCTGAATTTCATAGGATGCAAATGTATAAATGAGAAATCATCTTCCCTGTTATAGAGAATGTCAACACTAATAATGTCCCAGATCCATGAGGTATTAAAGCTTACTATATGCAGCATGGGGAATTTTGTAAACCCATGTGTTAGAGATAGTGGTGGGCTTGCCTCGTCAGGATCCCATCAGAAACATGGCATCCATGTTAAATTGATGTGGTCCCTTTCTCAGGCTAGCTCTTCACAAAGCAAAAAGCCAGTGCTTATGAGCTCCCCTATTCATTGCACTTTGTTGAGATGCTGTCAGCATTTCATTTCTTTTAAGGGAGTCTTCATGTAGAGCAAAGTGAATTTGTAGTTTAGTTGACCAAAATGGAAGGGAAAAGCTGATGCAGCTGTGTGTAAATGCTACCGAAAGGAGAGAGGCAGCACCTGGCTTCTGAATTCATCGTGTAGGCTTAGTGCTGTGGCAGCATTTACTGAGTGTTTGTTTACTTCAGGTTCTTTCTGGAGAGAAAAGAAAACCACCCCTCAAAACCAAAGTCAACTCTTCCCCCCATAGGCCTTCCTTTTGGTAGGGAGGTTGTTAATAGAACATGTCCCAGTAAATTGGAGAAGTACAACTCTGCTTAGTATCAGAGTCTTACATGTCCTATTATTGAGGAAATGCTCAGTCTTTTAAATAAAGATTTACAATAAAGATACAGAGCCTTTGACTTATTTGCAAGTGGCCATTCTCTCTATCACCTTCATTATCAACAAAAATTAATTGAGTGTTGCTTATGTAAAGGAAACTGTGGGAGGGGGGAATAAAGCATAATTTCTATCCTCAAAAACATTACTGAAAGAACCTTATGGAGACATGAAACAAAAAGGCTTAGCTTGAAGTTTACCTCTATTTATCAGAGACTGATTCTTGTTTTTTCTAACTGCTATCACTGTCTCCCTGCATTAGAAACTCTCACCAGATACACATACAGACACATATGCCTGTATACTTTTTTCATGTATCTGTCTGTTTATTACATTTTTTTTCCCCCAACAAAAGGTAAATTCCTTGAGGTAGGTTCTATTTTGTTTAGTTTTGTATCCTTAGCACATATCAGTGCCTAATACACAGTAGGTCCTCCATAAAAAATTTGTTGAATCAATAACTAAGAGAAAGAAAAGAATAATAACTCACAGCCTCGTGGTACTTTCAGGTTTACAAAGATAAGTAACAGTGCAAGGCAGCCTATACTAAGTGTTTTAAGGAATTCTGCTAAATGAGTATTACAGATAATAGGTGCTCAGAGGAAGGAACCGTCAACAGCTGTATTCCAGCCTGCTTAGAGAGGTGTGCTTTGGGGAATAAAAAGAGAAATCAGGGCTAGAGGTATAGTATATACCTTTAGCTATCTTCACATTTTGAAGACAAATACAAATGATGTTTAGATTTTTATTGCCCTGGGATTATGTCCATTTCTGCTCACCTACAGGAAGACAGATAGTTAAGAATTGATGATAGCCTCATCAACGTGGTGAGCAGTAAGAGAAAGGCTGATTGGATGTTAAAGGTACCTTCTATTCTTCCCAGAGAGAAAAAAACCATGATTGCTAGCTAGATATATGTTCATGTTTTTATAGCTTTCCTTTGCTAATAAGTCAATTTCTTCTTCTTTTTTTTTTTTTAAAGTGAGCATCATGGGGTTAATAGCTCATTCAATGCAAGTCCTTTGGTGCATGGCTGGCTATGGACACTCCCATAGACTACTCCCACCAAGGGGCCCCATGATTCCTAACCTAAATAATAGAGTCTGGCCATGCATGTGTGCTCAGATGATGGGGCCATCTGTGCCACTTGCTGTGCCAACTTCAGAAAGCACCTCTGCTGACAAAAGGAAGGTGAGGAAGCAGCATGATCCAAAGATACTTTTGAATGCAGAAATCAGTCCCCTTCAGGGTGAGTAAATCCTTGGAACAGATTTAGAGAAGAATACTGGTTATTATGGGGATATGAAGGACTGAGTTTAGACATGATATGCAGTTGGTTCCACCAGGATTACTGAATTACAGAATCTAAGAATGTTAGGACAATGAAGGGAATTTCAAGATCATTTGTTACAATTCAGTTCAGCAAACGCTGGTTACTCAACCTTGATTCAGAGTAAAGGACAGGTTTTAGAGATACAAAACCAAAAATGAAATAGTCCCTACCCTCAAAAGAGTTTGCATTCTGTTGGCAAAATAGAGCAAAGACAAAGAAGACCAACAAATTGGGGAGATGCAGGAAGACTTCGTAAAGATGAAAGAGGTGGCATCTGAACTTCTCCTTGAATGAAGATGAAAGGAGGAGTTAAGGAGGAACATGTGCAACCAGACATAAGGGATGTCTGATGCAATTCAGAAGCAGGAAGTAGAATGTTCATTTTGGGAACCAGCAAGTAGTTTAGTCTGGCTGGATCACTAAGTGAAGGAAGGGGAGTAATGCAAAACAACATTCTTAAAGTAGATGGAAGCCAGACTGCGGAGCGTTCTCAGAGTCAGGCTTGGGAAATTCTATTTTGTCCTAGAGAGTTTCATATAAGGAGGGCCCTTTGTCTCCAGGCTGCCATCTTGAATCCTCCCACCAATCCCTCCTACCAATCTTGAATACTCACCATACCTCAGCTTTTATCCTGATGCCTTACTTTGACTACCAGAATTCACAGATTGAAAGTTCCCTCCACCTCTGCAGCCTCTCCCTTTGACTGGGTGACTTCTAGAAACTCCAGTTAAGGAAGGCACCCAGATCAGCTATATCTCATTCCTCTCCAGGCTGTATTCCAGAATTCCTTTACCATGCTCCCCCCATTCAGCTTCCTTTTATTTATTATGCAGTATTCTCCCATTAGAATATAAGTTCCTGGAGGGCTGGAAATGTCTTTCCTTCTCCTTATTGTAGTCTCAGTGTTTAGCACAGGGCTTCAAGCATAGGCGCTTAAAAATTGCTTGTTTACTGGCTGAAGGTTTATGAACAGGTGGTGACAAGATCAGGAATATATCTTTAAAAGATTATTTTAGCATCTGTGTAGATAGAGTGGTGAGAGAGTAGACTGGAAGCAGGAAGACCAATTATTAAATAATTAGAATAATAGTTTAAGGGGATGTGGGCCTCAAGCTACTTACTTCACTTATGAGTATAATGAAGCCCAAAGTAGATGACTTGCCCAAGTTCATACATCTCATTAGTAGCACAGGCAGGTGTCTGGACTCCCAGCTCACTGTTACTTCCGCTCTATCACTCCATGTCCTCCTCTAAATGTTTTTCAGAATTGAAACTGTCTAAAAATGGGATGAATCATGACCATAAATTGAGCAGCCTGTCATGACTTTGGCCATGCCATTAAACTTTGTAATTACATAACAAATACTCTCTGATTCACTGTACACCTGTGGTTATGTTTGATCACAAGGCTGATATGGCCTAGTTTGGAAGCTGGATACTTCCTTCATACTCTATAAATGGTTACAGATAAACAAAAACAGCTGTATCAATTTCCGCTCCATTCAGATTGACACACATGCACACTATCTCACCAGTTCTTTCTCTCTCTCTCTCCTCTCCCTTTTCCCTTTCCTCTTTCTCCCATTTTTCCTGTTTCTCACCTCACTTCCCTACTATTTCTCAGGCTCACACACACAAAAGCAATAGCTATACTGTTCAGAGAAAATATAATCTGGGTTCCACAAAGGTAAAAACAATAAAAACCATGAAAACACAGCCTAACATAAAACACCACGATAGTCTTTAAAACTGAAGGAACCCAAAAGCAGAAATGAGAAAGCTATAGAAAGCTAATTCCTGTTTTTATCTTTAATGGCAATCTGCCCACATGTAGTTTTCTAGCTGTCATTAGGCAGAAA
Source organism: Notamacropus eugenii (assembly GCF_028372415.1). NCBI lineage: Eukaryota > Metazoa > Chordata > Mammalia > Diprotodontia > Macropodidae > Notamacropus > Notamacropus eugenii. The sequence goes on along the minus strand of NC_092872.1, from coordinate 111,925,525 downwards.
AGGACATGCAGTCAGTGTGGTTATCCCCCGTCGCACTCTACTGCAGTGTGATATGTGTGTGGGTGTGTGTGCATATACACACTTCTTTAAAAAACAACCTTTAGAGGAAGAATGGAACTCACACCTGAAGTCAGGGGGTTTTCTTCACAGCTTTTGCTTTGGACCATAATTGTTTCTGTCAATCAGACAGAAAATGTAAAGGGATCCATAGTAACAGTAGCCAGGGCTGGACTTCCAAAGGGGCAGTTGTACGTTTCCCTGGCAGTATTCATAAAATCCCCACCTGACAAATGGGGATGGGATGGGAGTAGTAGCACTGGCCTGGCATCCCTGGAAAAATTGTCTAGTGACCTGGCCATTTGTCCAGCTTGATTTACAAAGGTAGGCTTGGATTTACTTCCACAGTTGGTTGCTTTTTATCTGGTTGTTGCCTTTATTGGACGATGTTCCAAGATATTACTTGTAATTTTTTTGGGTGAAATCCTATCCCTACCCCACATCCCCTTCCACACCCACTTACCAGTTGCTTATGTCAGAGTAAGCAAATGACTCCATGAACAGCTTTGCAATGAGTGTTGACTGCCTACATGGTATGATTTCAGGGGAGTAAGGAATCCTGAGAATAGAGAACACCCTCTCAGTTTCCCCACTTGCAAGCGAATGCCTGAAACTCTCACATTAATTAGCTTAATTCTGTTACTTTAAGGCTTTGATTTCTTTCAAATACTTTTTAGGAAAGTTGATGCTAATTCAATTCATTGTTAGTCTCTATACCTTTATGTAAACTCCCAATAAGAGTATGTTTAGATTGAGAGTGGCAGGTGAGTAAAAACCTTGCAGGGAGGGAATGACAAAATCTTGGAAGTGGATGGAAGCTATCTTCTTGAACTTCTCCCTTTGAAACATTTCTCATAATTTCATCCATCTTCCCTTTCTTCCCTCATTCTTGAGCCCTCATTAGTCTTTCTCTTCTTTAAATTCCACTCGCAGTTTTATAAACCACTGTACAACATTTTAATATTTAAATAAATGCTACCTCCTGCTATTCATTATTGGTTCAGGTGTGTATTTCACACTAGACTATAAACTTCTTGAAAATAGGACTATGTTTATACTCTGTTTTTATTTCCTACAATATCCAGAAAAGTATTGAGCACATAATAGGTGCCTGATAGACACTCGACTGAATGATGTGTAGATGTGGTGAACCTTTGAGTGAGGGCATCTTAGGTTTATGTAAAAGGAGAGAACATCTGATCTTTGGTTGGTAAAGCAGACAAGTGGCAATATGAACCCTGGGTCATCATGGTGAAATATAGTATGGTATACTGGAAAGACCTTTGCTCTTGAAGTTAGGAGAGACCTGGGTGTTGATCTGGCCTCTGCTACCTGGTAGATGTGTGTCCTTTAAGAAATCGCTAAACCTTTCTGAGTCTTCAGTGTTCTCCTCTGTAAAATGAAGATAATCTCTGTAATAGGGAAGCAACTAAATGACACAATCAAAAGTACACTGGGCCTGGAGGCAGTGACCCATGTTGAAATCTAGCATCAGACACTTAGAAGCTATGTGACCCTGGGCAAGTCACTTAACCTCTCTTTGCCTCAATTTCCTCAACTGTAAAATAGACATAATATCAGCACCTACCTCTGAGGATTTCTGTGAGGATCCAATAAGAATATTTGCAAAACTGTTTTGCATAGTGCCTGACACATAGTAGGGGCTATATAAATGTATATTCCTCTCCCTATGGTAGTTATCTCACAGGTTTGTTGCAAGGCTCAAACAATGTAGCATGTAGAAAATGCTTTGCAATCTGAAATAGAAATATCAGCTTCTAAAAGCAGTACTGGTAGTAGTATGATGACAAAGGGGAGACCAGCTACCACTCTTTCATCCTGACAACATAAAACACATCTAAAGTAAAGGGACTGCCAGACTACTGGAGGTCCTAAGACATGATCAAAGCTTATTTTATAACTTATCAACCTTCTTCCTTTTGTTTGATAGCAATCCCTGGGTAATTTGAAACTGAAAGCTCTTTTTCCTACTCTATATCTGTTTTGTTTTGTTTTGTTCTGTTCTGTTTTTCTCTTCTGCACATGCCATAGAAAGGCAATGTTAGTACTTGTTTTCTGATAGTGCTCGTCATTTTCTTCATAACAAGTATTTGTTTACATAAAGTTTTAAAAGAAAAGGGGAATGAAGAATATAGGTTGAACTCAAAAAGATCAAACAAGACCTGGTCCATATTCAATGCACTAATCACTTTGATGATAGGTGAATGACCCATGTTTCAGAAAGCTAGAACTATCAGTAAATAGTTATTAAGTATCAATTAAAGTCCCTATAACTATTGGAACAATTATTAACATAAAGATGTTTAAAATAAAATAGACATTTTGTTTTACTTGCTGAATATTAACTTAAAACAAGTTTTTCAACTTGCTACCTAGGGGAGAAGTGTACAAAATGGACATGAAAGACAAACTTGCAGGTTATTTTAGAATTTCAATCAGAAACAAACCTTCAAATATCATTTTATCTGTCTCCATCATGATATCGACAGAGAAACTAAAGCCCAGAGGATTTAAGTACCCAAGTTCACACAAGTAGCAAAGAGTAAGTCCTCTGACTCCAAATTTGCTGCTCTTTTCGCTACACCAATTTCATTGACAGCAGAATTTTGCCTGGGGTTCAGTATGTAGGAATATATTGCCATTGAACACTATGTGTCCCTACCTTCCATGAATAAGATAGTTGAAGCTCAAAAAAGAGAGCAAAGGATAGATTTGGTCTTTTAGGATTTTATAATCCCACCAGAGATGGGATAGTCAGTCAATAAGGATTTATTAAGCTAGCTTTTCATTCCAGGATTTAGGACCCTAAATTGAGCCTTTGAAAATAAAGCAAAGCTGGGCACAGTGGCACACCTCTGTAGTCCTGGCTGCTGGGAAGGCTGAGGCTGTTGTCAGGATTTCTAAGGTATCTAGGGTTAAAAACCAATCAGGTGTCTGCATTAAGCTGCCTCTGAAGAGGTCAACTGGCCCAGGTGTAGAATAGTAATGATTCTCTGCTAATCAGTATTAGGATGGGAACCTGTGAGTTGTGCTGTACTTCCAGCCTGGGTGGAATAGGAACTTTGTTTTTCAGTTGTTTCCAATGATGTCTGACCTTTTGTGACCCTATTTGGGTTTTTCATGGCAGAGACGCTGAAATGGTTTGCCGTTTCCTTCTCCCACTCATTTTACAGATAAGGAAACTGAGGCAAATAAGGTTAAATGACTTGTCCAGGGTCACAAAGCTTCTAAGTGTCTGAGGTCAGATCTGAATTCAGGAAGATGAATCTTTTTGACTCCAGGTGTGGCATTCCATCTACCCCTAACACAATCCTTTACCAGAGTTGAAAATGGTCTTAAACATCATCTAGTTTATCCTCCTTATTTTATAGATGAGGATACTGAGTGTCAGGGAAACTAATGCACTTAGCCCCTCTTCCACAGGTGGTAACTGTCAGACCTGGAATTGATGCACACACTTGGAATGCACATCCAGCACCATTTTCACTGCAAGACTTGCCCAAGGTCTGAATGTCAGAACTGGGACTTAAGCCTGTTTTCTGACTCACATAGTAGTCCTTCCTACTCTATGAGGCCTTGGTACAGGACAGAGGGAGCTGTTGTAATTATGGGGCAATGCCACACAGTCAGCTCTTTGTCCAGAAAATAATGAATGGGACAGCAGCTTCACGCCAAAGCATCTGTTGGGTTTTCCATGGCTTTCAGGGTGGAGTATATGTGTACTGTTGCTGCTGTTGCATTTGGGGGAGGGTGACAGATTGCCGGAACTAAATGTCCATTTGGCTCTCCATGATAAAGCCTCAGGTCAAGGAGAGGGGAAAAAAAAAACAACCTCATAGGCCCACAAAACAGCTTTCACAGATTGTAAAGTGTGTAATTTGGGGGTGTTTACCACTTCAGCACATGCTCTGTGCCTGGGCATTCAAGATAGTATGTCACAAGGATTTAGACTGAGAGGGTACACATATGTCAGACAGCTGGTATAAACATTTGCCTGACACCACTGATGAGTTTCTGAAGAGAACACTGCTTATCCTAACCCCCAAAGCATCCCCAGGGAATAGCACATTGGGACAATTGCCCTCATCCATTGCTGTTAGAAGACCCACAGTTGCTGCTAGGACCAGGTGGCTAGAACTACCTCAGGGAGGGAGTGGGTGTGGATAAAAGGAGGTGGCGACCATCTGGTGCTATAAAACACCCAAGGCTCTCATATAGATACACAAGGTATGACTATAAAACAAACTAGAAAACAATTCCCTTTTAGAGTTATAAGAGCGATGTAAGGGATACATAAGGGATATCTATCTATCTAATTATCTATCTATCTATCTATCTAATATATATATGTATGGAGAGAGAGAGAGAGGGAGAGAGAGAGAGAGAGAGAGAGAGAGAGAGAGAGAGAGAGAGAGAGAGAGAGAGAGAGAGAGAGAGAGAGAGAGAGAGAGAGAGAAAGAGAAAGGATATAGATGAAAGTGCTGGATTAAGTCCATAGAGTCCAAGACCTGAATCCAAGTCTCTGTTCTGCTACTTCCTAGTTATATGACTTTGGGCAAGGTTCTGAACCTCTCTTGGGCTTAATTTCCTCATCTGCAAAACTAGCTGAGGTGGGAGTGGGTGGAGGAGTGGAAGGTGTTGTCTACAGAATCTCTTTGTACTCTTCCAGCTTTAATTGTCTCTGATTATATGATGCCATAGCACTAACTACTTATTTTAAAGATGAGACAAATAGATCCAACGAGATATTATTATTTATTTAACTTAAATATGCCCAAGTTTACAAAATCAAATGTATGTTGTCCCTTTCAAAATAGTTACCCTAAAACACTGCATACTTATTATTACTTGAAGCACATTGGGATTTATTGTCAAAGATTTATCAACATGTTTAGATATTCCTGGTAGAGGCAAGTCTTTACCCTTTGAAGGTGAATTTGACTTTTGGAAACAGCCCAAAGTCCTTTTGCCTAAATGAATTAAAAAGGTGCTATAATGTAACTTTTGGACTCAAGTGGGCATCACTATAATGAGAATGATTTTTTTTATAGCCTTGGAGAATGAGTTCCAAAACTCTTTTTGATGAATAACATAGTTGAGAGAAGTGAGCATTGCCTCCTAAAGTTACTATTTTGAAGAATGATGCTCTTTTAATAAATGAATAGAATCTGTGATTTAATCAGCATGAATACTCCTTCCAATGCAGATTATAACCCATCTGTGACTCTAACTTGATTAATCCCAGAGAATTGCCATAAGCAATAGGGAGGTTAAGTGATTTTCCCAGTCATGCAAATCAAGGTGAGACTTGAACTCAATTCCTTGATTTCAAGTCAAGTGTTCCATCCACAAATGCCACTGTGTTCACTCACTAATAATAGTAATTAAAATTTATATAGATCTTCAAAGGTCAGAAAGCAATTTACATGAAACATCATATTTGATGATCCCATATCATAACAATCCCATTGAGTCAGTAATACATATATTAAGATTCCAGCTTTATACAACTTGCCCACAGTAAACACAGCTAGTCAGTAGCAGGTGTGGGATTTTAAAACCAGGCTTTTCTAATTCTCACACTGCATCCTGGGCCATCTCCAGCTGTCCTGATGAATATCAGGCCACTGGATCCAGATGGCTCAGGAGAAGAAAGTAAGGTTGATGACCTTGCACAGCCCTCCCTCACTCAAATCAAAGTCAACTGCAAGTCATGTCATCATCTTAATGTCATGGTCCTCTTCGAGAATGAAAGACAAACATAACTTGTGAGTGAGTAGCAGTTCCCCTCCCCCCCCATTTCTACTCCATTGTTCCACCACCCAAAGCTGCTTTTTTTTCCTTTGCTTTTACTGGCTACATCTCTTGCTCAAAGATCAAGCCTCAAACCTAATTCACTCTGTAGCTCATAGACTGGACAACAAGTCCCCACCCACCTAGCACAGAGTTTTGATTTTTTTTTTTATTAAAGGGGCCATCCCTTGTGCAACTACTTAATGACCTTGCACAGCCCTCCCTCACTCAAATCCAAGTCAACTGCAAGTCATGCCATCATCTTGATGTCATGGTTCTCTTCGAGAATGAAGAACAAACACATGTAATCCCACTGCTCAAATGTTACCTTGGATGCATAAGTGCTGGTGATTTTTTAAAAAGGAAATCGCTTTTATTACTGATGGAGTGATATTGAGCAGACTCTACACTAGAAGTGTCGAACTCCTGGCAGTGCTGCCCCTAATACTCCTCAGGGCTGTTAGAACCAGAAGGAATGTAATTGGGAGTTATTTAACAAAATAAATAAAAATACAATAAAATATAGATAATGCCAACATGTGGTTTTCTAAGTCAATAGACTACCTGAGTGGATCCTTATATATAGTTTAGTGAGAAGATTCCTCCCTCCCCCATACTCCTGTGCTCTACCACTAAAGATATTTAAGGTGAGATTGAGTGACCACATGGCAGGGATGTTATAGAAGGTACGGAGGCACTGATGAAGGTTAAACTGGATAGCAATAAAATTATACAATAAGAACTCCAAGAGACCTTAAAGACTGTATATTCTCCAACCTACTCATTTTACAAATGAAGTCCTGAGGCACAGAGAGGTTTTGACTTGCCCATATTTACACAGGCGGTAAGTAGTAGATTCATATCAGTCTTTGGACTCCAAATCCAGTATTCTTTCCATTGTACTACATTGATCTCAGTACTCCTATTCAACCTAATATTCTGTGATAATTAATGATCATAATATGGGCAGCTATATGACTCAGTGGATAGAGTGCTGGGCCTGAAATCAGGAAGACTCATCATCCTAAGGTTAAAATCTGATCTCAAACACTTAGTAACTGTGTGACTCTGGACAAGTCACTGTTTGCCTCAGTTTCCTCATCTGTAAAATGAGTGGGAGAAGGAAACGGCAAACCACTCCAGTATCTTTGCCAAGAAAACTCCAAATGGGGATACAAAGAGTCAGACACAACTGAAAAACAACTGAACAGTAATGATCATATTTGATAACAATTTCCTCTGCTGTGTTCCACTCTACTCTCCCTCCTCCAAAAGGTAAAAGTTGTCAAATCCATGGCCCACAACACTCCTGAGTGCTGCCCAAACTGGATTAAAATGAATTGGGAAATATTTAGTGAAATAAATAAAAATACAATAAAACATATAACGTTACATTTTAAAACTGTTGAAATGCAGCATGCAGCATTTATGTATGAACTAGTAGTCCATTTTGTATTTGAGTTTGACAACACTGTTGCAGTTACCATTGTACGACAAAAAATACTCTTTCCTTTCAAAGCCAGCCCTGGTGTTAATTTCAGTTGAATTTCACTTGTGTAAAAGTGTCCAAGAAACAGGTATAACAGAGGACTGGCATCCTTCTGAGCATGTGCAGAGGAGTTTACTAGATGCATTCTCCCACCTGGATCAAAGAACTGGCACCAATATTGTTTCTGATCTTCTTAGCATTTGAAGATTTTTTTTGACTGCTGAGCCACAATTAAAAATGTTTACAAAAGGCACCAACCTAGGAGTTCTTAACTTGTTTTGTGTCATGTATCTCTTTGGCAGTCTGGTAAAGAGTTTTTATAATAGAATATTCTGTTTTTAGAATATTTTTCAAAATACATATTTTAAAATACACAGATTGCAAAGGAAACCAATTATGTTGAAATAAAGTATTATTTTTTTCTCATCCAAGTTCATAAGATACCTTGGGAGGGGACAAATAAGAACCCCTGCACTGTTTGTCTTTAGTTTCTCTTCTTTGCCTAAATGATTCTAGTGGAAAGGATATGCTGTAAACCTCTGGGTGGCGATAGGCCACCCTTTCCATCCAGGGCCAATATATGGTTGGTGAATAGAGGACTCTGTCTTTTGCATCTTTCCATTTGACCTTGTCAGATTGGGAGAATGACCTGATAAAGATCTGAGACCTGGCATTCATGCCAGATTTTATACACAGCCAAGTGAGATGAAGAATGAAGTCTTGAGCAATCTGATTAACCTGGCATAGGAGAGGATCAAAAGGAGCCAACCGAGGGGACTGACTGTGACTTCATTCATCAACTATGTTGCATTAAAAAGTGAACTTGTAGGTGGTAAATTCTTTGTAGCAACTAGTTTAAAGTGAGTCCATTTTCCCAGTGGACTAAGATTGTAGCAGGAAGAATGTGTCCTGGTTTGGGGGATTTTTCTAATGTCTGTTTTTGTTATCTTCTCAGTGATATTTACTGATAAAATCTAGTTAATCTTAATTGAGTGAATTATATCAGGGAATGAATCCTTATCAGCTAACATTTGAAAAGAAATATTCCAGAATGAGAGGTTGAGCTCATGGCATTAGAAAAGGCACTCCCAAACAATCAAGGATACCCCAAATATTCCAATGTGTAAAAGCAAGCACCCCAACATACAGAGAACAGCCTACTATCATAGGTTCTTGAATCTGCTTTTCTAAAGGGAAAGGGTCAACAATCACTTTAATCAAGCACATGTATCATTTACTTAGTTCAGGGGAAAAAGTCAGCACTCTGAACTTCAGAGAAAATACAGAGAAATAAAGATCAACAGCTGCCTGACATAAGCAATACATACATCACAGATCAATAGACAGATAACTGTCTGACCACACATACATAGTTAGAAGAGAGAGAAGTACCAACATCTGGGTTTTCAAAGCTGGGAGGCTACTTAGAGGCTTTCCAGAATCTCATCTGGCACACAAACTTTCTTCCAAAAACTAAGAGCCAAATGAAAATCTCACCTCAGAGTACTTATATATTTTTCAGAGCCAAAGGGTATCACAACCCTTGAGAACCAGTGCCTCATTAACAAAAGGTGTGAGCCTTCCTACATATCTTCCTTAATCAAACTTCCCTTAATGAGGAGGTCCATTAATGGGTGGGGAAGATCTTTAATCACATTAAAATAATTAATAACACTAATACATATACTGTTTCCAAGTTAAAGACTCTTGATTAAAAGACAAGATTCAATCACAGGCACTTGATCATACTAAAACAAACATAACAAAAGATCCTACTTTACATGCCATTACACTCCACCCTTCCAGGATCCTTGACCTTACAGTCTAAATGGCCATGGATTCTGGAACAAATAGAGACATTTTACTTTGCAATCCCAAATCCAGGTGATTTAAATAGGTCACAAGGGCCTATTAATGGATGGGAAAGATCTCATTAAGAAGCAAAACTATATTGACAACAAGCAAAAATACATTATCAATACACAAGGATACTCCAATACCTAAGGACATTCCCTGAGGGGAGGGTGAAGCTATCCTCCTGAGGGACTTGACTCATTAATGAAAGTCACACTTGGTAAAATGATCCCCAGTTTATAAAAGAAACCTAAGGGAAAGAGGCACAAAGTTTGATCTATGCTGGCCTGGCATTCTTTTAATGATGGCCCTGGCTTAAGCCATGAAACATCAAAGAATGTTACATTTAGAGTTGGAAAAAAAGAACTCAAAAGGTATATGGTTCAAATTCCTCATTTTTAGATAAAGAAAACAAGATGCAGAGGAGTAAAGTGATATATCCAATGTCACTCAAATTTAAGTGACAGACCTGGGATTTGAACCTAGTCCTCTGACTCCATTTCTGGTGTTCTTATCTATTATACTACTGTTATGCTAAATTAGAAATGTATAAACATACCTATAGGTAGATTTTGTGTTCATATAGAAATAGATTGCATATATGTCTCTCAATTCACATACACACAGCACTGTATCTGAGCTGGCATAGTAATGACTGACCAGTCCACTGATTCATTTGTTTATAGTAAATTTGATTAAAACCATTGAAATTTGCTACTCTAAAGAGTTAATGAGAGAGAGTGGGAGAGAAATCGAAGCAAATGCATATCCCTGCTTTGCCTACTGATGGGATATGTGCTCTGTAAGATTCTGTATACTCAGCAAGATCTTGAATATGCACTGAGTGTGGAAGGAAGTAACAGTGTGACATAAATACAAAGAAAACCTGCACACTGTATTAGCTTTCTTAGGTTTAACAACATGGCATCTATATTCTATATTCTTTCTTCTGTCCTTGATCAAGATTTAAATGTTACTTCCTTTTCTCTTGATAAGCATTGAGGTACTTCTAAAATGCTATAGCTTTAACATGCTCAAAGATCCTGCAATCCTTTGTACATAGATAATTAAGAAGCAGTACTGGAAGAGAGCAATGAACCTGAGATTCAAAGTCTAGGCCCATCTCTGCTATCTACACTAATTGGGGTAAACACTTACGGGAGCATAGCATTTAGAACTAGAAATAGCATTACTGACCACCCATCTCAGAGATTCTCAAAGGTTGGTCCATGGCCTCATGGGAGACCTTAAGACGCTTTCAGGGCATCTGTGAGGTCAAAACTAATTTAATAATTATACAGTGTGTCCTAAAATTCTCAGTGTAGTTAAACATCACTAATTGTTTTGGGAAACCTTGTACTAAGACATGTTTGCTTGTGAAAATCAGAAGTATGCTGGAGAGAACTGATTATAAAATTTTCAGTCTGAGCATTTATATCTTAAAGATGAATAGAATCCATATTAGGACCCAACTGATTAGTCTGTTGATCTTCTAGACCTAGGTCAGCAAACTACAGCCAAAACTACATCAGAGGGCGAAATCTAGTGCTCCCTTCTCAGTCCCCACTCCAATTTGTGTACAGCCCTAAGAATGATTTTTGCATTTTGAAATAAAGTTTTTCTGTACTTGTCAATTAAACAAAAATATTCTTAACTTCCAGTCATGCAAAAATAGATAGGGTCAGATTCGTCCTTCCTCTATAGTTTACCCAATCTTGGGTTAGTTTTGGTAAAATGATGGAGAAAATGGTAATAATGCAGATTAAACTTAAAAGTGTGTCAAGCTTACACTTCTCCTTCAGAGAGCCAGTTGTTAAAAACATTTACCAGACCCTGCTGATTAAAATACTCCTCCCTTTTACAGCTACAAATCTGTGTGTGGCTGAATTTTCATCATATACTTCAATAAAAACAGCATATCACAACAGATTGAATGCTGAAGCAAATAGGAAAATTCAGCTGCCTTCTGTTAAGTAAGACATTAAAAAGAAATGCATCACCATGTAAAACAATGCCATTTTTCTCATTAATTTTTCTTGTTTTGGAAAAATAGTTATTGTTCCTAAAATATGTTACTTATGTTAAATGTGTAATGGGTTGATTATTCTTATTTTTAAAATATAATTTATTTTCAGTTGAACATTCACTTCCACAAGACTGTGAATTCCAGATTTTCTCCCCATCTCTCCCCTCCCCCCACCGTAGCACAGCATGCACCCCATCCATCCGTTTCCCCAATCTGCCCTCCTTTCTTGTAACAGTAAGTACGCCAACATACGCAGCGGGACTTGCTACCACAGGTTCTTAGATCTGCATTCATAAAAGGAAAGGCAACTTCTGAGGGGTTAACAATCACTTTCATCAAGCACATTTATCATTCCTTTAACCAAGCACATATATCATTCAGTTAGTTCAGGGGAGTCAGCAGCCTGAATTTCAAAGAAAACACAGAGAAATCAAAAGGTCAACAGACATGGCTTCCTCTGCCTGACAGTAATTCAACAGACAGGTACAACCGTCTGACCAGTTACCAGAAAGGGAAGCATTTACACCTTAAAGATGAACAGAATCCATATTAGGACCCAGCTGATTAGTCTGTTGATCTTCTAGACCTAGGTCAGCAAGCTACAGTCAAAACTATATCAGAGGGCCAAATCTAGTGCTCCCTCCTCAGTCCCCACTCCAATTTGTGTACAGCCCTAAGAATGATTTTTGCATTTTGAAATAAAGTTTTGCTGTATTTGTCAATTAAACAAAAATATTCTTAGCTTCCAGTCATGCAAAAATAGGTAGGGTCAGATTTGTCCTTCGTCTATAGTTTACCCAACCTTGGGTTAGTTTTGGTAAAATGATGGAGAAAATGGTAGTAATGCAGATTAAACTCAAAAGGCCTTCTTAGCAGCTTCTTAGAGTCCTCCTCTGGCTCTCAAACCTTCTTGCAAAAAATTAAGTCCCAAAGTAAAACCTCAGCTCAGTATTTATACCTTTTTTCAGTCAGAGGGCATCACAACCCTTTGACCCTACGCCTCAAGAGAAAAAACAAAAGGTGCTTGGGACCCTCCTACAAACCAATGCCCCTAATCCAGCTTCCTATTCCTGTGGCAGGGCCATCAATAGGTGGGAAAGATATTTAATGACATTAAAATAATTAACAATACAAATACATATGCTGTTTCTAGTTAAAGAAACTTTTTTCTCCTTGTAAAGACTCTTGATTGATAAAGACAAGATTCAATCAGAGGCACTTGATTATACTAAAACAAAAATAGCAAAAGACCTTATTTTGATTGCCATCACACTTCTGTGGGGGGCGTAAATTTGTTGCATGCAAAAACAATTTTTAACATTAATTTTCAAAGCTTTGAGTTCCACATTCTCTCCCTTCCCCCCTCCCCACTCACCCTCATTGAGAAAGCAAGCAAATCGATATAGGTCATACATGTGTAGCCCTGCAAAACACTTCCATAACAGTCATGTTGTGAAAGACTAACCACATTTCCCTCTATCCTGTCCTACCCTCCATTTATTCCATTCTCTCCCTTGACCTGTCCTCCCACAATAGTGTTTGCTTCTGATTACTCCTTCCCCCCAATCTGCCATCCCTTCTATTATCCTGTCTTATCCTCTCCCCCCCCACCTTCCCATAGGGTAAGATAGATTTCCATATGCAACTGAATGTGTGTTATTCCCTCCTTAAGCCAAATCCAATGAGAATCAGGCTCACTTATTCCCTCTCACCTTTCCCCTCTTCCCCTCCACGGTAAAAGCTCTTTCTTGCCTCTTTTATGTGAGATGCTTTACTACATTCCACCTCGTCCTTTCTCTTTCTCTCATTACAATCCTCTCAACACTTAATTTTGTTTTTTAGGTATCCTCCCTTCCTATTCAGCCCACCCTAAGCCCTCTGTCTCTCTGTCTCTGTCTCTGTCTCTCCCTATATATATATATATATATATATATATATATATATATATAATGTATGTATGTATGTATGTGTGTATAGGGAAGGTAGGGTGGATTAAGGGAGGCAGTGATCAGAAGCAGAACAGACTTTGGAAGAGGGACAGGGTAAAAAGAGACAAAAATAAACATTGAAAAAATAGAATGGAGAGAAATACACAGTTAGTAATCATAACTGTGAATGTGAATAAGATTAATTCACCCATAAAACAAGTGGATACCAGAATGGATTAAAATCCCAAATGCAACAATATATTGTTTACAAGAAACTTCTTGAAACAGAGAGAAACACAGAGTAAGGCCTGGATCTATCATGCTTCAGCTGAGGTAAAAAAGGCAGGGTTAGCAATCATGATCTCTGCTCAAGCAAAAGAAGGATATAGACCAAAATAAAAGAGATAATCAGGGAAACTATATTTTGCTAAAAGGCACCATAGACAGTGAAGTAATATCAACACAAAACATATGCACCAAATGACATAGAATCCAAATTCATGAAGGAAAAGTTAAATGTGTTATAAGAGGAAATAGATGTTAAAACGATACTAATGGTGGACCTCAACTTTCCCCTCTCAGAACTAGATAAATCTAGCTATAAAATAAACAAGGAAGAAGTCAAGGAAATGAATAGAGTTTTAGAGAAGTTAGATATCATAGACCTCTGAAGAAAATTGAACGAGAATAAAAAGAAGTATAAATTTTTCTCAGCTTCTCATAGCACCTTCATAAAAATTAACCATGTGTTAGGGTTTAAAAAACTCACAACCAAATGAAGAAAAGCAAAAATATTAAATGCACCCTTTTCCAGATCATAATACAATAAAATATATTTAATAAAAGACTGGAAATATTGATTAAAAGTTAATTGGGAACTTATTTAATTCTAAGGAATGAAGAGGTCAAAGAATAAATCACAGAAGCAATAGTTTCATTAAAGAGAATGACGACAGTGAGACAACACACCAAAATTTATGTGAAACAATCAAAGCGGTGCTTATGGGAAAATGTACATCTCTAAATACTTATATTAATAAAATAAAACAAAAGCAGATCAATGAATTGGGCTTACAACCAAAGAAACTAGAGAAAGAATAAAATTAAAAATTCCTAAATAAACACCAAATTGTAAATCCTGATAATCAAAGGAGAGGTTGATAAAATTGAAAGCAAGAAAACCATTTAATAAATAAAACTGGGAGCTAATTTTGTGGGGAAAAATAAACCATTTGCTAGTTTGGTTTAAGAAGAAGAAAACCAAATTACCAGCATCAAAAATGAAAAGGGTGATTGCACCACCAATGAAGATGAAATTAAAATAATTATGAGCTATTTTGCCCAATTTTATACCAATAAACCTAACAAAATGAAATGGATAAATATTTACAAAGGCATAAATTGCCCAGATTGTCAGAAGATTACAGAATACTTTTAATACTTTAATAACTATCATAGAAAAATAAATTGAAAAAGCCATAAATGAATTCTCTGATGATGAATTCCTATACTATGCAAGTTCTTTGGAAAATTAGGCAAAGAAAAAATCCTACCAAATTTTTTTTAAAACAAAAGGATGGTGCTGATACCTAAGCCAGGAAAAGAAAGAAAGAAAATTACAGACCAATTTCCATTATAAATATTGTTGCAAAAATGTTAGGTAAAATACAAGCAACAAGATTACAGCAATACATCGCAGAATTCGTGCCCTACGATCAAATGGGATTTATTCCAAGAATTAGTGGTTTAATATTAGGTAAACTTTTAGCATAACTGACCATATCAATAACAAAAACAAAAAAACCCCATAATTATCTCAAAAGATGGAAACAGCTTTGACAAAATAAAACAAATTATTAGGTAAAATAAAATAAAAAATATTAAAGACAGTAGAGAACATAGAAATAAGGGACATTCCTTAAAATGATTAGTAATGTTTCTCTAAAACCACTGGAAAGTATTATCTGAAATGGGGATAAGCTTTCTCACTAAGATAAGGGGTGAAGCAAGGATGCCTATTGCCATCAATATTATTTAATACTGTATTAGAGATGTACTGTAGCAAGGAGAAGGAAAAGAAAGAAATTGAAGGAATTTGAATAGGCAACAAGGAAACAAAACTATTGGGTTTTTTTTTCATATAATACATGGTATACCTAGAAAGTCCTAGAAAATCAACTAAAAAACCAGTTGAAATAATTAACTACTTTAGCAAAGTGACAGAATATAATATGAAACTACATAATTCTTCAGCATTTCAATACATAACTAACAAATCTAGCAGGAAGAGATAGAGATATTTCATTTTACATAACTGCAGAAAACAAAAAATACTTGTGTTTCTACCTGCCAAGACAAACCCAGGAACTGCATGAACACAATTATAAAACACTTTTCATACAAATAAAATCAGTTACAAACAATTGGAAAAATATTAATTGCTCATGGCTAGGCTATCCAATATAAAAAAATGGCAATTTTACATAATTTACTTATTCAGTTCCATACCATTAAACTTCCAAACTTAATTTATAGAGGTAGGGAAAAATAGAATTCATCTAGAAGAATAAAAAGTCAAGAATTTCAAGGCAATCAATGAAAAAAAAATATAAAGGAAGGTGACTTCTCAGTACCAGATCTTAAACTATATTAAAAAGCAATAATTATTAAAATAATCTGGTACTAAAGTAGAGTGGTGGATCATTGGAATAGATTAGGTATATAATACACAGCAATAAATGACCATAGTAATCAAGTATTTCCAATCTTTCCAGAAAAGAACTCACAAAAATTGCTGGGAGAACTCAAAATTAATTTGGCAGAAACTAGTTATAGACCAACATTTCCACTGTATACCAAAATAAGATTAAAATAGGTACATGATTTAGACACTTAACATGATTTAGTGTTACCACATAACTGAGGAGCCTATTGAAAATTTTACCTATCAATCAGATATATGGATAAGAGAAAAACTTATGACAATTAATAGAATTGTGGCATGTAAAATAGATAATTTTGTTTACTTGTCTTTGAAAAGTTTTTGCACAAACAAAACCCATGCAGCCAAGAGTAGAAGAAAAGCATGAAACTGGGAACGTATTTTATAGAGTATTTCCCTGACAAAGGCCTCAAATATAAAGAGAACTGAGTCAAATTTACAGAAATACGATTCATTCCCCAGTTAATCAAAGGATAGGAACAGGTAGTTTTCAGAAGTCAAAATTATCTAAAGTCATGGAAAAAAATGCTCTGTTACTATTGATTTGAGAAATGCAAATTAAAACAACTCTGAGTTACCATTTCCCACCTTTCAAATTACCTAATATGAAAGAAAAGAAAATGACAAATATTGAAGAGGATGTGGAAAATTGGGACACTAATGGTGAAAAATTGGTGGAGTTGTGAACTGACCTAACCATTCTGGAGAGTTATTTGGAACTACATTCAAAGGGTTATAAAACTGTGCATATCATTTGACTCAGAAATACAGCTTCTAGGTCTATATGTGCTAGGACCTATATGTCCAAAATTTTTTATAGTAGATCTTTTAGGGGTGACAAAGAATTGGAAATTGAATGGATGCTCATACATCAGCCAATGGCTGAACAAGTTGTGGTATATGATTATGATGGACTAATATTGTGTTATAAGAAATGACAAGCAGGTTGTTTTTAAAGAAAACTGGGAAGATTTATATGAACTGATGCAAAGTGAAGTGAGCAGAACCAGGAGAACATCGTACATAATAAAAGCAATATTGTATAATGATCTGCTATGAATGACTTAGAGCTATTCTGAGCAAAACCATGATCCAAGACAATTTTGAAGGGTTTATGATGAAAAACAACCATCCATTTTCAGAGAAGGAAATGATGGAGTCTGATTGCAAATTGAAATATACTTTTTTTACTATATTTTTCTTGTTTTTTTTTAGTGACTGTTCTGCAATAAAGCTAATATAGAAATATGTTTTGCATGGTTGCAAATCTATATCAAATTGCTTGATTTCTCAAGGGGAGTAAGGGAAGAATGGAGGGAGAGAACTGGGAACTCTAAATTAAAAAAAAGAACAAATGTTACCTTTTTTACATGTAATTGAGAAAAAGTAAACTAAGAGGTTTAAAAATTACAGTGGTGCTATAGATTTCATATGTCTTTGGACTTCTTCACAGTATTAGCAGTATGCTGATTTTTCCTCTCTTTTTTGCATTTAAAAATATTAATTTTTATATGCAATAGCTCTCTGGGAAGAGGAGGCAGAGGTATATTAAAGACAATCATGATGATTTTAAAAAACAAGAAGGCAGTGGTAATTACTTTTAAAAGTTATGATCGAGGGAGCCAAGATGGCGGAGTAGAAAGACGCACATACACATAGCTCTGAACCCACAA
Source organism: Notamacropus eugenii (assembly GCF_028372415.1). Lineage (NCBI taxonomy): Eukaryota > Metazoa > Chordata > Mammalia > Diprotodontia > Macropodidae > Notamacropus > Notamacropus eugenii. The sequence continues at coordinate 111,907,962 of NC_092872.1, read as the reverse complement.
CCCATAGAATGGCTACAGGGAAGTAACTCACGGCGAATTCCGCACCCAGAGGCCACGGAACATTGGAGTGAGGGAGATTTCTGTTCCAGAGAGACCTGCAAACCTCTCGCGGGGGGGTCCTTCGCGCTGCGGACTGGGCGCCGGGACTGGGAGCTGAGTGCAGCCCTGCCGCGGCCGCAGCACCGAGAGGAAAAGATCCGAGCAGGCTTCACAGACAGGATCTCCAGCGGCCACGCGGGTCCCTCCACCCACAGAGGGATCTGCAAACCTCTCGCAAAAGGTCCGTCGCGCTGCAGACACAAAGCCCAGCCCAGAACCGCTGCGGCCACGGCTGCGGCACCAAGAGAAACAGATCCGAGCAGGCTTCAGGGACGGGATCTCCAGCGGCCGCACAAGTCCCTCCACCCACAGGTGACAGGGGTGGGTGAGAGAGTCTCTTTGGCGGGTCGAGAGGGGAGTGGGGTGCCCCCATAATTCAGGCCCCCCCCCCCCGGGAGGTAGAAGCTGAGAGGCGGCTGCAGACAGGGGCTCCCCAAGCGGGTGGGAGCCTGAATCCATTGTGGAAGGACTGTGCATAAACCCCCTGAGGGAACTAAGCCTGAGAGGCGGCCCTGCCCCAGAATATAATCTCATACTGAATAGCAGCCCTGCCCCCGCCAAAAGCCCTGAGGCTGGAAGCAGCATTTGAATCTCAGACCACAAACACGGGCTGGGAGGATCAGGAGGTGAGGTGGGTGTGAGGAAAATATTCAGAGGTCAAGTCACTGGCTGGGAAAATGCCCAGAAAAGGGAAAAGAAATAAGACTATAGAAGGTTACTTTCTTGGCGAACAGGCATTTCCTCCCTTCCTTTCTGATGAGGAAGAACAATGCTTACCATCAGGCAAAGACACAGAAATCAAGGCTTCTGTGTCCCAGCCCACCCAATGGGCTCAGGCCATGGAAGAGCTCAAAAAGAATTTTGAAAATCAAGTTAGAGAGGTGGAGGAAAAGCTGGGAAGAGAAATGAGAGACATGAAGTCAAAGCATGAACAGCAGATCAGCTCCCTGCTAAGGGAGACCCAAAAAAATGTTGAAGAAATTAACACCTTGAAAACTAGCCTAACTCAATTGGCAAAAGAGGTTCAAAAAGCCAATGAGGAGAAGAATGCTTTCAAAAGCAGAATTAGCCAAATGGAAAAGGAGATTCAAAAGCTCACTGAAGAAAATAGTTCTTTCAAAATTAGAATGGCACAGATGGAGGCTAATGATTTTATGCAAAACCAAGAAATCACAGAACAAAGAGAGAAGAATGGAAAAATGGAAGATAATGTGAAATATCTCATTGGAAAAACAACAGACCTGGAAAATAGATCCAGGAGAGACAATTTAAAAATTATGGGACTACCTGAAAGCCATGATCAAAAGAAGAGCCTAGACATCATCTTTCATGAAATTATCAAGGAAAACTGCCCTGAGATTCTAGAACCAGAGGGCAAAATAAATATTCAAGGAATCCACAGAACACCGCCTGAAAGAGATCCAAAAAGAGAAACTCCTAGGAACATTGTGGCCAAATTCCAGAGTTCCCAGGTCAAGGAGAAAATACTGCAGGCAGCTAGAAAGAAACAATTCAAGTATTGTGGAAATACAATCAGGATAACACAAGATCTAGCAGCCTCTACATTAAGGGATCGAAGGGCATGGAACAGTATATTCCAGAAGTCAAAGGAACTAGGACTAAAACCAAGAATCACCTACCCAGCAAAACTGACTATAATACTTCAGGGGAAAAAATGGTCTTTCAATGAAATAGAGGATTTTCAAGTATTCTTGATGAAAAGACCAGAGCTGAAAAGAAAATTTGACTTTCAAACACAAGAATGAAGAGAACCATGAAAAGGTGAACAGTAAAGTGAAGTCATAAGGGACTTACTAAAGCTGAACTGTTTACATTCCTACATGGAAAGACAATATTTGTAACTCTTGAAACATTTCAGTATCTGGGTACTGGGTGGGATTACACATGCACACACGCTCACATACATAGAGACAGAGTGCACAGAGTGAATTGAATAGGATGGGATCATATCTTTAAAACAAAATGAAATCAAGCAGTGAGAGAGAAATATATTGGGAAGAGAAAGGGAGAAATTGAATGGGGCAAATTATCTCTCATAAAAGAGGCAATCGAAAGACTCATTAGTGGAGGGATAAAGAGGGGAGGTGAGAGAAAAACATGAAGTCTACTCTCATCACATTCCACTAAAGAAAAGAATAAAGTGCACACTCATTTTGGTAGGAAAACCTATCTCACAATACAGGAAAGTGGGGGATAAGGGGACAAGCAGGGTGGGGGGGATGATAGAAGGGAGGGCATGAGGAGGAGAGTGCAATTCGAGGTCGACACTCATGGGGAGGGATAGGATCAAAAGAGAATAGAAGTAATGGGGGACAGGATAGGATGGAGGGAAATATAGTTAGTCCTATACAACACAACTATTATGGAAGTCATTTGCAAAACTACACAGATATGGCCTATATTGAATTGCTTGCCTTCCAAAGGGAAGGGGTGGGAGGGAGGGAGGAAGAGAAGTTGGAACTCAAAGTGTTAGGATGAACTGTCGAGTAATGTTCTTGCCACTAGGAAATAAGAAAAACAGGTAAAGGGGTATAGAAAGCTATCTGCCCATACAGGACAAAAGGAAGATGGAGACAAGGGCAGAGAGGGATGATAGAAGAGAGAGCAGATTGGTCATAGGGGCAATTAGAATGCTTGGTGTTTGGGGGGGGAGGGGATAAAAGGGGAGAAAATTTGTAACCCAAAATTTTGTGAAAATGAATGTTAAAAGTTAAATAAATAAATTTAATAATAGAAAAAAAAAAGTTATGATCATTTAATGGATTGCAAACATCAGCCAACAACATGATAGTGCCACTGTCCCCCTAAAAAAACACAATGTAACCTTAGTTATGACTGATAGTCAATCTATTAAGCACTGTATGCCATGCACCATGCTAATCAATAGGAATTAATTGCAAATAAAACCAAAGTTTCTGCTCTCAAGGTCCTTACATTTTTTTTTTAAAACAATAAGACTGAACATTTCTTTTTCATTTTTTTAAAGTTTTATTTGTAACTTATAGAATAAAACAAGCATTTGCATAACATAGTACAATAAAAAAATGATTGCACACAAACCTGCAAATCTACTATGCACAACGTGCTGTTCCTTTCAAATCTGGAACAAAATTATCATGTATATTTCCCCCCTTTTTTTTCCCTCCTCTCCCCACCTGCCCTAGCGATAGTTACCATTAGACACAAATACACATATACACACGTATATGTAGAATTATACAATATATACTTCTATTTATCAGTTCTTTCTTTGGATACAGATAGTGTCTTTCTTCATATGTCCTTTATAGTTAATTTGGGTATTTATAATAGACAAAACAACTTATTCCCTCAAAGCTGTTCTTAAAACAATATTGTTACTGTATACAATATTCTCTTGGTTCTGCTCATTTCACTTTTCATTATTTTGTGCAAGTCCTTCCACGTTTTTCTAAAATCATTGAGTTTATCATTTCTTATAGCATAGTAGTATTCCATCACAATCCTATATCACAACTTGTTCAGTCATTCCCTAATTGATGAGCATCCCTAGAATTTCCAGTTCTTTGCTACCATGAAGAGAGCTGCTATAAACATTTTAGAACACATAAGTTCTTTTCCTTTTCATCTAATCATCTTTGGTAATAGATCAAGTAGTCTTATTGCTGGGTCAAAGGGTATAGGTAGTTTGATAACTCATTGGGCATAATTCCAGATTCTCTCCAAAAAGCTTGGATCATTTTACAATTCCACCAAAAATGAATTAGTGTCTCAATTTTTCCATCTCCTCTCCAACATTTGTCACTTTTTCTTTCTATCATTTTAGCCAGTCTGGTTAGGTGTAAAATGATTCTCATGGTTGTTTTGATCTGCATTTCTCTAATCAATGATAATTTAGAGCATTTTTACATGACAATAAATTGTTTTGATTTCTTCATTGGAAAACTGTCTGCTCATATGCTTTGACCTTTTATCAATTGGGGAATGATTCATATTCTTGCAGCTTTGATAAAGTTCTATATATATTTTAGTTATGAGACCTTTATCTGATAAACAGTCTATAAAATCTCCCACCCAATTTTCTGCTTTCCTTCTAATTTTGACTATATTTTCTTTTTCATACAAAACCTTTGTAATTTACTGTAATCAAAATTGTCCATTTTTATCAAACTTTGCTCTGTCTTGTTTATTGAGAAATTGTCCACCTGTCCATAAGCCTGATAAGTAATACAATCCATGTCCTTCTAATTTTCTTGTAAAATCTCTTTATGTTTAGGTCCTATATCCATTTTGACCTTATCTTGGAAAATGGTGTGAGATATTGGTCCACACCCAGTTTCTACCATACTGCTTTCCAGTGTTCCCAATAACTTTTATCAAATAATGAATTCTTGTTCCAAAATCTTAAGTCATTAAATTTGTCAAATACAAGTTTTTTAAATTTTATTTGATGCTATAAATTATATGTCTACTCTCTTCCATTATCTCTCTATTTCTTAATTACATTCTAATGCAGGAAGCCAGCACATAAAAGGAAGCTGAAAGGGTACTGTTTGAGGAGGGTGAGGTATTATGTACCAGGGCATATTGGGGAGGTCCATAGTACAATCTGGTGAAAAATAAGGAGATGGTCTGGGCAACCTCCTTAAAGATAGGTTCTGGGAGGAACCTTTAAATCAGAGGAGGGACCTCAGGGTTGAGGGTATTTTTGAGATGTGAATTCCAGGGCTGAAGAGATCTTCCAGGATGAAGACATTTTTAGGCCATGATAGAGAAGTCAGGAGTGAAGTCTTGTCAGAAATGAAGAAGTTGGCATTCAACACAAGATTGGTGATGTCCCTCTATACTCAATAGTATGAAGTGCAATGTAGGGAAGACGATGAAGAGCTGGCCTCTCCATCAAGAAGACTTGGTTTTGGGACATGCCACTGTCACATATAGGCTATGTGATCCTACATAAGTCATTTATCCTTTTAACAGCTCTTTAAGATTATGAGCAGCAGAACAACTGATGATCTATCTGCATTGGTGGAGTCAGTTTCCTCACTTGGGGAATTTCTTACATTAGTGAACTTTTGTCTGAATCGAAAAATAAAACTCTGATCTAATCAGAACACATCTTGAGTATTATGCTTAGTTCTGAATGCCAAATTTTAGTAAAAGACTAGAGAGTTTCCAGAAGAGGGTGATAATGATGGCAAACAACCTCAAGATCATGCTATATGAAGATGGGATGAAGGAACTGTTCATATTAAATTTGGGGAAAAAACTGTTAGCTGAATGAACCTATTTCCTTGATGAGGCCCTTTATATCCTTATTTGTTTTTCATTGAGTAGAGAAGTGAGATAATCACATTTGTAAAATTAAGAGCCATTTCCCAATAGATAAATGGTCAAAGGATTTAAACAGACAGTTCTCAAAGAAAATTATGCATGCTATGAACAGTCATATAATAAAGTGCTCCAATCACTAACAATTAGAGAAATTTAAATGAAAGCAACTCTTTGAGTTCTACCTCATATTCATCAGATTGACAAAGATGACAATAAAAGGAAAATGAAAAATGTTGGAGGGACTTTGGGAAAACAGATACAATGATGCATTGTTGGTGGAGTTGTGAATTGATCCAGGCATTCTGAAGGTAATTTGATACTATACCCCTAAAGTCACTGAACAATGCATACCTTTTGGCCCAAGTGGTAACAGTGCTAAGCATATAATTCAAAGGGATTGACAAAAGAGAAAATTGATCCATATTAGGATCCGTTTTGTAGTAGCAAAAAAACAAAAACAAACTGGAAACTAAGAAAGTTTCTACCTGTTGGGAAATGGCCAAATTATCATATGTAAAAGAAACAAAATGCTGTCATAAGAAATAATGAAAAGGACAATTTCAGAGGATCCTTTATCAACATGGGCAAAGTGAAATGAGCTTAGCACATGAGACAATAACTTTATGTATTAAAAGCAACTTTGAAAGACTTTAGAACTTGGATCAATACAATGACAAACTGATTCCTGAGAACTAATGTTGAGATGATGGACTTAAAATGCAGAATGAAACATTCATTTTGAGGCACGATCAGCTTGGGAATTTGTCTCGTTTGGCTATGCATATTTGTTAGGAGGGTGTTTTTTTTTTTTTAAGTTGTTGATAGGGGATAGGGGTGGGAGTTAGGAAGAAAAGCTGAAGACAGAGAAAATAAATATTAATCAGAAAAAAATAATAAAGGGGCCCTAAGGATCTCTTAGTATTACCCTTACTCTTTACCTCCTTTCCTGTACTCCCTAATCCCCCAAACTCTGAAAAAAACAAATATTACACTGCCCTATGTCAGTGAACCTCTCTGATTTCCAATTTCCTCTGTTAAAATGAGGTGATTCCCTCCAGGCTCCAGATTCTCATGGATATCTAGCCTGTATCAGTGAACCAGAATATTCATGAGGTAGAGTTAGGCTAGCAGTAGCTTCCACATTGGGAACTCTTGGGGGATTACCATTTATCCATATAAGGAAAGGACCAGCTCTTACCTTAGAAGCAGACTGTGAGAGCTGGAGAGGTTCTTAAAAGACATCATAGGTCAGAATATGTGGATTCAAATCCTGATTTTTCTGCATTACTAAGTGTGTGACTTTAGACAACTCATTGGATCTGTACAAGTTTAAATTTCCTCATCTGTAAAGTGAGGAGTTTGGACTAGATAACTTAGAGATCCCTCCCAGCTCCACAAGATAACCATAGATTTAGTAGCATAAGAGATTTCATGAGTGACCTTGTCAAATCCCGTCATTTTGCAAATGGCAAAATGAGGCCCAGAGAAGAGCAATGGTTTGCTCAGCATCATAGTCAGTAGTGACAGAACCTGGAATGAATTTTGTTCTCTTAAGTGCTAACTTATTCTGTTCTGTTGGTGACCCTGCAGTTGAATGAGACAACTAAAACAAGTCCCATCCAGGAGCATCCTCTAGAACTGAAGGGAAGAAGCTTCACTGCAGCTCAACCAAATCAGTTGTCTGTTACAGTGCTGGAAAAACAAGAGGTACATAGATCTAGAGAGCACATGTTTTACTTATTTTGATCTTATCACTAACATTCATGGTGGCTGAAAAATAGGCTGATCAGGAACTCTTGGCCAATTGAAGTCCTTACATTTGATGACATGAAGGCATTTTAGTGCCTAGGATGAATAGTGCTTCCATTTAGCAACAAACAGCCAAGGCCTGTAATATAAAGATGATACAAAGCTCAGCACACAGTGGGGGTGAGAAGGTGAGATAAAGGGTTTTCTGTCACTAATTCAATGGGGGAGGGTGGTCATGAAGAATGGAATTAAAAAAAAAAACACCTTCGTTCTCCCCAGGTACTCCTACATACCCTTGGCTATTATTTCTCCTGTTACCAATTATGACTCATTCTTTGATTTCTACCTTGGAGGGGACCTTAGGGAATGAGAAAGAGGAAGGCTTCTGTGGCACATTTAAATAGATCACTGTGATAGGGCTATCTTTGTGGAAGATGGGTTCTTTGGGGCTTATTCTACTTGCCATGAATACAAAGTGCATTTGTGTTTGTTTTTTTCTTGGAGTAACTGTGAACGTCTGTCATTGATCAAACATATCTTTCTCCTGAGAGCTGCTCAGAGTGCAGAAATAAGTCATGAATGGTCACAGACTGTGAAGCTCTGTATTCAGTGCTCCTACCATGGACAGGAGGTAAAACTTTCCATCACAGTATATTCTAGCTGAAGCAGTCAGAACCCTTTAGTGTTTTAGAGGCAAACTCTGCCATTTTTACACTTCTCCACCTCCTCCAATTTTTTATGTCTCATTTACTTCAAAAATTTACTACTAAAATGAAATGTTATCCTTCCTGATATCAGGAATATCTATAATAATCATGATCTGGGTGGTGATGGTGGTATGGTAGAGTTTTGACATTTGACAGGTGTGGTACTTGGTGAGACTAACATGGCACAGTTCTTAATCTGAGGACTGAGATAATGTATTTTTAAAAATATTTTTATTACAATTCAGTATAGTTGGTTTCTTTTATAATTCTATGTATTTTATTTTGTGCATTTAAAAACATCATTCTGAGAAGTCTGTAGGCTTAATCCAAATATCAAAGGGCACAAAAAATGTTAAGAACTTCTGGTATAGTGGTTAAAGAACTAACCTTTGAGACATGAAGACTTGGGTTCCAGTCTCATTGTTAATACTTTTTGACCTGGGCAAATCACTTAGGAGATTATGTGCCAATTCTACGATGGTAGAGAGAATTACTTATTGGGAGCTCCCTATGCCAATGTAGTAACACATCCAGTGGAGGGGCAGAAAATTTTATTGTTCATCAAGGCTACATCTCAGCCTCACTTGTATCTCTCTTAATTCCTGGGAAAAGAGAAGAGAAAAGATGCTATGATATGATTTTTAATTTCCAAGTCCTGCCATAGTTATCAATTTTCCAGTTCTGCCATTGGGTTCCATTGAACTGTTATGAATTGTCTGACATAAAGAAAACATAGTCAAGGAATAGATTATTTGTGTAATGTAAAATGTAAAACCAATCTATTAAGAGCATAAATGTGAAAAACCTTTGACTGAAAAGTTAAAGCAAAAAAGTAGCTTTGGCACAAGGGATTAGGGTATTTTTAAACATTGTTTTGAGGCCAGAATTTCTGTCAAAGTGCTAATACTTCTCTGATCTTGTCATCTGTGGATGGTATTTATCCCTTAAGGATGCACATAAGAATAATGTTGATGACCCATGCTAATTTCACTTGGACCTGGACATATTAAAGAAGGTGAAGCCAAGCTTGAAGGTCTTAGCTTCTTTCTTGCTTTTAAGATGACATCATGCAGATCATAAAAAGCCTATTTTATCTAAGCAGTTGTCATCCCCATTTATAAAATGATTCTTTAAAAAGGAGTTAAGGAAAAGCAGAAAAGTTCCTTAGCAAAATCATTAGTAAGTGGTAGGGACTGGTTAGTTGTAAATGTCAATAGTCCTAATGAGAGCAGCAGAATAATTTGTTAAATAACAGAGTGAGCATGCCAGCCAGAAGCAGCTAGACAAGAGGGGAGCTCTATCTAATGGAAAGCAAAGGAAATCACTTGGTTTTCTCTTTAGCGAGTCAGCCTTTGGAGGCTCAGAAGTATCAGGACTATAGAGTAAGAGAAAGGAGATAAGGCAGTGATGTAGGGACCAAGACAAGTCTAAATCAGAAGAATTATGAAAAGAAATTGAGTTTTCTTTCCTTCTGAGAAAATAGGAGAGATAGAGAGAACTACAATGTCCTCAGGGAACTTGATTGGGAGAGCTGACAGGCAAGCTGACTGATCAGCTTGACCATCTGCTCCAATATTTCTATTAGTAACAATGAAGACTTACTTGAGAGTTCTGCTGCCTTCCCCCCTCCCAATCTTTAGCAGGCAACATTTAAATTAGGTAATGTATTTGTCGGGGTCTCATTAGCTCCTAGGAGCTCCAATGGTGCTCCAGACAATGATAATTTAACATTTATATAGTCCTTCATAGTTTGCAAAGTACTTTACAAATTTTTTGGCATTTGTCCTTACAACAGTCCTGGGAGGTAGATGATATAATTTATCTCCATTTTGTAGATGAGGAAACTGAGGCACGGAGAGGTTAAGTGAATTGCTCAGACTCATACAGATAATAAATGTCTGAGGCTAGACTTGAACTAAGGTCTTCCTGATCCTGTCCAGTGCTATATCTACTGTGCTACCTAATAATGATAACAACAACTCTAATTTATATGGTGCTTTTAAAGCTTATAAAATACTTTGCAGATATTTCATTTGACCCACATAACAGCCCTGTGAGGTAGGTGCTTTTATTATCTACTGTTTCCACGTGAGGAAACTGAGGCCGAGAGATTGGCTTAAGTGACTTTGTCTGGGGTCACACAATTAAGTGTCTGAGGCTGGGTTTGAACTTAGGATCTCCAGATTCCACATTCATTATGCCACTTAGCCTCATCTTCAAAAACTTTTTAAGCATTTATAACCTAATTTTGGATACCACTGCTAGAATTCACTTATCCCTCACCTGCAATGGAATAGGTTAAAAATCTCAGTGGCCCAGAATGATGATAACATTGCTCCTGCTAAGTGAAGCCACTGATACTTGCTCATATGTTTTTGGTAATTGTATTTCAATGTTTCATGCCAGATTGAGTTGGCTGCTTGGTATTTGATCGGATCTTGAAATATGATCTCACTGTTGGTGATAGTAATTAACAAGAGCCCGCAGGGTTGGAGACTGTACTTGCAAGAATTGTGCTTAGCTGGCTCACAGATTTATCTTCTTCCACTCATTTAGTTGTCAGAGTTCATGAGGGCTTACTTTCCTATGTCTACATTATCTGGAGTCCTGGTCTTAATTTTGAGCTATTATCATCAAGCCTTTTTGTTAAACCTTGTGATCTTGGCACCTTGTGACAGAGAAGGTCTTGTTTCAAATGCATGTGCCCTTTTATTTTTTTTTCTTTGGCAACAGGGAAGATTTAAGAAAAGGACCTGAAAATGGGCAAGAAGAGACAAGGAAATGAATGTGGCTGAATCAGGAAGGCTAATGTGGGTATGAATGATAATGTATGAAACTTTGAGAGGGCAGCTTTCTTCGCTTTGGATTCTCATTCCTATTGAGTTTCATAAGATGAGCAGGCATGGATGAGTTTTGATCTGCATTTTTGGAGAAAAGGAGCTCCAGATTTAGTTAGATCATAAATCCATTTGAGTATTATGGTCACTTAACCCCAATTGCCTCCTCCTGGGTCATCTCCAGTCATCCTGATGAATATCTGGTCACTGGATTCAGATGGCTCTGGAGAAGTGAGGCTGGTGACCTGCACAGCCCTTCCTCACTCAGAACAAGGTCAAGTGCAAGTCCTGTCACTATTTTTTTGATGGCATGGTCTTCTTGGGTAACGAAGGATGAACACAAACATGCTTCAGAAGCAATGAGAAACCATTAGCAAATTCAGATGTGGTTTTTTTATTTCATTTTTCAAAGCTCTAAAATGTTAGATTGAACTATGCTTCTTTATTCTTTTGGAGAAAAAAAAAACTTTTTCTAATGGAAATGTTTACTGAACTTGAAACTTTGCTGTGAAAAATGAAGACTTGTGAAATTTAAGTATGGCCCCTTATGGGCAAGAGTACTTATGGGAAGTGGATTCTCCCAGCGTGGAAAGAAGAACTGAAGGAACATGGTTAGAGAAATTCTGATGGTTGGGGGATGAGGGGGATTAAAGGATCATTGGAGGCAGAACTCTGGAAGGAGGAAAGAAAGCCCTGGGACTTCAGTCTCAGAAAGGAGGGGGCCTCCAACAAAATGTGTCATCAGCCAGTTGATTGCCTGTGAAGGTCTCCATTACCCCACACTAAATATAATCATTAACAGTTGGAATTTTGCCAATTTCTAGCATCATTGACACACTTAAAGAGTGATCTCCCTAGACAGAATTGGTTGCTTCCCTGACATTCCCACTACGACCTGGTGAATTTATCCTTTCCCTACTTCTTTTTCTTCTTCTGCTTCACCTCTGTCAGACAAACTGACATCAGTTACCCTGAGCAGAGATTCATGCTCACTTTAAGTTGTGCATATTTGATATCACAACTTCTATAATTAGTTTCATTTCTAGGTAAAGATATGTTAATTTTATTGCATTTTGAGACAATATTTGCTGTAAATAGTGGGCTATGAGGGCAAAATGCAAAGCAGCAACAATAAAAAAAAAAAAAGCCCCTATACACTTAACCCATTGTCCTAACTTAACTTAAGCCCTAGATTTAACTGATAATCTGTACTGAAGCACTCTGTTCCTATGGAGTCTCAAAGAAGGATTTTATAAGCGAATTTAGGAATGTGATTACCACATGTCTTATTGTCTGGTGAATGAACTACGTCATGTAGATCGTAGACTTTAGAACTAAAAGAGAATTTAGAGATCATCTGATCCAACTTCCTCATTTTACACAGTAAGATTTGCTGGGTGAAGAAACAAATAGTATTTCTTGTTAGAATCATAAATGCATCATTCATGAATTTGCCAATTGCTTTTCATTTGTAAAGTTAACCCATTACTGTAAGGTATGTATGAGTTCTAACATATTCCTAAATCCATAGGAAAGGACTCCAAATATCTCTTTATATCTAAAACATTAATCCCAACTCCAATATAAATGGCAAGAAATCCTCAAGCCTCCCTTTGAAGACTTGTAAGGACAAAGGACTCAACATTCTTCAAGGCAACCTATTCAAATTTTTTTTTTATAAAGTTAACCTGTGCAAACTATTTCATCAAGTAGCAGATTGTGTTTTGTCTGTAAAACAAAAGGGTTATACTACATGTTCTCTAAAATCCATTCATGCTATAAAACTTATGGGCTTATAATTTTTAGGAAGTTGGTTTTTTTTCAAATATTGAGTCAAAATCTGCCTTCCTGCAATTGTTGGTCCTAGTTGTCTCCTTAGGGACCAAAGAGTACAAGTCTAATCATTCTTTCAAAGGTTAAACTTCAAAATATTTACACAGCCTTCAAGTCTATCCAAGTCTTCTCTCCTCTTACCTAAAGATCTACATTTATTCAACTAACTGACTGAAATATTCCAGGTTATGTGGTAAAAGGAGGTTGTTCCCCAGGAGTTCAAGGGTACCTCCATTGTTCATCTCTTTAAAGGTAAAGGGAATAGATTGTCCTGCGACAATCACAGGGGAGTCTCTCTCTTAGTCATTGCTGACCAAATTCTTGCTAGAGTCCTCCTTAATAGAGTGATCCTTCACTTGGAGCATGGTCATATATCTGAGAGTCAGTGTGGCTTCAGAAAGGGCCCAGGAACAGTTGATATAGTGCTTGCTGCCTGACAACTCCAGGAGAAGTGCCAGGAGCAGAACAGAGGCCTATACACAACGTTTGTAGATCTGACCAAGGCCTTTGACATTGTTAGTCATGAGGGCTAAAGGAAAATTATGTGAAAATTTGGTTGTCCAGAAAAATTCATCAGCATTGTACATCAATTTCATGATGGCATGTTTGCCCAAGTTCTAGATAGTGAACTTGTGCCTTTCCAGTCACCAGTGGAGTGCTTGCTCCTATTATTTTTAGCATGATGTTTTTCAGATACTTTTTCAAATACTTTCAATGAGGATGAGCAAGGCATCAAGGTCAATTACCATACTGATGGTTAAGTTCTTCAATTTGAAAAGGTTACAAGCCAAGACCAAAGTGGAGGGAATGTTGGTGCATGATTTTCTGTTTACAGATGATTGTGCACTCAAAGCAGCCTCTGAAGCTGAGATGCAACAATGTATGGATCAGCTCTCTGCTGCTTGTGCTAATTTTGGCCTAATAATTAACACCAAGAAAACACAAGTGCCCCATCAGTCACCACCACACCATCCAAACATGGAAGCATCAGTTACAACAAATGGTGAAGTTTTGAATGCTGTGAATAAGTTCTCTTACCTTGGGTAGTGTACTTTCCAAGAACGTACACATTGAGAATGAGGTTGACACATGCATTGCTAGAGGTAGTTCAGTATTTGGGAGGCTCTGAAGAAAAGTTTGGGAGAGAAGAGGTTTGGACTGACTATCAAACTAAAGGTTTACAGAGCCATTTTGCTGACCTCGTTGTTGTATGCCTGTGAAACATGGACAGCCTACCAGTGCCATTCCAGGAAATTGAATCTCTTCCATTTGATCTCTTAGATTCTGAAAATCACATAGCAGGATAAGGTACCAGACACTGAGGTCCTTGACTGAACTAAACTGCCAAGCACTCAAACTATGCTTCAGAGAGTGTGACTCCAATGGGCTGTTCATGTGGTTCAAATGAAAAATATATGCTTGCCAAAAAGACTATTTTATGGAGAACTTGCATGGGGCAGATGATCACATGGTGTCCTGAAAAAGCGATAAAAGGACACTCTCAAGGTCTCTCTCAAGAACTTTGGATTTGATTGTAGAACATGGGAGACACTGGCACAGGACTGTTCAGCATGGCATGCCCACATCAGCAAAGGTGCTGTGCTCTGTTAGCAAAACAAAATTGAAACAGCACAAAGTAAACGTAGGATGCACAGATTTGGAGTACCCACCCCAAATGTTCACATGAACTATCTGTGCCCAACCTGTGGTAGAGCATTCCAAGCTTGTATTGGTCTGATCAGTCACAGTTGTATACATTGAAACTTCACTTTATCATGGTGATGTCATTTTGGTCTTCTTCGAGAATGAAGGACAACCACCACCACCACCATCTCATGTTATTATTTGGCTTACATAAAAGTCCTACTCTTCCTCTTTTTCTTCAATGTCTTTTCTCTAATAATGACAACAATATCAGATGCAGCAACCCAGATAAGATTTTTACCAGGGCAATTCAGAATCAATGCCCTATAGCTTGTCTGAATTGAATCCTAGATCCATCTCTAGGTTCCTACCTGAAGTAGATTTGTTTTTTTTGTTTTTTGTTTTTTTTTTTATTTAACTGTTAACATTTATTTTCACAAAATTTTGGGTTACAAATTTTCTCCCCTTTTCTCCCCTCCCCCCCCAAACCCAAGCATTCTAATTGCCCCTGTGACCAATCTGCTCTCTCTTCTATCCTCCCTCTCTGCCCTTGTCTCCGTCTTCTCTTTTGTCCTGTAGGGCCAGATAGCTTTCTTTACCCCTTAACCTGTATTTCTTATTTCCTAGTGGTAAGAACATTACAGTTGATCCTAACACTTTGAGTTCCAACTTCTTTAGCTCCCTCCCTCTCCACCCCTTCCCTTTGGAAGACAAGCAATTCAATATAGGCCAAATCTGTGTAGTTTTGCAAATGATTTCCATAATAGTTGTGTTGTATAGGACTAACTATATTTCCCTCCATCCTATCCTGTCCCTCATTACTTCTATTCTCTTATGATCCTTTCCCTCCTCATGAGTGTTGACCTCGGATTGCATTCTCCTCCCCATGCCCTCCCCTCTATCCTCCCCCCCACCCTGCTTGTGCCCTTGTCCCCCACTCTCCTGTATTGTGAGATAGGTTTTCCTATCAAAATGAGTGTGCATTTTATTCTTTCCTTTAGTGGAATGTGATGAGAGTAGACCTCATGTTTTCTCTCGCCTCCCCTCTTTATCCCTCCACTAATAAGTCTTTTGCTTGCCTCTTTTATGAGACATAATTTGCCCCATTCAATTTCTCCCTTTCTCCTCCCAATATTTCTCTCTCACTGCTTGATTTCATTTTTTTTAAAGATATGATCCCATCCTCTTCAATTCACTCTGTGCACTCTGTCTCTATGTATGTGTGCGTGTGTGCATGTGTGCATGTGTGCGTGTGTACTCCCACCCAGTACCCAGATACTGAAATGTTTCAAGAGTTACAAATATTGTCTTTCCATGTAGGAATGTAAGCAGTTCAACTTTAGTAAGTCCCTTATGACTTCTCTTTGCTGTTTACCTTTTCATGGTTCTCTTCATTCTTGTGTTTGAAAGTCAAATTTTCTTTTCAGCTCTGGTCTTTTCGTCAAGAAAATTTGAAAATCCTCTATTTCATTGAACGACCATTTTTTCTCCTGAAGTATTATACTCAGTTTTGCTGGGTAGGTGATTCTTGGTTTTAGTCCTAGTTCCTTTGACTTCTGGAATATCCTATTCCATTCCCTTCGATCCCTTAATGTAGAGGGTGCTAGATCTTGTGTTATCCTGATTGTATTTCCACAATACTTGAATTGTTTCTTTCTAGCTGCTTGCAATATTTTCTCTTTCACCTGGGAATTCTGGAATTTGGCCACAATGTTCCTAGGAGTTTCTCTTTTTGGATCTCTTTCATGCGGTGTTCTGTGGATTCCTTGAATATTTATTTTGCCCTCTGGTTCTAGAATCTCAGGGCAGTTTTCCTTGATAATTTCATGGAAGATGATGTCTAGGCTCTTCTTTTGATCATGGTTTTCAGGTAGTCCCAGAATTTTTACATTGTCTCTCCTGAATCTATTTTCCAGGTCAGTTGTTTTTCCAATAAGATATTTCACATTATCTTCCATTTTTCCAATCTTCTCGCTATGTTCTGTGATATCTGTCTTTCTCACAAAGTCCTTAGCGTCCATCTGTGCCATTCTAGTTTTGAAACAACTATTTTCTTCAGTGAGCTTTTGAATCTCCTTTTCCATTTGGCTAATTCTGCTTTTGAAAGCATTCTTCTTCTCATTGGCTTTTTGAACCTCTTTTGCCAATTGAGTTAGGCTAGTTTTCAAGGTGTTAATTTCTTCAACATTTTTTTGGTTCTCCTTTAGCAGGGAGCTGATCTGCTTTTCATGCTTCTCTTTCATCCCTCTCATTTCTCTTTCCAGTTTTTCCTCCACCTCTCTAACTTGATTTTCAAAATTCTTTTTGAGCTCTTCCATGGCCTGAGCCCATTGGGTGGGCTGGGACACAGAATCCTTGATTTCTGTGTCTTTGCCTGATGGTAAGCATTATTCTTCCTCATCAGAAAGGAAGGGAGGAAATGTCTGTTCTCCAAGAAAGTAGCCTTCAATAGTTTTATTTCTTTTCCCTTTTCTGGGCATTCTCCCCAGCCAGTGACTTGACCTCTGAATATTCTCCTCACACCCACCTCGCTTCCTGGTCCTCCCAGCCAGTGTTTGGGGACTGAGATTCAAATGCTGCTTCCAGCCTCAGGGCTTTTGGCGGGGGCAAGGCTGGTATTCAGTGTGAGAATTAAGTTCAGATGGTCAGGTCAGGGCAGGGCCGCCTCTCAGGCTCCGTTCCCTCAGGGGGTTTATGCACAGACCTTCCACAATGGATCCAGGCTCCCGCCCGTTTGGGGAGCCCCTGTCTGCAGCCGCCTCTCAGCTTCTATCTCCCGGGGGGGCCCGAGCCATGGGGGCACCCAACTCCGCTCTCCACCCGCCAAAGAGACTCTCTCACCGACCCCTGTCACCTGTGGGTGGAGGGGCTTGTGCCACTGCTGGAGATCCCGTCCCTGAAGCCTGCTCGAATCTGTACCTCTCAGAGCCGCGGCTGCCACAGGTCTGGGCTGGGCTCCGCGTCTGCAGCACGACGGACCTTTTGTGAGAGGTTTGCAGGTCCCTCTGTGGGTGGAGGGACCCGCGTGGCCGCTGGAGATCCCGTCCCTTTAGCCCACTCGGATCTTTTCCTCATGGTGTCGAGGCTGCTGCAGGGCTGCCCTCTGCTCCCAGTCCTGGCGCCCAGTCCGCAGCACGAAGGACCCCCCGCGAGAGGTTTGCAGGTCTCTCCGGAACAGAAATCTCCCTCGCGCCAATATTCCTTGGCCTCTGGGTGCAGAATTCACCGTAAGTTGGTCCCTTCTAGCCATTCTGTGGGTTGTGGGTTCGGAGGTATGTGTATGTGTGTCTCTCTACTCCGCCATCTTGGCTCCGCCCCCAAGAACTAGCTGATTTGTTTTTTTTTAAAAATAAAACCATAATCAGTCCTATTCCTAATCTTACATATGCATGGTCAACCTCAAGATTAGTATAGGCTCCTACACATGATTATGCAGAGAAGTTCAAATCATTAAGTACTCCTTGAAGGTCACATAATGGAGTGTGAATTTAAATGCTTTTTTTCTTCTAGCCCAATTTTGAAATCCTAATTATTCCACTTAGTATAAATGAAGAGCATACTGGGAACTGAGGAGAACTATTAATGACACTGCCCAGATAGTACATCATTTTAAGCCAATAAGTAAGTGCTACATAAGCATTTTCTTATAGGTCTTGGTAGAATAACTGCCTCAACTGATGCCCATGGGAACAATTTGCAGTCTTAGAGATTCACCTATGGTCTGTTGCAGGAATACATGAAGATGTGGATTGAAATTCATGGAAAAAAAATGGTAGTTTTCCACTTGCACTTGGAAAGCCCTGCAGAAGGCTTCGAGCCATTTCCTAAAGAATCAAGTGAGGACTATTTTTTCCTTTCTGCTAGTGGAGTAAATGGCTGTCTTCTCTTTCTGAGTCAGGCTACTCATCTCTATGGCCAGCAGCATTTATTATGGGTACCTCAGCAACTCAGGGAAATTCCCTGGGTCTTTATCTACAAAAGATATTATGAGCATTTATATTTGTTTCTAAAACATTTGGCAGAGTAAAATTCTGATGAAGGCAACGTTTGTCTTTGGAGCTCTGAGATCTCTCAGGGCCTTTCTCTTTTTCCCTCTTCTGTGCCATTCATCCTGTGTCTCTTTCCTTTGTAGTTTTGCTCTGAGATTGCTATGTTCTAATCCCTGTTGAGGAATTGTCTGATAACTTTTTAAGATGTTATTCACCTAGGGACATTTTCATTTTCATAGGGGACTCTTCAAGAGAGAAGAGCCTTCAATCCCCATTGGATATTGAAGGAGAGAATTTAGTGGTAAAATTTCAGATGTCTAGAGGGGAGAAGGAAACTTCCTGATGTCTATGTAAACAAATAGATTCAGAGCCAGAAAACTCCCCAGAGGAGAAAACTAGGAACAGTGGCTAGAAGGTGTAGAAAAATGGATTTCCATTTCTTGTGAGGAAATCTTCCTAAGAATTGGAGTGGTCCCAGAGTAGAATGGGATGTCTTAGGATGTAGTGTGCTTCTTCACAGGGGAGATTTTCAGAGAGACATTGGATAATCACTTTTAATGGATGTTTTAGAGGAAATCCTTATTTAGGCATGACTTGCCTTAGCTTGCTTTTAAGGTTCCTTACAAATCTGAGATTCTACAATCCTGTGATCTGAATTCTAGTCCTGCCTGCTGATCATACCATTTAACTGGGGAGAAGTCATTATACCTCTCTCATTCTCAATTTCTTCATCTCTAAAAATGAGAGGTAAAAATAAAGAAAAAAAATCAATAAAACATTTTAAAAGAGAAAAAAATGTAGGATGAAGGGGCTTAGACTGGATAAACTTCAAGGCCCTTCTAGTTCTGAATCAGTCATTGGATTGAATTCCTCTATTCAAGTCTTCTTGTTTTCTAGATGAAGAAATTGGACACTATTGAGATATAATGATTTTCCCAAGGTGTAAAGATAGAAGTATTTCCCTAAGGTTTTTCTGCTCAGGTAGAAGAACCAGGATTTGAACCAGGTCTTTTGCTTCCAAATCTAGCTCGTTTCATACTACATTGCTTCTAACGTTCTCGAAAGCGAGGATTTCTGTTTGCTTTTGACCTGTGATTTCATAAAAGTAGGGATATCCCCCTACCCTTTCCTCTATACAAGAAGCTTCTTCTACCAATGCAGATTGATAGTACTTCTGGCATTTATTATCTTAGAGAGTTGTCCAGGAAACTAGGAGATTGAGTGACCTGTCCAGGGAAACACAGACACAACAAATCAGAGATGGGACTTGAAATCAGGGTTTTCTGATGACTAGGCAAACTACAGCACCATGATGTATTTTTTGATCAAATGATACGTGGCTGTTCCATGGCTGTTCCACAAATGAGACACTCAATTTCTTGGCTCCAGGCATTTTCTCTGACTGTACTTCTTACCTGAAACACTGTCTCTCTTCTGCTTGGACTACTGATCTCCCTGGATTCCTTTTAAGTCTCACCTTCTACAGGAAGTCTTTCCCAACCCCTCATAATTCCAGGGTCTTCCCTCTGTTAATTAGTTCCTATTTATACTGTATATAGTTTGCTTTGTTCTCTCCCAGATTAGATTGTAAATTCCTTGAGAGTAAGGACTGTCTTTTACCTCTTTTTGTATTCTTAGTGTTTTGCACAATGCCAGGCACTTAGTAGATACTTAATAAATGTTTATTGATTTATTGATTAATTGTATTCCTCTGGAAAAAGGGTAATTAGAGCCATTAAGATTATATTATGCCTCCTCTGAATCAGTGATTCTTGAATTTTCTTGTACTCTTTAAGCCAGCCAGCCAGCCACCTATTCATTGTGGTGCTGGTGAAACCAGGAAAATCATTGTCCTTCTGAGTATGGTTGCCTAAATTCAGAATTGGAAACTGAGGTGTAGCAATTTACTTTTTCAGGGTCTTCTATATTTGGAGCATTAAAAAAATCTAAAGATATTTCTAAGCTGAAATTTTTCTTTCTGAAAATGATGAGGGTGAATTTTGTCATTGACAAGAATAGTTAAAAATAAATAAGGTGATGGTTTTATTGTGCTCAGTGTGGTTACCAATATTCATCCTTCTTACTCATCCCATCTCATTTTAGTGTATTTTATCCTTTCAGAGCCAAAGTCTTGTGACAGGCATTAGGTAAATGATTAAATGGGCTGAGATTTATGGGAAATGGGAAAGCAACTAACCAAAAACAAAGAAATTACTTCAGGTTAAGTGTTATGCATGATGTTGACTGTGTGTCCTTTCCAGTTGCTGAATTACATTCAAGTGCATAATTTGTTTCCTTGTGCTCTCCTCAGTAAGATGGGCACAGTTGTAAATCTTTTCAGGAAGAGAAAAATGCCCTTTTTACAAAGGAACCCACAACTTCTGTGTCTTGAGAAAATAGTAGAACAACCATATTTTCTGAGAGTGCTTCTACAGAGCTTGTAGATTCATAGACTCTAGAATAGTGATTATTAATTGGGGATCCAGAGACCTTATGAACTTGGATGAAGGAAAAAATACATCTATTTTGATGTAATTAGCTTCCTTAAGTATTGTATTTTAGCCATTTTTTTTGGCAAGTATTCTCAGGCTCTCTCTGTCAAAGTCAAATCTTTGACATCCTCACATCAGGATTCTAGGACACATTGAAGGATATGTGGGGTGTGTATTTTCTACTGCCATTTGCTTGAACCCTAACTGATTGTGTTCCCCACACATGACTTAAACCACTACATTTAACATCAATTAGCTTTTACAATGGAATATTTGCTTTGAAATTGTAGCAAGAACAAATATACAAATATTTTACTGGTACTTTGGGGGCATGCTCTCCCCTATTTCTCTTCCATCTCTGAGGGAAACAGGCTCAATTTAATTCAATTCCTACATAGAACTGATTCAATCAAGTTAAAGTCCAAAGGTAGCATTGCTGCCAGGTGAATCATTGTCTCAGCTACCACTGAGGAGGAGTCATTAAGGTCACACCTTGTTCCTCAAGGCATTGATTCTGGGCTGGCTGCAAAAGTCATGTTGTACTCTAACTCCTGGACAAAGAGATTCTTGGATTCCTGGAGGCTTGCTTTCCTGAAATTTTGAAACCCACAAGATTGGTGTATGCAGATTAATCTTCCTCTCATATGAAAGAAAAAAGCACCAAAGAGAGAAGAAGACTTGTTTTCACAGGGCCATATGCCAACCTCACAAAAGAGAAGGATCAAATTTTCTCCTCTTACAGCATCTCCTTTCACCAGATGTCATTAGTGAAAGAGCTAAACTACAAGAAAGAGAACTACCATGTGAGAGCAGCAGAAGAAAATAATAGCCAAAAGCCCAAGGTTGATAGACCTTTTTCAATGCCTTTGCAGCCAATCAAAGATTTTTCTCTTAATCACATGGTTAGTCAATTGGAATCAAGTGCAGAACATCCATAAATGCTCCACAGTCTTGCCAAGATGCTTCCATTGAATGTTATCACAGGTCTCTTGGAAGCAGGTGCTTCAGCATTCTCCATATGGAGAGGCATCACTGGAAATATTACGCACATTTTCCACTGATTAGATATTTAAAAATATCATTTTGAGGAAGATTTGTGGACTTTAGCAGACTGCTAATGGGGTTAATAACTGTTCTAGAGCTAGAAAGAATCTTAAAAATTGAATCCAATGTTCATACTTTACAAGAAAAGAGTCTGAAACTTGGAGAAGCAAATATATTTTGCTAAAAGTCACACAGGAAGCAAATGGCATAGCCAGAATTTGAATCTAGGTCATTTGATTTGAGAGGTACAGTGTATGCAGTGCTAGGTTGGAGTCAGGAGAACCTGAGTTCAAATCTAGCCTCAGACAAATACTAGCTGTGTGACCTTGGGTAAGTCACTTAACCCTATTTGCCTCAGTTTCTTCAACTGTAAAATGAGTGTGAGAAGGAAATGGAAAAGTACTCCAGTATCTTTGCCAAGAAAACCCCAAATAGGGTCAAGAAGAGTTGGATATGACTGAAACAAATGACCAACATCTGACTTGAAGAAAGAGGGGTTAATAGATATCATCCATGAAATTCTGTGTCCATTTATTTCTTACTCATTCTTTCAAAGGCCTCTCACTATTTGTGAAATTTTATTTGTAGTCAAATATGAATATGATTGTATGTCATCTTATCAAGTTTTTATTTTCTCTTGCCTACCTAACTTTTCTGAGCCTCCATTTCCTTATCTGTAAGATGAAGATTATAGTACTTGCTTTACCTATCTCGCCATAGGATTAGATAAAATTATATATGTTAATTATCTATAGAGGAGGGGAGAGTCAGCCCACAAAGGGGCTCTGACTTTGTGTACAAGAAAGTTGAGTTCAGTCTTGGGGGACTTCATTCCCAAGAATGAGGATTAGGATTTATCTCATACTTTCTGGCTCATCAATCAAATGAGATATTTGTAAAGCTTAGTATAGTGTCTGACACATAATAGGTGCTTGATAAGCACTTGTTCTTTCCCCTTGTTTTCATTTTCCCTTAAAGACCTTTCCTTTATTGCTTCCATGGTTCTTTGGAAAAATCTTTTAAATAAAACTTAGGTATAGATGATTTCTAGGGTATTCTCCTAAAAAAGAATGGTGGGTTAGGACTCTTCTATAATACATTGTTGGTGGAGTTGTGAATTAATCCAACCATTCAGGATTTATGCCCCAAATTATGCATATCCCTTGACCCTGCAATACCACTTCTAGTTGTGTATCCCAAAGATATCATAAAAATGGGAAAAGGACCCACATGAACAAAAATGTTTATAACAACTCTTTTTGTAGTAGCCAAGGATTAGATATTGAAGTGATGCCCATTAATTGGGGAATGGGTGGTGGTATATGAATGTGATGGAATACTCTTGTTTCCTAAGAAATGATGAGCAGGCAGACTTCAGAACAACCTGGAAAGACTTACATGAACTGATGCTGAGTAAAATGAGCAGAACCAGGAGAACATTGTTCATAGTAACAGCAACACTATATAATGACTAAGTTTGATAGATTTAGTTCTTCTAAAAAATGCAAAGATCTAAAGCAACTCCAAAAGACTTATGAGAGAGAAAGCTATCCACATCCTGAAGAAGAACTATGAAGTGTGAATTCAGTTTGAAGCATACTATTTGCGCGCGCTCTCTCTCTCTCCCCGTTTCTTCTTTCTTGTGGTTCCTTCCATTGATTCTGATTCTTCTTTACAACATGACTAATATGAAAATGTGTTTAATATGAATGTATATGTAGAGCCTATATCAGATTGAATGCTGTCTTGGGGAGGGGGTTATAGAAGGAGGGGCAGAAAATTTAGAATCCATGTAGAACTGAATGTTAAAAACTAAAACTAAATTAATTAAAAAATGAGAGATGAACATACTAAATAAAGAGAGGTTAAGTGACTTGCCCAAATTCAAATAGCTAGTAAGTCTCTGAGGCTAAATTTGAACTCAAGTCTTCCTAACTCCAAACCCAACTCTATCCATTAAGTCACCTAGCTGTCTCTTGTACCTCACATACAATACTCCATCTGCTAATTCTGTGCCTCTATTATCATCCATGAATAGAATGAACTTATCTCCTCAGCCTCATCTCTTAAAATATCTAATTTTTCTCTAAAACTCCTTTTAAATATCACTTTCTATTAACCCCTCATGATTCTCCTTGATTTCTGACCCCTTTCCTAAGCAATTAATGCCCTGTCTCCAAAATTGGATTTAATTTGTATATATTTTTAAATGTATTTATGAACATATATTTATGGTGTGGACTTGTGAGAATGGTCCAGGTGGGACCTGGCCTATATTCATTACACATCTCTAGTTGTGTCTCCTTTCCATCTCCCATAGGATATGAGTTTCTTAAAGGTAAAAGCTGTTTTATTTTTGTCTTTGTATTCCCAGCAGCTGGCATATAGTAGTTATTTAATAAATTATTATTGATTACTCTTTCTATTGCCTTTTGGATTACTTGCTATTTTATTTTTGTGAAATTAGGCATTCCACAATTCCATGTAAAATCACTGAGAAAATATTTTCATTAGACAGGCCTTTGTGGCAAGGAACAGTTTGGGGGTAATGAAACTACTATATAATTTCCCTATTTCAATCTAGCCCTATTTCTTACTATTATTCAGTTCTGACCCCAGCACATTGCCCATATGCCATGCTTATGATTGTGTGTATTTGTATTGATGAACTTCTAATCTGGCTGCTTACACCTGCTGAACAACCTGATCAGTTTTCCAGTGTGGATAGTGAAAGTGATACCACAGCCCAAAGGTGAATTTAAATGAGGAAACATTGTAGGATTGAAATATTTGCAAATTCAAGCATTTATAGAATATATCCACTAATAAAATATACATTTTTTTGTTTGTGCTGTGTGAAGGACATCATTAGCATTACAGGTGAGAAGATATCTATATGTTACTTGCTTGATGTCAGTACTTTACTAATATAGAATGATGTTATTTCCATATTCATATTTGTCAAGGAATTATATAATTTTAACATATGTGTACCTACATTGTTTTATAAGAGCTTTCAAGGTTTCATTTTATTCTATTAAGTCAAATGGTTTTTTAAGTTCAATAAACAATAGACAAAATGGTCACAGTATTCAGTGAGCTTGATGATGGTGAAGATACTGTCTGTGTTGAAAACTATCAGTGAAAATCAACTAGTCCCTTTTCAACTTTTCATGAATGAGCCCTATTAATGTTTTCATAGACCATTCTCTTAATGATTTTAGAAATTATAAAGTAATACATGAGCAAAAATCTTTTTAGTTGTCCTTGATGTTGTCCATTTTTGGAGATATGGGAGCAACATCTTTGATCTTTTCCATCCTCTTGGACTCTTAACTCCTTTAAGGTCTTAAAAAAATTCGTTGTCTCTAGTAAAGATTTAGAGAGAATATAATATATAGAGAAAATCAGAGAATATCTTACATGAGAGAAGAGTTTAATTCAGGATAAAAAAATCAACACAAGGGGATGAGGGGAGGTGCTATCAATTTTGTGGATCAGAAAAGTTCTCTTAAAGAAGGTTACACTTGAGATGAGCCTTTAAAGGAGGTAGGAGTTCCAAGAGGTAGACATGAGGGATGAGAAAATTGTTGGCATGGGTTACAGCTTGGGCAAAGACACGTAGGTAGAATGGAAATGGAATGTCATGTAGAAGGAATAGCAAATAGGCCAGTTGGGCCTGTTCACAGAGTGAAGGGGTGAGTGGGTCAGGAAGAATAATATATAATCTGCCTGTAAAGGAGGATTAGAATCAACTTAGAAAGGGCTTTAAATGCCCAAAGACTTTGCATTTCTAGAGGAAATGAGAAACTATTGAAGCTTCTTGAGCAGGGAAATGACCAGAAGTATAGAAATAGCATTTTTGTAGCTACATAGAAGGTAGATTAGGGAAGGGACATATTGGATGAGGAAAAAGTTAGAAAACTATTCCAATAGTCCAAAGAAGGGCTGATAGAGAGCTGAATTAGTGTAGTTATGGTATGAGAACTGATGCAAAAATTGGTGAGGATATAGAATAAATAGGAAGAGGCCACTGATTGAATATGAGGTGGGAGTAAAGAGGGAGGATTCAGTTTTAAGAATGAATCCTAGGGTGATGTGACTTCCGGGAGCCAAGATGGAGGAGGAAGTAACAAATAGCTGAAATGTTCAAAAACTTACAAACAACCACAAAATAGCACCCCGAAACAAATCCTGGCAAAGCAGAACTAGAAAAAAGAGGGGGTAAGACCATTTTTTAGCCTAAGAAACATGGAAGATTGGTTAGAAAGGTCGATCTCACTCTAGTAAAACAGGAGAAAAGTTAAGGACCAGAAGCATCCCAGCAAGTAAAGAGCTGGTTCTACCTCAACAAACCAGTGGGAGATCCAGAGTCCCAGTGTGGTGAAGGCAAGCACTAGGATGCCCCATGTGCCACAGCATAGCCAGGAAATGAGCAGACTATAGCTTCAAGAATCATCATGCGCAACCTCCCCTCTCTGAACTTGATAAATCTAACCTCCAAATAAACAAGAAAGAAATTAAAGACATGAATAAACCTCTGGATAAGGTAGATATGATAGATCTCTGAAGAAAATTAAATGGGGATAGAAAGGAATATACCTTTTTCTCAGCAGTACATGGCACATATAGAAAAACTGACTTTGTACTAGGCCATAAAAACCTCACAGTCTAGTGCAGAAAGGCAGAGATGGTGAATTCATTCTTCTCAGATCATAATGCAATGAAAATTATATGTAATATAAGGCCATAGAAAGATACACCAAAAATTAATTGGAAACTAAATAATCTAATCCTAAAGAATGAGTGGGTTAAACAACAGATCATAGAAACAATCAGCAGCTTCATTCAAGAGAGTGACAATAATGAGATAACCATCAAATCTTATGGGATACTGCAAAAGCAGTTCTTAGGGGAAGTTGTATGTCTTTGAATACTTACATGAATAAAAGAGAGAAAGAGGAGATCAATGAATTAGGCATGCAACTACAAAAGCTAGAAAAAGAACAAATTGAAAATCTCCAAGTAAATACTAAATTACAAATACTGAAAACCAATGGAGAGATTAATAAAACTGAAATTAAGAAAATTATTGAACTAATAAATAAAACTAAGAGTTGGCTTTATGAAAAAGACAATAAAATTGATAAACCTTTGTTTAATTGGATTAAAACAAAAGAAAGAAGGAAACCAAATTATCAATATCAAAAATGAAAAGGGTGAACTCACCTCCAGTGAAGAGGAAATTAAAACAATAATTAGAAATTACTTTGCCCAACTGCATGCCCATAAATCTGACAATCTAAATGAGATGGATGATTATTTAAAAAAATATAAATTGCCCAGATTAACAGAAGAGGAAGTTGAATACTTAAACAACCCCATCTCAGAAAAAGAAATTGAACAAACCATCAATGAACTCCCTAGGAAAAAATCTCCAGGGCCAGATGAATGTGCGAGTGAATTCTATGAAACATTTAAAGAACAATTAATTCCAATACTATATATACTACTTGGGAAAACTGGAGAAGAAAGTGTCCTTCCAAATTCTTTTTTTGATACAAATATGGTTTTGATACCTAAGCCAGGAAAAGCCAAAACAGAAAAAAAAATATAGACCAATTTCTCTAATGAACATAGATGCAAAAATTTTAAATAAGACTTTAGCAAAAAGAATACAGCAACTTATCACGAAAATACATTATGACCAAGTAGGATTTATACCAGGAATGCAAGGTTGGTTCAATATGAGGAAAACTATTAGCATAATTGATCATATCAGCAACAAAACTAGCAGAAATCACATGATTATCTCCATAGATGCAAAAAAGCTTTTGACAAAATACAACACCTATTCCTATTAAAAACACTGGAGAACATAGGAATAAAGGGAACTTTCCATAAAATAATAAGCAGTTTCTACCTAAAACCTTCAGCAAGCATTATATGCAATGGAGATAAGCTAGACGCATTTGTGATAAGATCAGGGGTGAAACAAGGATGTCTATCATCACCACTATTATTCAATATTGTACTAGAAATGTTAGCTGTAGCAATAAGACAAGAAAAAAGAAATTGAAGGAATTGGAATCGGAAAAGAAGAAACTACATTATCACTCTTTGCAGATGATATGATGACATACCTAAGAATCCCAGAGAATCAAGTAAAAACCTACTTGAAATAATAAACAAACTTGGCAAAGTTTCAGGTTACAAAATAAACCCACATTAAGTCTTCTGCATTTCTGTATATTACTAACAAAGCTCAACAGCAAGAGATAGAAAAAGAAATCCCAATAAAAACTAGGGTAGACACTGTAAAATATTTGGGAGTCTACCTGCCAAAACAAACCCAGGGACTATATGAACACAATTACAAGACAATTTTTGCAAAAATAAAGTGAGATCTCAGTAAGTGGTAAAACATCAGTTGCTTGGGAGTAGGCTGAGCCAATATAATAAAAATGACAATTCTATCCAAATTAATTTACTTGTTCAGTGGCATACCAATCACACTATCAGATAATTATTTTCTAGGCCTAGAAAAAATAATATTAAAATTCATCTGGAAGAGCAGAAGGTCCAGAATATCAAGGGAACCAATGAAAAGAAACACTAGCGAAGGTGGCCTATCTCTACCAGATCTCAAATTGTATTATGAAGCAGCAATGATCAAAACCACTTGTTACTGGCTAAGGCACAGAGGGGTAGATCAGTGGAATAGGTTAGGTACTCAGGACACAGTAGTCAATGAATATAGCAATATACTGTTTGATAAACCCAAAGAGCCTAGCTTCTGGGATAAGAACTCACTGTTTGACAAACACTGTTGAGATAACTGGATAACAGTGTGGTGGAAGCTGGGCATAGACCAATGCCTGAATCCATGCACAAGAATGAAGTCCTAATGAGTACATGATCTAAGTATAAAGATTGATAGCATAAACAAACTAGTGGAGCAAGGAATAGTGCATTTATCAGATTTATGGAGAAGGAAACATTTTTGACTAAAGAGATAGAAAACATTATGAAGTGCAAAATAGATAATTTTGATTACATTAAATTGAAATGTTTTTGCACAAACAAAAAAAAATGCAGCCAAGATTAGGAGAGAAGCAAAAAATTGGGAAAACATTTTTACAACTAGTGTCTGTGATAAAAGCCTCATTTCTAAAATATATAGAAAACTGAATGTACAAGAATACAAGTCATTCCCCAATTGATAAGTAGTCAAAGGATATGAACAGGCAGTTTTCAGAAGTAGAAATTAAAGCTATCTATACTCATATGAAAAAAGGCTCTAAGTCACTACTGATGAGAGAGATGCAAATCAAAACAACTCTGACATACCACTTCACACCTATCAGATTGGCTAACATGACAAAACAGGAAGATGATAAATGTTGGAGAAGATGTGGGAGAGTTGGAACACTAATTCATTGTTAGTGGAACTGTGAGCTTATCCAACCATTCTGGAGAACAGTTTGGAACTATGCCCAAAGGGCTACAAAAATGTACATACCCTTTGACCCAGCAATGTTGCTTCTAGGACTGTATCTCCAAGAGATCATCAAAATAGGAAAGGGTCCCACATGTACAAAAATAATTAGAGCAACTCTCTTTGTGGTGGACAAAAACTGGAAATCAAGGGGATGCCCATCAATTGGAGAATGGCTGAACAAGTTATGGTATATGAATGTAATGGAATACTATTGTGCTATAAGAAATGATGAACAGGAAGACTTCAGAGAGGTCTGGAAAGACTTATATGGACTGATGCTGAGTGAAAGGAGCAGAAATAGGAGAATTTTGTACACAGTAACAACCACAGTGTGTGAGGAATTTTTCTGGCAGACCTAGTCCTTCATAGCAATGCAAGGACCTGAAAAATTTCCAAACAACTTTTGAGGCAAAATGCCTTCCACATCCAGAGAAAGAATTATGGAATTTGATCACAGAATGAATCAGACCATTTTCTCCTATGTCATGTTTTGATTTGCTTTATGATTTCTCCCATTCATTTTAATTCTTCTATGCAACATGACAAAGAAGAAAATATATTTAATAGGAATATATGTATAGAACCTATATAAAACTGTAAGCCCTCTCAGGGAGGGGGTGGGGAGATAGGGAGAGGAGGAAGGAGGGGAAAAACTCTAAGATATATCAAAGTGATTGTAGAACACTGAAAACAAATAAAATGATTTAAAAAACAAGAATCACCATGTCCTTCAGTGTAGCCCTAGAAAACAGGCCAACCTCCAGAGAACAGACCACCACATGGTTCAGAATAGCACTGAGAAAATGCAGAAACAACTCACCAGCTCACCAGCAGATACTACCATTAGGACCCCAACTCATTACTAGGTAAACTGCTAGAGCAGTACAGCCCCCAGAAGTACTAGCCACTCCCTATCCCACTACCTCAGTGCAGCACCAAGCATGAGAGTCCCTCATGGATCTCAGGACAACATCAGTACAGCACCAGGTAAACAGCCAAGACCTCTAACTGCTAGCATAAGAAGCCTGACACAGTGCCCCTTCAATCCCAGGAGCAGAGCTGAAATGTAACAGAATTTAGTTCCTCTCAGACCCCTTTAGACCCCTTCAACAAAAAGATGAGTGAGAAACAACAAAAAATAATCTGGCCATAGAAAGTTATTATAGTGACAGGGAAAACCCAGACAAACTCAGATGAAGACAACTTTTCAAAACATGTATTTGCAAAACCCCAAAGAAAAATGGGAAGTGGTGTCAAGCACAGGAAGAACTCATGAAAGAGCTCAAAAAGAAGCTTAAAAATTACATAAGGGAGGTAGAATAATAATTGGGAAAAGAAATGAAAATGATGCAAAAGAATTATCAAAAACGATTCAACAGCTTGGAAAACTGCTTAAAAAGTAGAATTGATCAAATGGAAAAGGAGATTCAAAAATTCACTGAAGGAAACAACTTCTTAAATAATATAATTGACCAAGTGGAAAAGAAAGTACAAAAGCTAGTTGAGGAAAACAGCACCTTAAAAGTTAGAATTGGGCAAGTAGAAGCTAACGACTTTCTGAGACATCAAGAATCAAGCAAACAAATTCAAAAGTGTGTAAAAATGGAAGAAAATGTAAAATACTTCATGGGAAAAACAACTGACCTGGAAAATAGATTCAGGAGAGACAAGGTCAGAGTCACTGCATTATCTGAAAGTCATAATGAAAAGGAGGACCTGGACAACACTTTCAAAAATTATCAAGAAATACTGCCCCAATACCCTGGAACTAGAGGGCAAAATAAGCATTGGAAGAATTTACTGATCACCTCAGGAAAGAGATGCCAAAATAAAAATCCCAAGAAACATTATAACCAAATTTCAAACCTGCCTGATCATGGAAAAAATACTAAATGTGACCAGAAAAAAACAATTCAAATAGTGAGGAGTCACAATCAGGATCACTTAAGACTTGGTAGCTGCAAAGGACCAGTGCCAGGCCTAGAGGCCTGTGGGCTACCCGAGTCTTCTTACCTCACCTCCCGAGGTCTTTGATTGGCCAAACCAGATGCTCATATGAGAGAAAGGACGTTCCAGAGTCGAACAAGGGTTGAGCTTTATTTCAGGGTCTCGGTTACAAGTGCAGGGGGGTCTTCCTTAGGAGGAAGAGGGGGAGATTTCCTAAGGAGGCTAAGATCTTAAGGGATTGGAAATAGAAGTACAAGCGGGGAGAGAGGGGGAGGGGAGAGAGGAAAGAAGAAAAGCGGAGCCTACTGTCCTCTTGGCTCCTCACGTGCTAAGAGAGCTTTCAGGCTTCCTCAATCCTACTTAACCTTCAGCCGCATAGTTTGCATCTGAATACCGTGCTGTTAGGTAACTAGGTGTGCCCAGATCCGGGACAATCTCGAGGGCGGGGAGATCTCTCTCCCATCACGTTTCTCACGGGAAGAGGCGGAATTACTCGAGATAGCTCGGTTCACCTCGATTCCCTGCCGTTTCCTGGGGGGGTCTCATGAGAGCTCTAAGATTTAGAAGCTCCCACCTTTACCCGCCCGAGACTGTCCACACGGAATTGAGCTTCCAATCCCAACAGACCAGAAGTCATGGAACATGATATTCTGGAGGGCAAATAGGCTAGGATTACAACCAAGAATCACTTACCCAGAAAAATTAAGCATAATACATCAAGGGAAAAAAACGATCATTCAACAAAATATATAGATTTCAAGACTTCATAAAGAGAAGAATGTAACTAAACCAAAAATTTGACCTCCAATATTAAGATCCAAGAGAAGCATAAATAGACAAATAGGAAAAAGGAAACATAAGGGATTAAAGAGAACTACACTGTTTATGTCCCCAAACAGGAAGATGATAGTTGTAGTTCTAAAGAAATTATATCACTAGTAGTACAAGTAGAAGGAATATACATAGGGAGAGGGTGTGGGTGTAAGGTGAATTTGAGTGAATGACATAAAATAATTAAGAGAGAGCAAAGAGGAATATAATGGGTTGTAATGGTAAGGGAATTTGAAGATCTTCTTCACCCCTTAATAGGCCCATGTGACCTGTTTTGAGCTTTGAATCAGCCCATACCTTGAGTCACATGAAGCCCATAGTGAGAGGAGCTTGGTTAATGGGTGGGGCAGGAAGGGTGCAGCAAGAACAGAGAGTGAGGTGGACAGGAGAGAGAGAGAGAGAGAGAGAGAGAGAGAGAGAGAGAGAGAGAGAGAGAGAGAGAGAGAGAGAGAGAGCGCAGAGCAGGCAGAGCAGAGCAGCTAGTGTGAGTGAGAGAGGGAGTGAATTTGCTAAGGGAGCTTGTTTGTGGGGAGGCCTGGTGGAGGGAAAGCTTGGGGATGGTTGTTTTCCCTGCATTGATAATGTGTATAGATTTCTTTGTTACTGTGATGGATTTGGCTTTCTGATGTTTGAATAGATGTCTTGATTTCATCTTTGAGGGAGAGAGTTTATATTTTGCAAATATACCTTGGAAATATGCATGCATATCCATAGCGGTTGCTGTGGGTGTCTCATTGGCACTACATGTGTACAGAAGGAAGTGACAGAATGGGGTAAAATATTTCAAATGAAGAGGAATGAGAGACTTATTATAATGGAGGGGAAGATGGGAGGGTGGGTGATGAACATAGTTTGAATCTTACTCTCATCTGTATTGGCTCAAAGAAAGATTCATATACACAATCAGTTGAACATAGAAATCTATCTTACCCAGCAGGGAAGTAGGAGAGGAGAAGTTAAAGTAATGGGGAGGGAGTGAGGACTAACAGGACAGAGGGCAGAGCAGGAGAGGTGGTAGACAGAAGCAAAACATTGGTGAGGAAGGAAAGAGTGAAAGAAGCAAGGGGACGGGCAAGAAGAATAGGATGGAGGGAAATACACAAGTAGTAATACACAGTAAGAAATACACAACTGTAATGTGAATGGGATGAGAGAGAGGCACACAGAGAAAAGGTAAGGGGCTGGAACAGAATATTTCCTGATCTCAGACAAAGTAATAGACCTAATTAAAAGAGACAAGGAAGGAAAGTACATCTTGCCATATCATAGACAATGAAGCAATATCAATATTTAACATATATGCATCAAATGGTACAGCACCCAAATTCTTTTTTAATAACTATTTTATTTGTTTTCAGTGTTATACAATTACTTCTGTGTATCTTAGATTTTTCCCCTCCCTCCTCCTCCTGCCAATATAAGATAGCATGCTATCTTATATAGGTTCTACACATACATTCCTATTAAATACATTTTCACCTTAGTCATGTTGAATAGAAGAATTAAAATGAATAGGAGAAACCATAAAGCAAAACAAAATAAAACATAATACAAAAGAAAATGGTCTGTTTCATTTGGCAATAAATTCCATATTTCTTTCTCTGGATGTGGAAGGCATTTTGCCTCAAAAGTTGTTTGGAAATTTTTCAGGTCCTTGCATTGCTATGAAGGACTAGGTCTGCCAGAAAAATTCCTCGCACACTGTGGTTGTTACTGTGTACAAAATTCTCCTATTTCTGCTCCTTTCACTCAGCATCAGTTCATATAAGTCTTTCCAGGCCTCTCTGAAGTCTTCCTGTTCATCATTTCTTATAGCACAATAGTATTCCATTACATTCATATACCATAACTTGTTCAGCCATTCTCCAATTGATGGGCATCCCCTTGATTTCCAGTTTTTGTCCACCACAAAGAGAGTTGCTCTAATTATTTTTGTACATGTGGGACCCTTTCCTATTTTGATGATCTCTTGGAGATACAGTCCTAGAAGCAACATTGCTGGGTCAAAGGGTATGTACATTTTTGTAGCCCTTTGGGCATAGTTCCAAACTGCTCTCCAGAATGGTTGGATAAGCTCACAGTTCCACCAACAATGAGTTAGTGTTCCAACTCTCCCACATCTTCTCCAACATTTATCATCTTCCTGTTTTGTCATGTTAGCCAATCTGATAGGTGTGAAGTGGTATGTCAGAGTTGTTTTGATTTGCATCTCTCTCATCAGTAGTGACTTAGAGCCTTTTTTCATATGAGTATAGATAGCTTTAATTTCTTCTTCTGAAAACTGCCTGTTCATATCCTTTGACTACTTATCAATTGGGGAATGACTTGTATTCTTGTACATTCAGTTTTCTATATATTTTAGAAATGAGGCCTTTGTCACAGATACTAGTTGCAAAATTTCCCCCCCCCCCCAGTTTTCTGTTTCCCTCTTAATCTTGGGTTTGTTTGTGCAAAAACTTTTTCAATTTAATGTAATCAAAATTATCCATTCTGTTCTTTATAATGTTCTCTATCTCTTGTTTGGTCAAGAATT